>NW_022884611.1:0-342310 GCF_011952205.1 Bombus bifarius
AGGAAAATGAAGAGAATTTAACGAAAATCTTTGAAAGATAAGAGAAAGAAAAATATATGTGATATATCTGAAGATACTTCGAGAGATCGAACGAGCCTCGTACAAAGACACAAACATAAGTTTCTGTTTAAGGATAATTTCTATCAAAGTCTGCACGTACTTAGGTATATCATGCAACGAACAACGGAATGAGCCGAAAACGTAAATAAAGTTAGCCTTTTGAAATTGTTTACAAGGCCCATTTTTAAGTATACGACGAAGGTAATATATTGCAGTGCCGAGAAATTGTATTCTATTAAAAAATTAAAAAACTTCCGCGTGAATTAACGTTTCACCAAGAAAATATCTTCGCTAAGTTGGGAAAACTATTGGGCAAGACAACAATAAAAATATAAATGATAGCTTGAATAAGTGTCGAATTCACAAATGTACATTTTGGAAATAAGTATACGAGGTTGTTCTCATTTACACTGTTGGATTACATCAAAAATACGACTTGTCGCTCTAAAACGAAATTTAATTTTCAAAGTGAAACGAGTAGGTGATAATACGATATCATAATAATTGTTAATAATTGCGTAACGAACATTACAAAATTATAAAAGCTGAAAGGAGAAGTACTTCAAATAAGGTGATTTTCTCGGCAGTGCATAGATTTCCTTCTTTAACTACGTAGATACAAATTTCTCAATTTCACTGATCAGCCTTTGATCATTCTACGCATTGTAGTATAACCGCACATCTTCTTTGCTCGAAAGCGTGTCGTTTTTTCATTTTTTTCTCTTTTTCTTTTTTCTGCGAGCACGTCGCTCCATTCACTACATTTACAAAAATCTTCCGTCTGTCTCCGTCAATTCTCTCTTGCTCGTTAATTCTCGTAGAAAATTAGAAACGTTGGTACATGAAAACAATGAAAAGCGGATATCAAAATTTCGGTTCGTTCGAGTCAATAGTGGCGGCTCTGTCAATCCTCCGACGATGTAACAATTAATCCACCACGCTTCAACGAGGATCTTTCGAATCGTCGAAGAGGATCGCGATTTATTTGTTCTATCGTCCCTTCTTCGACTCGTGTTTCCATCGTCAAATTCAATTCGAACTCTTCCTTAGATAGACGAAACATCGAAACGTATTTGTCTGTATTTCTCAATATTTAATCTCGATGGTCCACGTAACTGATAGTGTGAAATTTCTCGAGAAACGCCTTCGTACGAAAAGAAAAGTGAAAAAAGATCCCAAAATCAATCGTCAACGTTTAAAACTTGCTGAAATTTCAGCAAAGATCTCCAACTACGATGTCAATTCCAGACATTGCGAAGTCATCGAGGATACGCAAGACATCGTGTTCGATTCGAATTTCAGAAAACTTCAGAATCGAAATTCGTCGAAGACACGAGTGAGAAAAGGACAGAAATTTATCAGAGCCGTGTGTGTCACATTGAGCGGAATGGTCCAAGGTCCTCTAAGAGGTTCTCGCGGCAAATTCGCGCGCGTCGATGATCTGCTAGCAGTCCGAACGATAAGCTCGAAGGGTGCCCCTCTCGATTCGTGAAGAGGCGCGGTTTGTTACCCATTATCGGCTCGCTATCTCGATATCGATCGCGATCGCGCGCTCGTTTCTGTTCGAAATCGTGTTATGAATCATCGTAACAATAGCGCAACAGTGACCAGACATAAAAGACGGTGTATCGGCATATTTGATCGTAATTAACGCGAGAATCCCATCCGATCGTAAATCCCCGTACCCATAGGCGGTAGAATATCGTTACGACCCACTTATGACTGGATATTCCGCGCAGTGGGTGCATTGACAGCATTCGTTCGAAAGCGCTTGTATAAATAGTATATGATAATATTCAGTTCGTGATATTTTATCGAAATATCAAAACATTGTTACGATATTATTAATGATGTTACAGATCGTTCTTTCATCGTAACAGAAACGATCGCACGAGCTTTCGCCCGATCCCATCTCGAGGAGGGTCGACGCGACTGATATCTGGCAGGGTAACGGCGATACAGCTTCTGCTTCCGGTGGCACGTCGACGATCGTTGGAGCCAGTTTTCTATGGTCGCCATCATTAATTCGCTCGTTTGTCCTTAATTCGATCTCGTCGTTCGTTCGATTAATGAGAAAAAAGCGAATAAATTCGCCTGAATATGAGGGATGAATATGTACAAAAGTTAGGCTGTTGTGAACGACTACGCGGTTGATAGATATCGAAAAAGTACGCTTAGAGGATGAACGAACGTTTGGACCGGTTATGCGAGACGACCGACGAGATCGATGATTGTTCTTTTTTCTTTTTTTTTCTTTTTACTTATTTACTTATTTATTTATTTATTTATTTAGTCGATCGTGACGTGCATACTGCACGAAGCATTTATATACACACACACATATATATATGTATATATAATTCTGAATCGACGAGGGAGAATTATAATTCTTTCGTCCCTGCGTTGGTGTTATACTTTCTCTCAGTAGCTATAATCGCGAACACAATCGATTTTTTTCAACTGTCATAATAACATTATTTAAGAAATAGAACAAGGATATATTTATTTGTATACATATAATATATATGTATATATATCTATATATATATAATATGTATATCGGCTATCAATAGTGTCATCTCTGTCAAACATTCGATAACATTGAACATCACATATTTCCTCTCTCTGCTCATTCGCACCCTTTCTTTCTTTAATCCCCCTTTTCGTCGATTCTTTCTCGTTCGCTTGGTCTCGGTCTAATTTCGGTTGCATTTCTATATCTTTTCTTATCTTTTTTTCGCTTCAACCATTTACACGACAGCAATACATTAGAATATGACGAAACGTAACAGCGAAGAACCTTGATAATCGTGTGTCTAGAGGACCAACGAGTAATCCGTTTCTATCTCTTTCGTCTTAGCTTTTTATTCTTTTCTTCGCGTTTCAACCGAGCAGCCATCCTCGAGAACGAGAACAGATTTTTTGCACGATGGGATCCAATCGATCTCATCTATTGGCAACGTGGTTCTCGACAAAGGTGCTCGTTCCTCCACTTTTCCCCATTTTCTTATTCTTCCTTACGCTTTTACGTTTACGAGTGGACATATCGGCACCCAAACGAAAGTATCATGCTAGTTTACACATTCGCTCGCATTCTTTTTCTTTCTTTTCCATGCATTCTTTGTTTCGCGCCATCGAACCGATTGGAAAACTCGGAGAACAAAAAAACAAAGTGCAACTCGCAAATATTCGGCATCCTCGTTACATGCCACACCCACAGCCTCAGAAGTTTACATAATACAATAACGTAGCTTAATCGATACGCCCCCGTAACATACGTGTGTGTGTGTGTGTCGGTGTAGCAGTTAACGTGTATAATATACCTATATGATATATTTATATTTATATATATATATATATATTCATTCTTCTTTATACCCTCCTATATTTATAGCGACAGCCTCGCGACCGCGTTACTCGCTGATATTATTAATAATATTAATAATATTAATATCATTAACATTGATATTATTAATACAATCGTTCGTAGTAATACCGACTACTTAACCTTAGTAGTACTTTTGTAATACGGGTCCTTTCTCCAAGGGTACCGCCTTAAAATATACATATACATGTATATATATAATATTTATATATATATATTTATATATATAGTGTATATATTAATTTAGAATTGTGCAATGAAGGTTTAGAGCCATTAGTGCGACTACTGCTGCGGATGTGGTCGGACAAGTCGCTTTCCGTGTCTAGTATACATGGATAACGTGGGGTGCGGAGTGCGAATTCTTTTTTATATTTCTTTTTCAATTGTTATATATTCATTTCTTGGTAAGACCGTCTTAAGCAGATACTCGGTGATCTAAACTTCCATGGAAGCTTATTTAAGAGGCTTCCGTGTCTCAGCCACTAACACCTCTATACCCTTCTTGTCCTCAGTCTTCCGGTTCCCTCCAATATACATCGTATCTTCCAACAACGCGTATCATTCTCAGTGCAGTAACGACCTAACCGAAAATACAAAACCAAGAATCCTATCATCCATCCTTGTCCTCAATGCCCTGTCCAGTCTTCTCTATCCATCATCCAGCAAAAAATCGGCAAGATTAATTTCTACTATTTCCCTTGTTCCTCCTTTTACGTTTCAGACACAGAGTCCTCGTCCATCTTTCAATGAATCCCGCAACTGGGAGTCGTGAAATCGTCTTCTATGCGTACAGCAGCCTCGGGGGAAGGATGGCTGCCCCCTGGACGGCGGCTGAACCATGGACACCCTGTTATACCCAGGAATCGCCGGCTGAGGCGGCAGTCGAATTCGGTGGAACGTTTACCGTTGCGGTGGCGGCCGAGCCATCGGGAACACCAACACCATCGGCCACCCACTGACCAGCCGTGGGAGCACCGGCCGCGACGCCCACTCCCGAGCCGACGACCGGGCCCTGACCCTGCGCCTGGCCCACCCCCAGCTCATACTGCCGCTTCTTTTTCTTCTCCAAGTTAACTTGCGCGTAGAGCGGCTCACCGGGTTTCGGTTGCTGCAACACACACACAAGCCAACGGTTAGTTTAGAGCCCTGGCTCGGAGGGTAGCCGGGGGTGGATCGGTCTGGAGTGGGCTGTCGCGTCGCTCGGGGAAACGGGCCCGGTGGATCTTTTTTTTATTTCGTACCCCTTCTTGCTTCGTCCTTTCTGTTACCTCGATTTTATTTTACTTCTCATTTCGATTCCATTGCATTTTATTTATTTTTGGAAGATTAACCCTTTCGCTATTATGGTAAAAGGAAATCGTTATACTGATTTTTAGGTTGCAGATGGTTGATTAACACTACGCGCGGACAAATACTTGCTATGGAATTTCGAAAGGTTACTGTAGCCATTCTCATTATATGGACAGATACATCCAATGATAGCTATAACATAACTTTGCGATCCAATATGAATTCAACATTTTATTCTAAATCTCTAACCAGATCGTATTCGATAGGTAAACTATTTCGAAAGCTTCTCTTAATTTGTCTTTTATTTTCTTAATTATAAAAATTTTTATACCAAATAACGTACACATATTGATATTTTTAATATTTTCATATTTTTATTAAATTAAGTTAAACTCGATGTAGGATCGCGAACAGTTAAGTGATTAATAGCGAAAAGGTTAAAATATAATTAATTTTACAGCTTCTTACATCTTCAAGGGCATTTAATACGCCTCATTTTTGTACTTATAAAATGACAAGGTAAGCCTTTAAAAACACCGACTCGTATCTTACAATAAATCAATCATAAATAATATTACCTATACAACCATATCTATCAAAAATCAAGAATACTGAAAAGGAGAACGGGAACAAAACTCCAAAGCTCGTAAACAATCGTATTATGACAAAAAATATAACAACAGCGACACGATAGTTACTGTCAGATACTCTTTTATTATGCTCGATTAATTTGGATATAAATAGATTATAAATAAGTTCGTGCAATAGTCAATGTGTCACTATAAACCATGCTTCGAGGTGCGCTTAGCTTTTCTCTCATACGATAAAAGTCGCTTAATGAGTGTGTCTGTCTACGCGAGTCGCGTTTATATATATATATATATAAAAAGAAGAAAAAGAAAACCTCTTTTTTACATTAATAGTTGATCGTTAAACACGCTGCATTTTTCGGTGATATTAAACAAACAGTGTTGTTTATCAAAAAAAAAAAAAAAAATCCGCGGTAATGATTTTTGTGCTTTCATTAACGTTACCCTGCTTGTTCGAACTACAAAAATGGAATCGTGGTTTTAGTCGAAACCGAACTCTCCATGTATACACGTAGATTACTTGTTGCATTCTTTTTTTTCTTTTTTAGACATTATTCTTATTCTATATCGGAGATAGACTCTGCATCATCTGGGTCAACGAGTCAAAATTAAGTCCTCTATAGAAACGGATTTTCTCATAATGGGAATCTCATAGAACTAGTGAATATACTGTCGCGCTACTACGGTAATCGCACTAATCACTGTCAATTAGGCAGCGGATCAGCCTCTTCGCGTAAATATTTTGTGCGCTTCTTCCATTTTGTTTTGGTTCAATTTGCGATACTTGATTGAACGATTAGCGGTTGAATTTTGGAAAGACATTGGTTTAACTGATTTCGTTGGATTTACACAACTTATTGCAATGGCTGAATGCGCTCCCTAATCGTTGGATAATGTCAAGTACTTGGTCCTGCAATAACTAATCTATTATACAATCGTAGAATAATGCGAGACACACTTCAACACTAATAAACCGACGGTTTAACTTTTCCGTATGTATATTTCTTCCTATTACGCTATACGGACATAAATAATAGAGTATCTCTCGAACAAGGTTCTTTTGTATCGTTACATAGTCGCTAATAAATGAAATCACGAATTATAGCTAAGTAAATCGGAACAATGAATTATAAATGAATCGTTGTCCCTTGCGTAAAGTCGAATCGAAAAATTTTCCTTGTTATAATTCTTCTTCACCGTAAGTATAAAAAGTTGAAAAGATACCAAATGTCAAAGATTCGTTGAAAGAAAAACCGTAACGAGTGTAACGGACGATTCGAAGAAGCATTCACCACGTCGAACGGATAAACGAACGAAACTTTACATTAAAATGAATGCAATTGCATTTGGACTTGCAATATGCACGTTCGTTATCACGTGTCTCGCACACGACGTAAATCCTCTCTCGGAAGCGCGGCGATAACAACGCGTTTTGCTCACGTTTTGTTCGCGTTATGTAAGTATCGGTCGATTATTATATAAAAATGCTAGATACTTGATAATTCCATGGACTGTTTTATGGGAGACCGCCGTTAATGCGACCCTTTTCTCTCTATCGTAATACTGTATACATTATACGAATAATGCTGGTTTCATATAACATGAAACACGATGAATATAATTGGTACTCGTTAATTGACTTAGTTTATACACTTATGATAAATGTTCATTAAGTAGCTGCTTTCTCTTTTTTTTATCACAACTGTGTGAGGTTGTCGCTTCTATTTTTTATTTTCCCGCCCTCTTCCTTCTCGTGATTTTCCGCTTTCGTTACAGTGACGATCGTTTTTTTTTTATTTTCCTCCTGTCGATCTCCGTGTAAGCGGATAAATATCGTATAAATAATTCTGCGTATAATTATCCTTCGCCTAAGTGTACTCTAGCATTTCGTACAAGGAAATGCCTCGTCTTTCTCGCAAATATATGTATATATATGATAATAATAAAACAGATAACAAAAAAGATAAAAAAAACAACGAAATCGATTTGTGTACAGTGAAGTAGAATCCTCCTTCTTTGTTTCATCAAACTTCTAAAAATAAAAACTAACAGGGTATATAGAATCTATAGCTTGCTTGCCCCTGACTGTCTGTCTGTCTGTTTGTCTGTCTGTCTGTCTGCTTCTCTGTCTGTCTGTTTGTCTGTCTGTCTGTCTACCTGTCTGTCTGTCTACCTGTCTGTCTGTCTACCTGTCTGTCTGTCTACCTGTCTGTCTGTCTACCTGTCTGTCTGTCTACCTATCTGTCTGTCTACCTGTCTGTCTGTTTGTCTGCCTGTCTGTCTGTCTGTCTGTCTCTTTCTCCCTCTCTCCCTCTCTCTTTCTTTCTTTTTATTGAACAGCGAAACGCAGCGGCAAGCTTATCGATAAGGGGAAGACTCGACTCGAAAGGAATCACGTTTTGCTACTGGGTCTTTATGTCTTAACCTGTACTTTCATCTTACAAAGCTCATCGTTCGTTCTTAAAACTCTTATTGGACGTGTCTCTTTGTTTATCTCATTTTTAAACGCTTGCAAACAAAAAACTGTGGTAACTGCGAATAAAATAAGTGACAATGTAATGAAATGTCACAAAAGCCGGAGCCGGATCAACGACCGTCCGCGTTTCTCCAGAAACGTACTTTCTTACACTTTCGAGTAGTCGTGAGGAAGATAGCGCTTAGTTTAAACGCCAGCGGAGTCTAAGTACTCGTCACACAGTACCATTAGTTGTTGTTACTTACAGGCTGATATATAGTGGGTCGACCGACGTTATTCGAATTCATGTTCGCTCTCTGAATCGTTCTGTCCTCGTATCTGGTGCTCCCTTGACTCGCCATCGGTCGGTTTAGGGTGCTACAATCATAGCTATATTCAACGGAGGGTCGAAGAGTTCAAAAAGATCGTGAAAATATGGACTCTGCTTAACCGAAATTATCTAACAAAGTAGAATTGAACGGGGAAAACATACACATAAAAGTTAAACGCAGAGTCCGGGAACAGAAACGACAAAAATAAAACATCGGTTAGTCTTAAAAGGAAGAAATGATTATAACTTGAAAGCAAATAATTATCGACTGTCGATTAACGAGTGGTTACCTATTGGCATTGTTAGGTGAATTAGGCCCTGAATTTCGTGCTGCCACCGTTTTCGTGACGAAATCTTGCTCTTTCCAGCCGTGCTTCTTGTAAACGTCTCTCAGCTCTTGGTGCTGCCACATTGTGAACAAAACTTGTCCTACAAATTAACCGATATTTAGTTCTTCTCAGGAAAGTTCAGAAAATACGTACTTATATTTTGTTTGCAGAAATTTAGCAAAAAGAAATTGGCTTATTCTTGCCTGCAAATTTAAGAACACGAGGCGTGTATTTCTGGCGTTGCCTAGTAATGTTCATCAATCTGTCGACACCGCCAGCATCCAACAGAGATCGCGAGAACTCGGCGTTTTTCTTGATCACTTCGTTCAATGTGGCGAGAACGGCGGCGATTGTGTCGTCACTTGTTCCTTGATCATGCTGGTTATTTCCTGAAGGTAACTTCTGAATGAGATCACGCATCGCGTATTTTCCGATCAGCTCCTTGTTACGCTGGTCTATCGCTAGATTTCTTAGAGCTGTGGCCACAGCACAGACTACGCGGTCCACCTAAAATGGACGAGCAGAAATAACATTTTTTAAAACATTCTATCATCAAACTTTCATAGAACCAGCGCAGATATTTTTCAGATTGTTTGATTACTCAGCAAAGTAAATGTAAATACTCCCGTAAAAACGTTAATGGTAATATAACAAAAATAGTTTAATTGATACAAATTTTAAAAATATGAAAATCAGTTAAACGTTTCTACTTTCCAATTTTTCTACTTTTCCATATTCCTCCGCTGAAGTGTACCCAACCCTATTTAAAATGTCTATCTACCGCTTCGCTATGTTTTATTTCATAAAAATTCTATCCGATATATTCATCAATTGCTCCGCGCTACATTCCACGAATAATACTGTACCTCCATCCGCAACAATTCCACCAAAATGGGAAGTCCCTTCTCCTTCCTCACAGCCGCGCGAATTTCAATACTTGGCTGCCAGTAGCAGGCTGCGAGGTTCTGAAGCGCCCCAGCCGCCGCCTCGAGAGTCTCCGGATTTGAGCATGTCTGCAGCAATTTCAAATAAGACTGTACTACTTCTGGTTGCCAGAGTAGCTCCATTCCTCTGACGGGTTCGGTTCTAGGGCTGGTAGTGCGAGATGCGGTCGTTTCCTTTTGCACTGGTTGACCATCCTTCTTCTTCTTGCTGCCGCCAAAGCAACCCAAATTTTCACCTAAGGCACAGTGATTTAAAACTGACATTAATTACAAGAAAGGATCGTGATCAAAGTATTAAAAATCTCTTTTTTTTGTTGTTGTTGTTGAAACTAAAGCGAGGCTGAAACATAAAAAATTTGTGAACCACAGCAGGGTTAAGTATAATGCTTTTATAGTGTTTTAATAGAGATTGTGTGAATTACTTTCAGTGTATTTGCACTACTTCTATCAGAGAACTACACCAATGCCTGGAACATCGCAAACAACGTGTTGACAGAACAATTGCAACCAGCCAATCATAGAAACAGGCGTACGCAAGATGCACGAAGGGTATGTACTGTTAACGCTTGATGTACACGAACTGCTGATGAAATTAATGAGCACTGTAAAGACGATTAATCGTAACGCGTCAAAGCACAGCAATATTTTACACATGTTCACTCTTCACTCTACGTACTGTTGGTGTTCTCTATTTACGCGAATTATGTATGAATTTTGTGCAATGTAATGACAAGATTCGCTTTGTTTATCGAACAAAATATTCATCCGTTAGAGTACGTGGCCTAATCGACGGAATCAATATTAGAACAATGATTGCAACGTCGATCACGTGGTTTGTTTGCCAACGATAGCGAACCAGTCCATAAGTTATCGGTAGATTCACGATAAAAGAAATTGTCGTGTGAACAACTAAAGTAACCGTTGAGAAGCGTGGCATGCACTGGCTATTCGGATTTGTTCGATGAAAGAAATAAAATGTCTTACCTTGACATAAACTGTATGCTAAAAAGATTGAAACACATCTTTAATCCATGCTAAACTAGAAAGGATATAAAGCTGTCTTTTTTTTTTCTTTTTTCTTAGCTCTTTTTTCTTTTTTGCTTCTTGTCTCTTGTAGTAGTAGGATCTCGTACGAAAGAAGAATTTGCGATACAAGGCTCATGAGAAACAAGAGAGAAATCATAACACCGAAGGGAATACAAAGATTAGTGTAGTTGCAAAGAGATACATACTAATCGACTGGTAATATGTGCTATTGCTAGTTAGGGTATCGTCGTCTCGCAAAGACATCGTTCCATCATTATCACGAATACACGCAATTATGTTGGATCAAATGTGTAAGCGGTATATCAACAGAGACGTAAGCACTACAACGAATGTTCAGTGTACACAGATGTGGAATATATCATTTTGATAGACTCAAGAAAGTATACGGGGTCAACTACGACTCCTAATTACTACCTTGCACGTTTCACACTCGATAGAATCTGAAACGTGCAATATATCATTAATATGCGACTGGTTTACTGTACAATACTGTGTTGCCAAGCGGATGTATGTTTTCAAATGCTCCGTTTTCTCCGTAACAACTCGATCAATTTCATGTAAAACTATTACTAAGGGACTATCGATTTTACTTTTCGGAGAACTAATTTTCATCGTACGTCAATTTAGCCTACTCCGTGTAAGTACAGAATCATACAAAAGCAAGGCAATGTTAAGTCTCGATGCTTGTAACAACATGCTTAAACAACAGAAGAATTTTATGCTGTGAAGTGGCCTTAAAACTGGTGATAAAGCTAAGAATGACCATCTAAATTTTTAAAATTTTATCCAGGTCACAAAGTACTCTACGAATTATACATTTTCAATTTTACCACTTATCGATAAACCACAAACCTTTATTAGTCTACCTTTTATTTGACACAGATCATCAAAACTATATTTACAAAAAGCACGCAATACCTAAAGCTTCACAAGTTGCTGATAAATTGCAAAATTAGAAATTCAGAATACTCCATAACTATTAAGCTCTGCATTACATTGCTTTTGCAACACACTGTACCACGATGATCTGCTGCAATTTTAGCGTCACAATACCGCTCGTATATACAGAACCGATTCAATAAAACGACACAAAATTACACCCGCTCGTCCTTCTTTTCCGTTTGTCGATCCGCTTATCATCAGCGCACACACAATTCGGCTGCATGCGTGTCACCACATGCCCATTGAGGGAACCCGTGTGTTTACCATGGCACGGGGGAAGGATACACTCGTGTCATTCTCGAAATGCAGGAGTATCCTCGCGAGAGTCATCGACAAACCCTCACCTTTGACTGGAGCAGCTACCCTGTTCTGAACGGTCGACTGAATCGGATGTTTGTCGTAGTTTGGGTCCTCCACCTCCTGACACCGGTAACTCAGGTTCCGCAGAATACACACACAGTTCTCTACGATCTTGTTCCCGATGTTCGACTTCTCGATGGCGGATCGTACTACGTAAAGAAGAGCGTCGACCAAACCTTCGCACTCGCGCAGTTTCTTCCTTGCATACTCGCCAGCGCTAGAGACGTTTCTTAAGACGCCAGATGCGTTTCTGAACACGGTCGACCAGCATGTCTCGCCACTGGAGGAGCTTGGATCCCAGCCACTGTGCGGAATAATTATGTTGTTCACCACCATCGTTACGCCATCATCGATGATGGATTTCTTAAGGTCCTGAAAGAATGAAAATGTAAATACGTCTATAATAGTCTATAATCTATTTATAAATATACTATTTAGGTTGTCCAAAGGTTTAATAGCCAACTTCGACAGTATATTCTACTATTAAATTCGTAAATCAATTCTACCCTTGTTTACATAACGTTATCGTCGATTAGACTAAAAGGTGTTGAGTTAAATATATTCGTACAATCGTAAAATTCTATCAAATATACCATACACGTCTACCCACCTCGCACGAGGATAAATTCCAAAGAACCCCCGTCACCAGTTCCTTCACGTCCGCGTCAGACGTCCTACGTAATAAATTGATCAAGGCCGGCACACCGCCGGCGTTCTTGATAGCCCTCTTATTTTCGTCATTCTGTCTGCCGTAAGACAAATTCCGCAGCGCACCACATGCATTCCTATACACGTCTGGATTATCGTGATCCAATAATTGCACTAACGGTGGTATTCCACCTAGACTTCGCGTCTTCTGCTTATTTGGATCGTCCATGTAGCATAGATGCTGCAGATACGCGGCAGCGTTCGCCTTGATGATGTTGTTCGGATTACTCAGGAAGCCGATCACCTCCGACAAGTTCGGATCTCGCCATCTCATGGACTTCTGATCGTCGTCTAATGGACTAGCCATGCCGGGCACCACCGGATGTCGAGATTGTAGCCGTTGAAGATGAACCTCGTCGTCAAACATTCCCGGAGGAACTCCAGAGGTGAGTGGGACCGGATGGCCTTCGTCGTAACCGGGCACATCGCTAGGAACTGCGACTGGACCTACCCCGACGCCAGGGCCGTATCCAACAGGTCCATAAGGGGACGGAGACACGTAACCGTAAGCCACTTTATTCTCGTCTGGAAAAATGGGATGCCACACGAGGTTGATTACGATTCGACGATATGCAGAGCTTCCGCTAGATTGGCTCTAACGTTGTACTGCAGTATTCCATTAACTGGCCCACGGGCCTGAATCTTATCTGATCACTGATCAGGTATAGAGGAACTATTACAGGGTTGGGATTTTCATAGTCAAATAAGAAAAATCAACGGTTTGACAATGTATTAAAATCACAAAGAATTCAGAATGGAAGATTTAGAAAATAGTTATCCCGATGTCAGTTGCTTATAGTATATATAGATATTATATCATAAATGCTACATTTTAAATTTGATGATTTGATGAATACTATATTCGATAGTTTGCTTGGCGCGATAGTTCTTTCGCGGGCTACACTGCTAAGCTAAAGGATCGGGAGGAAACATTAATGGTGAGCTTGGAATTCTAGCTTTCTAGCCGAAGATCACAGATTTGATTTCTGGGTTTCCTTCTTTTCCTTTGCTCCAATATATTTCTAGAAATCCTAGATGTTTCCATTGAATGCACACGATTACCTGACATATGTGTCTATTTTTCAACATTCGTTCCAAGAAATCAGTTTTCATAACCGCTAGGGATATGAAGAGATGGTCAGTTAACGAATGAAAATCCCGGCCAGTTAACGTGTCACTAGTGTACTCGTATAGTTGAAACGCATAATTCACTCGCATTATCTGTGCGATGGTAGTAGCGTGGTTTGAAACAGTGGAATATGGACTCGCGACGTTAAAGAGACTCAACGACGATAAACGCGGTCAGATGAAGTTTAACAAGAGTGAAAGAGGCAAGAAGAGAAAGGAAGTCGACAAAGGGAAAAAGAGAGAGAAGAATAGAAAGAGAAAGGCAGAGAGAATGAGTTAAATAAATTATTGATGTGACCCTACCATGAGGATGCTGAGAGGGTTCGCCAGAGTCATCCATATTCCAAGAGTTGCTGATTTGATCTAGAGAGAACACAAAATAACAACGAATGTCAGGCATAGAGATAATTAAAGTGAATTATGCTGTGCCCCGTGCACGATCAGACAAATAGCCGTGGCCCGCTGCAACATGATAGCTGAATATCTCATTATACAGCTGTCTAGGTCAACGTTGCGCTCAAAAAAAAAAAAGATCCTTTCGATCAAGAAGAAACGACAATGATGCGACAAAGCCTCGAAAAAAAAATGCGGATTATGAGCTATCTATGAGCTATCCCGTATCTTCCCGTTTCGATAACGAACATACCATATTGATCTCCGGGACCACCAGGACTAGGAGTAATACGATAATGATCTTGCAACGCGGGGTTCAAACCTGGATCGATGTCGTTGTAACCGCCTTCCACATATGGCGCCGCCTTACGTAGGTATTCTTTAAGAAAAATAAAAGGTACATCTTAGACGTAAAGAGTAAAGAGACGTAAAGAGGTCTTCGTTTATTCTACTGTTTTCCGCGGTTCTAAGTAACTTTCGTAATAGTGACGAGACCATGTAAGACGGATAAAAATAACCGATTGCTTACCATGCGGAGGCGAGGCACGACTGTGCTCAGAAGGACTATGAGGACTGTGAGGAGAATGCGAGCGTGGCATGTAGATACCATGCGGACCCGGATACCCTGGCTGTGGTGGATAACCGAGGTACGGCTCGTAATGTTCAAAACCGACCATGTACGAGTCCGCCGGGTATCGCCGGTCCGCGTGCTGATAATCCTGAGACATCAATGGAACTGACATGTAACTCACTGCGCCTGGATCTGGCTCCATGTGTGATACCTCGCGAACAACTTTCGACACGTTTGTCACCTGTGAAAATTTCAACAGTTTATAGAAAGAACGAGACCGCCAAGAATACCGGAGATGCTGGAAATGCTGAGAATAATCAGGATACTTTGAATGGTAAGAATATCTAGAATTCTGAGAATGTTCGGTATAATAGGATTGAACATTCTCAAAATATTAAGTATAATTGAATTATGATTTCTGAAAATGTTAAAAGTACCGGAAATGAGTATGATGATTTGCAAGGGAACCGATTTGGAGGATTCCGAGAATGTGAGAATACCGAAAAAAAATACGGGAATTCAAGTTTTGAAAAGTAAAGTAGCAAACAGTGAAAATACTGATAATGAACGAACGCTGAGGCTTTTGAAAAATATACGAATAACGAACATTGACATCTTTTTAAAACTTTGAGAACTCGCAGTACGTTAAGAATAATAAGAAATCTAGGAATTGTCAAAACTTTGTGAACACCGGCAATCAGTCACTGCAATTTCAAAGAGAACTGAGAACTTCGATAACTCGAAGAATATTGAGAGTAATGGCAACAAGCGTACAACGTACTACGAGTACTGAGAATAACGAGAACACGGCTTCGAAGGGAACAATCGTTAAGAGTAAAAGGAAATCGTTGCTCAGCAAATTAGACCGTTGCTAAAACTGGAAACGGATCTCACTTGTTGAGTAGTTTGCTGCTTATGGCTGCGGATAAGTAATGGATCCTCTTGGACAGACAAATGAGACGAATGCAACGAATGGGTGTCCGCCTGGCCGTTACTTCCGTGGTAATCTGCATCACTCTGTCCGCTGCAAAACGTTCGCAATAATGATCAATTAGAGTCGCTCGTCCCATCGTGCAATCGGGAACAATCGGCGATTTATTCGCGTGAGTTCGATAACTTACGTGTATTGCGGCATGTCGGGGCCCTTCTCCTGGAGAACGCGTCTGGAAAAATACAACGAGACCGATTACATTCTGATCTACGATCGTCGAACAAAACTACCAAATCGAATTACCACGAAAATGAAAGAATATTGAAAAAATATCGATCGAATCGTACACGTTTATATGATACTTTGTAAAACAATGGTAGCAAAAAAGATAATAAATAACTCATGCACTTCGATCAAAAAATAACACGCTGAAATCAAATGGGCAGACTAACAAAAAGAAAAGGGGGATCGAAGTACAAAGAAAAACATTCAAATACAATCCTAACTACGTCAAACTACTCTTCTCGCGTTTTTGTCACACATCGCTCTGAACCATGCTAAGTAAATGCAAACGAACGCGTGTTCGTGCCACCGACATTACTCATTCTGACAACTTTATATCTCTAACTCAATATCTTTCACGAATGAGCCACGAATTTTCTCAAAATTTCCAAAATTGGCAAACATCTTAATGAATTAGACAGATGAATTCTGTGTACATGATACGTCGAAAGTGATACAGTTGCAGTACAGGTGATAAAGTAAGCTCAAGAGTAAATCAAATGTTTCGAAAGTCTAAACAAGTCATTTGAGACATTTTGGAGAAGACAAGAGTCTAGAGTTAATTGTTATTAAGTAAAAACTTCGCCAAAGAGTAACTTAATCCAATAGGAACGTCGGTCAACAGCGATCATCGTAGATAAATGCGTTAGTTGCGTAGACTCGCGGTCAGAATGACTAACCTCGGTTAGGTCATGTTAGTCACCTCTGTGTGATCTCAGTGTGCGTTATACTGTGCTCCTGTCTCTCGACGATTCGACGATTCACCAGCCTGACATTAATAATTTCGGTCTGATTAATTTGGGTGCTGAAACTACGTGCTTCCTAGGGTGCAACCTCGAGTTAGATATCTTGTAACTGTCTTTTTCATCATTGATTCCCCACGATTCCCAGGCCTCGTATGTATTACCTTTTATTCTCTTTTTTTGTCTATCTGAGACGCCAGGAAAAATGGGCCAAACGAATGGAACGACAGCAGGATAGACGAAAGAGATAGTCGAGTCTTTTTGTTTCTTTCTAGCTATTACCGGGAAACGAGTTTTGCCAATTGGCCGAGTTACGTCTTGCACTAGCCGTGTAAGAGAGAAGGGGAAAAGCAGAGTTCATTTTACGATCACCGGCTTCTTATTGAAACGAATAGAAAGAGATACAAAGATCAAGGGACATAATGAGAGAAATAGAGGTATTAATCGGTTACGAGTCTCTCGGCAGAGAGCTCGTGGAGAGAAAGACACTTACAGACAGGAGTCAACCAGCTGATTATTTGACATACCAGCTGATTTTTCGTCTCTTGCGGCTCAGCAGTCAATGATGACGTCTCCTGGAAGCACACCAAACGAATGAAAGGTTAAAGCAACATTTGAATGTGGTGGATTATTATATTTATTTTATATATCACGTATCTACATTTTTTCCATAGATTTTTACAACTTTTCCATTTCATTTCCAACAAATGATTTTGTTTTTTTATCCATTTGAGATAATACATATTAAAACCAAAAGTTTGGGATCATTTTCTCAATCGAAGCACCTGCTAATTTATACTAATCTTAAAAATACTTTAATTCGACAGGTCTAAGGTGATTTTCTTCAAATTCTAGAATTTTATATATAACGCGCAATAATTTCAAACTCTTGGATAATAATGCGACGCATTTTGAAAAATTGACACTGTTCTTAAATTATATATTTGTAAATTTTCCAAAGTTAATAATATACAATATCCGTAATAATAATAATAATCACAATATCTATTGTACATACATACTATTTATTCCTAAAATATCCTCAGTATAACTTTGATGCCACGCACAAACTTTTTCGTTTTCCTTTTTAAAAACAACCTTTATATATCACCTTCCTTTAAAAAATGATAGAAAGACTGAAGAGGTGCGTGTTTGCAGCTCGCTTATACGAATCAACTGTGCTGTTTACGAGTCTGTTAACGACTACTGTATTGATCGGAACATTAGCAGAGAAGGTCTAATTGCACGACTTATACCTACGTTCTTTTAATACTTCCCACGAAGACGGTTAAGAAGTTTATCCATCTACTTAAAAACTTTTCACGATTTCTATCGAGCATTATTAATTCATTTAAAAGGAACGACACGAAAGCTTTTCATACAGAATAATCAGTCTCCCGTGGGAGAACAAAAACAAAATGATCGATACAACTAGAATATCAAGCATGAAAACTCGTTAGTCCAGGTTAGACGTTAATTTTGTTTCGAGACCCACATGATGTCTCCTTTTTGATTAACCTTCTCCTTCCCATCGTCCTTCTCCTTTTTCATCTTTTTATTTTATTAATTTATCTCTGACCTCCCACCTTTTTTCGGTATCCAGCCGTTAATTAATTTTGTTACTCTTTCGCACAACGTGCAATTACCAGACAGAGAGAATCGTGGCATGGGTCTCACGCGTAATCACTGCATTAAAATATAAAACGAGCAAAAGAGCTTAATTAATTTGTCACCTCGTCGCTCTTTTATAGCGTGTTTCGATTGCCCTCCGGCTGTATACGAGTACATATATCTACATAGGTGTACACGTATACTCGAGCTCGTGGAAAGGATAGAGCAAAGTTCGGTAACGAATTCATCTAACGCAACTACGATACCGGAATTTCGCCGGCGAGCTGCCTCCTAAAAGGATTCTAGCCTAGTCGACCAGTATCATCGCCAGATTCTATTCGACCAACGAAATTCGTTTCCACTTATTGTCCGGAATTGTCCTTTTTCGCCTCCTGAATAATCGCCTTCGAGGATATTTCAGACCCTCCTTTTTTAGAAAGGAATCTCTTTTGGAGCCGGTACGATATCTTACGGTTCCGGTTCGTCGAACACAAAATATTGAAAGTAAATGACGAAAGACTTCAAAGACAACATTTTGAGTGAACGGTATCCACGATTTAATTTAACGAATAAAACTGTGTACGTATAAAGATCACAGGAAAAAAGCACGTTGAGTAATGTGCAAAGTTCTTGTTTAAAATCTTCTCAATGATATATCACGATTAGATAAGCGATCCGTTTTTAATTGCGATTAAATAAAAAACGACGAATTAACCGATTTTAAATATTGTTACTACAATTGATCGTAATAATTAATTGCAATTAATTGAACGCGATAGTCTCTCCATCAATTTAGAAGAACCTCCTTCATTTTATTCGTAGCTTGACAAACATACCAGCTGAAGATAGATTCCTTAAATAATAAAATAATGTTTAACAACTACAAATACTAATCCTTTCAATGCAAAAATAAATTTTATCGATTCGTAATATTCTACGAGTTCTAATAAAACATAAAATTACTCCGATCTTTCTATCTACAATTTATCATATCTTGCTAAAATTGATGATCAAATGTCCGTATGCTGCTGAGTGCTAATGTACCAGTAAGTATACAAGTACGCTATCCGCGAAAATAAGCCACGTAGTTTCAATGTATCAATACGCGATACATCGCGAGTGGGTTAAAATAAGAAACGATTACATAAAAGAACTTGTCGAGTAATAATTGCATTAACATCGATTAGGAACGCGGGTACCAGCGACATCGATCTCGTTCTAGGCGAATCCAGGTCGAAAGCACGATAAGGGAAAGGGAACTTAAACGAATTCCCTAGTCTGTCCCTTGTTTCATCTTATCCGAGGGAACGGGCTCACGATATTTGCCATTGTCGCAATCTTTTTATCACCTGCTGGTGAATTCGACCACGTGCCGGGACTCGTAATACCTTAATAGCTGCAGAAGAATAGGCAAGATATTCTCGTGCTTCCTTCCTTCCAGTACTCTTACTACTTCCTTACTATTATACTTGGACGTTTGAGAAGCAGAACCGTGTTCGAGACGAACGAACGGGACCGTATTCCGAGAATAGTTTCGAGACTGTAAAAGTGGGCCAAACTCCGTTCTATGGTGAAGGTAGATTTCGTTGACAACCGGTTATTAACAGTAGTTTTCTTTAATTACCGAGAAGTTACACCAACTTGGAGTTTAGTGGCACCGCGTTTGGAAACTGTAACCCTCAATTTAATTCGTCCAAAGAATTTACCTACGCTCTTACAGGCTTCCATGAAGTAAGGAGTAGAGTAGCGCGATTTGGTAGATTAGAAGCGAAACACGAGGAAAAACGTTTAGTTGAAATCCTTGTTTTCCGGCAACGAACGTTAATCCTCTCAGAAACGTTTACTCTCTCCGCGGTACTCAACCAACTTTTTCCCTGCAATTCTCTTATCCAAACCTCGCCGGGGCACCTGCATTTCCCCATAAGACTAAACAAATCTTGTCGAGTCGAGATACTAGAAAAGGGAGAGAGAGAGTAAAATACGGTACACTTAACGTTCTTTAGTCTTAAAACTCTGTGCATCTTAACCTGGTACACCACCGCCCATTCTTGTTTCCACGATGCGCCAGGAATCGATTTTCTCTGCCAGCGTTTCCGCGCAAGATGCATTTCCCACAGGATCTCTCGGCACTCGGCAGGATCTTCGGATCGTCCTTCGAGTGAGGGCGGGACCTCCCAACTCGAGTAATTAAGACGCGAAGCGAGGCTAATTGCCGTGCGACTAACGAAGTGCGCGATTTCCGCTGAGCTGCGACCGCAACCATCGAAGAACCAAGACGCGTCCATTTGACCGAAATTGCATCCTTACTAACGAGCTCTTTTTCTTTCTTCTCCTCCTTTTATTATTCCTTTTTTAACCTCTTTCATTATCCTTTCTTCTTAGTCCTTTCATTGCGTCCAGCGTCGTCCTTGCAACCAGAACGTTACCTTACTACTAGTTATTTCCACGCATGTACACACACACACAGGTGGGAGTTGTATGTTTAGAGAAGAGTACAGTCATCCTCGATTAATGCTGCAATTAAGCCCTCTCTCTTTCCTGTTTACCATTCTCTTTTGCTCTTCTTTTTTAGGGAGCTCTCTCTCTCTCTCTCTCTCCGTGTTGTTCTTCCGCTCATCTTTGTCGGTTTTTGAGGTCTCCTTTGTATTGCCTTTTTTAGCCTTTTTTTTACCTTTTCTAAGGTCTTAGCTCCCTTATCCCTTTCACTCATCTTCTCCTATTCTTTTGAAACCTTTTTTGCTGTTACTTTATAATACCTTTTTGTCATTTTCTCAACCTTTGAAATATTGTCTTTTTATTCTCTATTTCTTCCGTTTTTCAGATCCTGTTGTTCCTTTTAACTCATCCTTTTTGCCTTTTCTTTGACCTCTGCGTTAATTCCTTTTTCTTGCGTTCTTTCCTTAAATTCGCACGTTGTTTTTCATCTCACTCTATTTTCCCTAATCCTTAAACCCGATATTAATTATACCGCATTTTATATGTTATTTTATTCAAATTTTCTTACACACGTTCCACAAATTCGAAAGAAAAATGAACATGTCTTAACCAATCTGTTATTAGTTTACTATATCGTCCTAAAATTTTGTCGTGCTAGTTTCCTTTTCTATTATTTTATTACTATTCTTAGCACGTTCCGCTCGAATAATAGCAAATATAATATAGCATTTTGCTCTACAATATTTTGCGTAAATTTTTTGTACGCTTCACATAAACTCGAAAAAGAGATAAAACACGTCTCGCGCGGAAATAAAAATTCAACGATTACGATACGAACAATGGGATTTCCGTGCGATCGGAGGCAGAGATGAAAGAGAGGCAAGAGGGCCGATGCGTTCCAGGGCACGCGTTTAACATTCCTGCTTTGAATACGTAATTTTCAGTGGTCGAGGCGGTGGAGGTAGCCTGGCCGGGGACAAGCACAATGCACGCGTGGTTTTATCCGCATCTCTGCTGACACACGTGACTATAAAAGACATTCCTCGAACGTTACAGCGAACCGAGGCCACTATACATTTCGAAAAATACAATTTTAATACATTCTCCTCAACGTCTTGGATCGACCAACTCTGCGATTAACCTCTCGCAGTTTTCCATCGTATGTTTACGAATAGCTTCCTCCTCCAAATCGAACTTTCCTTTCGTAATTTCCAGTTTCACGGCTCTCGAAAACTTGAAACTGTTTGATCTCGACTATTATCGCAAAATTATGAATGAGACTTGCAAAATTTCAAACTCGACGTTCCGAAGTCTTACGATTCGATGCAATTTCTCAACTCCGCCAATGAAATATAGATGCATTTTGTGGCAACCGAAGGCTGCGAGCATGAAACGGCTTACAAAGCGTTGACATTTCCGAAATCGTGCACACGGGGAACCGAAGTTCGCGGCACACGCCATATCACGGGTGTAAACGAACTTTCGAAAATGCCATAGGTTTCCGCGACACCACTCACGGTGGAAATCCCGTTCGCACAACATCGATCAACATCACGTCGACTCTTTTTATAAAGGGATTTCAAATATATCTGGAGCTGGACGAATTTTATCGGTACTAAAAAATGAAAAATGTCGACTCAAATTGATACGTTGCTACTCCCTTACTGCAGGTACTAAAAAGTTGTTAATGCGTGTCTTTTCTCGATAAAAATGCACAATGATACGTTTTTTAAGGAAATCTTGAACTTTCCCCAACGGTATTTTGTGATTCTTTTCTCATTAAAATTTGAACGAATGTACAAGCAAGCAAGTTTTCGATCTTTTCGATGAATTTTATCGGTATTAAAAGTGTGGGCTTAATGATTTTGTAAAGTGAATACATTTATGAGATATATATTCATACGGACGAATCTTATGCGAAAAGGGATTGCACCAGTATAATTGACATTCCGAAGTGCAAAAGGTTAAAGTTACGTTAGAACTGCTTTTGTTAAATTATAACTATAATCCTTATCACGAATGTGACACAATTAACCTTGCACTCCCTACGATCTTCTCGTAATAATCTACCATACGATATGCTAACAAAATTTTTTTAATTATGATATTATTATCTTTTTCTATTCTTGGTTTTTCCTACGCTTGATATCGTAAACAATTTTACATTTAAAACATACCTTGCTTAAAGCATCGCGATACGAAAAAGGATTACAAATCTGAATATTCTTTGATGACTTTTTCCATCGATATAAGTAGATAGCAGATAAAAGCTGTTCGTTGAACGATGCTTACTTTCCATCTCCGGTCTAACGTAGGAAAAGCTGCAAAAGTTTTTCGTCTCGCTGCACCGGCTCGTAGTAGTCGGAAATGTAGGCCAACGTCGCCCAAGGCCTCGTTCCCTAACAGTGTCTGGCGTATTGGATTTTTTACACGTCAGAACGGATTCACAGGTAGACCGGAACCCTTTACTAGTGAGTAGGGATGAACACCCCAGGGGGACGTGTCTCGGTTGGCCTACAATCGCCACACTGACACCTCTCTCTCTCTCGCAATTTCCCCGAAAATCCAAACTTGCCATCATAATACTCTCTCTCTGCTCGCGCTCCGATATTTTGAAAAAAACATATTTTATCAAATTTCTATCTAATCATTATTAAAACTAGTTAACTATTTAAGCACGTATTTTTCATGTCTAGACTTCTCTGTTCTTCTTTTTCAACTTTCCTTCCCGTATGAAATAATCTGTTATTATTACTCGATCTCGAAATATATATGAACAATAATTTTGAAAATAATTTTCACCAATTTTTCATTCGCATAATTCTCAGAAAGTAACCAAGAATATATTTCATCGATCATCGTAACCTTCAAAATCCCCTCCGCTTTTCGACCCTCGTCATTCTTGTGAAAAGCCAAGCGTGACCAGCGGTACCGATCACGCCAATTAATCATAGCAAGTTAACCAGACAAAGGTCGTATTCGTACGGAAGAAATGTATTTGGAGGGCGTCGGCTAGAGATTCGCGGCGCACGAGAGATTTCGCGCAGCTGGTTGCGGTTCCAACGACCAGATTTGCACGATGCAACCATAAGGTTGTACTTACGCAAGTGCATGCGTTGCACGCAGAACGGTGAGCGACCACCGCATGAGAACCCCATTATACGCAGACTATGCTATTGTTTATCTTTTCATCTTCCGCGCAGCTGTGCTCGTCGCTCCACATTTCCATGCAACGACGCACAACCAGCTCGAAACCAAGTTTCTTCTATAAAATAATTAATAGATATTATCGTTACCTACGCGAAATCAACCAGATGCTTTTGCTACCGATCCTCAATTTACAATTTCTGTAATCCGTGTTGTGTATCATGTTGTCATAAATTTGTATTGAATTATTTAAGAAGAAATTTAGAAATTTTGGAAAAAGAATTTCATTATAAACTTCTTAACGTGCACTCCTTGATAGGAAAAAGAACAGAAATTGTTGAGACATTGAGAACTATTTGTCTTTGCAGTTACGTCAAAGAGGATTTTAGGCGTGTATGCGAAATTTAATTCCGCTCGGCCATGTCCTTCGGGCACGGGAGTAGCCTTAATTAGTTTCCGCTTAATCTTACATGGGAACAAGCGCATGTGAGAAGCAAATTAAATAAAACGCACGATGCAACCCTACGAGTTTCGATACGATTTTATTAACACGTTCTCGAAAAAGTCGCAGGGAATCAACTGGAACATTGTTTAACAACGAAAGGAGAATAAAGAAACGAATAAATCCTCCTTGTGAAAACAAATCTTCATTGCACGTTTTATTCTTTTTTACATTCGCTATTAATATTTGCCATCAAGAAAAAAAATAGATAAATCAAATCTAGTGGCATAAATAAATGGGGCCCGGTGTATCGCTCACACCGGTTCCCGGGCCCCCTTCAATCGCAGCCGGGACGGTCATCGTGAAGGTTTTAGTAGGTTGGAGTCCGGCACTACCACGCCGCTTTTCCCCAGAAGCGACCTGGTGTCCGTGCGGATTTCCTCCACGTTAATAAGAAAAAAAAATAAAAAAAAAGTGGCATAAATAAATAATTCATTAACCATTGCAATTATTTGTAACGACACTCGTTTACTGTAAGTAAATCAATATAATAAAAGAAGAACGCAGAATTCTGTTTGCCGTAAATCGATACTCGTGCTTCCATGTTGTTTACTCTAAATCTTTTATTTTATTCTATTTTATTTGCGGCTAGCTTTTCTACTCTTCCTTACAATCGAAGAACAATAGAACGATTCTCTCTATTTGCAGAATTACTTCATTTTCTTTACTTCAACCATTCCTCCTTGCAATTGAGAAAAATATAAATTAAAATAAATAATTCTCCTAGCGTAAATATTTATTTGATAAAGATAAATCTCCTTATTTTCGGGATGCCTAATTTTAATTGGATAGATTTCTGTGTTTATGGCGAATGACGTACATGTGACGAATAACGATTTCAAATCAGCAATTAACGGATCTATGCTACACGGTAGTTAGGATGTATTTTTAGACAAGCCCACTTTTTAGTTAGTCGTTCGTTATCGCATCGCCATTTTCCACGATCTGGAGAATGCCACAGATCGAGTATACATACATATTCGTTAATAGAAAGTTTAATCTGCTTTGAATCAGAAAACTTCTAAACGCGATAGTTAATATAACTGAGGTCACTTGACGACGTCTAACAGATTTCCATCCTTCGTCGAATGCGATTTTCCGAACGTTATTACTCGTATTGATGTGATCTTCTCTTCAGAAAAAAGGAAAACCTCAACAAAAATCTCGACGTTGTTTCTGTATGTGTAATTACTATTTTTATAAATATTTATAAAACAAGGAAGCAACGGAAAATCTATAGATTTTTGAGAATTGTTCATAATAAAAAATTATTCAAACTTGAATTCTCCATAAATTCATCTCGTAAGTTAAAAATTATGCACAAACACAAACTCATTGAATTATATATTTGTCCTAGGAATTTATAAATAATAAATATACAATTTATTGCATGCACCATTCTATTTCCGTGCTTCGTGAAATATCTATTAGCTTGTGCACTATACATACATAATTAATTACGTACTTCGGTCAACGTTAAACCTCTCTATTAATGAAATTCTCTAAATAATTTCTACCCGACAACGCGAACAAGAATTCAGGTCAGCCTAATTTTCTGTTCCCCTCGTAAAAAAATATTCTTAAAATGCAACCAACTTACAACCGAATCAACATTTGAACACATCTCGTCTCCCACCAGCATCTAATTCTCTTCCTCTGAAGATTAAACAATTAGCCATACTCTTGACCCAATTCATCCTTGACACCCACCCTTTTCGCTTCCAATTTCATTTTTTCGAGTGCAAAAACCGGAATACTATGGAACTGTAGGATTCATCGTGAAAGAGGATCACGTTCGCCGAGACAGGTAGTAATTAACAGGAATATCGGCGTAGAGTCCTGTCGATATGCTTCACATTCGTCCACTCCAGTCCACGTTAAGACGTAATTGATTCACAGGATCCAGAAGTGGAACACACTCGAGAAGAAAAACGACGAGGCATCGATCAAATCGCGAGTAAAACTCAACGGCGACCGTGTCACAGGGTCATAAAACAGTAATAGGATAACCACGTCTCCCAAACATCCTGCAGGCCACAAGCCTTGAGACAATAACCAGATAGTGTCCCGAACCCAGAAGACAGTAACAGGATAATCACTTCTGACCGGCGCCCGGCGACAATCCCTCCATAGGGCCCAAAACCTTATTATATTACCCAAAATCAGCACTCGAGACAGTCTATTCTAACATTCTGAACCGTTACTCTATTGGATTCATGTAATACATTTTACACAGAATATAATATCTAAAGTCTGAATCTAAATGAAAGCTGACGTGAAATAGTTCAAATGACATGAAAAAACAGCTGGTGATCTGTTAATTTCGCGATTTCCTGTGTCTTCTACGTGACAAGAGCGACGGCGATGACAATGTCACGTAAACTTAAGGGTTGGTTGATGAAATAAAATAGCTGAGTCGTAACACAACTATTAATTTTGTTTTTATTAAACTTTATTATGAATTCAGCAATCACAATGTAATACACACTGAATTAACATAAATCACAATTCACTCCAACCACGTTATGTAAGACTTAGTTACACTGATACGTTAAGTACGCGACTGTTATAAAGGTAGAGACCGGTAAAGATATGTTGACTATCCTAAGGGTACAGAATAAGCGAGTCTTACTGACGATACTGTGTCTGAGGAAGGCTAGGGGTGGGTGTGTCTAAGGACACGGGACTATCGGATTTGTCGATGACAATTTTGGTTAAGGAAGCGACGGCAGTAGACACCGTCTCCGATTGGATAGTAAGACGGTTGGTGGACCAGGAAGGGTTTTAGCCGCCCTCGCGAGAAAGTTGCTAACGGAACATACCAGATGTGAAGAAAACTAACTTTCTAGGCTAACACGTGGTAGACAATAAACGTAGAAGGAAATCTAAGACAAGAGATACTCGCTTGGTCCGAAGGACCTCAACTATGAAAATTCCAAGACCCCTGGTGGGTACTTAAGATTATTGAGGGTACGCGCCAAGGATGTGCAGACATCTGGGTGCCATCCTGTCCGCGGTGTGTGACCTGCTCTCTGATGTGAATTGACGTTAGAACAACATCGACGAATGGAAAATCCTTTTTCGTTCGTTTCAACAACGACCATAGCGAAATGCACGAGGAATCTAGGAAAAAAGTTCACCAACATCTTCCACACGATCGTTCGTCTCTGTCGCCAGTTAACTCGCAAAATCTCAACGGTAATACTTAAGCTTGAAAGATCAATTCTGAAGTGGTTCTTGCCCAAAGACTCTCGAAACATCGAGTTTCGTCGCTCGATATGTCTTGGAGACCATCGATGCTTATTGACGGGGCTTTATTTAGAAAAATAATCAAAAGTAGTCCTTGGAACTGTTTCGATCTACAGTTCGTGCACGAAAATGTCGGCTATGCACATATACAGAAACCAGGAATAGGATTGATTGATCGGACCTTGGAAACGACTGCATGATACGACGTGACGTACGACTGTAATGGAGGCACGTGAGATTCGTGAGACGAAGAATCGATGTGGAATGCGGCTGTCGAGTGGCTCAATAACGAAAGCCTCGGTTCGTCGCTGCACGGGCGCACTTATCGCCTCCCTTGAAACAAGACTAAACAACGCTTAGCTCGATAACGGGCTGGAATTTATCCGATGCGTACACATCGTGCCTGATTCGGGACGAACGCGATGGAGGAACTTGTCGGATGGCTCGTGAGACACTCTATACAAACGCATGTTAGATTGGATGACGTGTAATTGATACTGGGCTTATATTGAACTTCCCTTTGAGCTTACACGTCAACTGAACGCTCTTTCGTCCTTCCGTCGATCTATCTACTCGAATAAAGAAGACATAAATAACATTATGACGAACGGGTTTCGTAATCATACATTTTCTATGGCACTCACATATATCTTTTCACCCTACCATTAAAAAATGACCAACTCTTTTTGAGTGGAATTGTTTCTAAGTTATGTAATAATATACTTTCTTTATGTTTATTATTATAATATGTTGAAGTGGTCACCACTTCTAAGAAAACTCTACATCTGGTCTTTTTAGTTTTCTCAAGCACTGAAGCCATCGACAGCGTATAGACAAAAGAGTGTGACGAAGACAGATCATAAACAGTAGACAGGCGACGTTGGCTTCGGGGTTTTCAGTTATTGGGTAACACAGCTAGCGTGTGGATCTGGACCAGCTCAAATTGTATTCTTACTTATAATTACACTTCTATTTAAATATATTTTCTACCTTACAATTTATCCACGAGTTTCTCTGTTTACACATCGAATAACCTCAACATAATATATTCTTTGTATTTACTATTATAATATAGTTGAGTGGAAAACACATCGGGAAAAAAGCAGTTCTATTTAAAAATGTGAAAGACATAATAGGCTTAGTCGAACTTTAATTGCCGGAACACAAATTAACGGAAACGAACGAATGCACGGAACGGTCGTTAGAAGATTGATTTAATAGAAAATTTAGAGATGGTCTGTTGTGAGAAAAATTGGAAAACAAATAAAAGAAATTATTATTATTCAAATTAGAAATTATTTTCATTCAAAAAGCGTTGCCTAATCAAAGCTCGACTGTACTAATTAGATTAAAAAGGGAGAAATATCGTATAAAGTGAGCAACTTTGCAAAGATAGAGCAATTCCGAATTTCGATACTTGAAAGTAAGATATTCGGAATAATCAAATTTTCTACGATACGTAGTAGTAAGACTGCGTCAGCTTTGTCGTCACCCTGTATCCTCGCTAATGGTGGGGAAAGCGACCTTGAGGCATCAATTGATTTTAGCAAAGCCACAGTCTGCTCGGTTTACTATCCAAACGATGGTTGTTCACAGTTTTCCCTTCGGAAACTTCCACACGATTTATGATCCTATTTACAGGAACCGGAGATACCGAAAGTCAATGTTACGCTATCTTTCACGGCAAACTCCACTTGTTACGTGCATTCCTACTCGAGGTTTCCATTCACAAACACTCGTATCTTCTTTCCTGTCTCTCCTTATCACATTTCACGCATTTCCCACGCCGAAAACAATCTACGCTCTTGTCTACAATAGACTAAAATCATTAAGCCTTGGAAGAAGTAGTTGTTAGAGAATACATGGATATTTTGTTAAGGAAGAGTTAGAATATCAAGACTATAGAAAAGTGGTGAGAAATTTTGACCTAGGCTTTTTCCCACATATCCTCCGGACTCAAATATATACGTAGTACGATACATTCATATAGATAGTACGTTATTAATAAATAAACAGTACGATCTACCAAAAATAGAATAATCTAACAAAGAAAACGTACATATCTCTTTCATGGACACAGACGAAAATCGATTGTCACAGATTCCAGCGTAGGATACCATCGATCAGTCCCACGTCCCATAAACCATTCTCGGATCGATGGAGCGTGCGACCCGTAGGGTTCAACGTCGTTTCTCGATACTCGTGGTCCATAGAAACGATAGCGGCAACTAGCACCCGGCGCGGCGTCGCGCACAATTTCGTCGCATTTCCAACTAACACGCGTCCGTATCAATCGTCGGAGCCCGACACACATAGGCGGATGGACACATGGAAACACGCAGAAAGAGAACAAGTTACCTCTGATAAAGAAGCGCCTTTGAATGGCAAAACGGGAACATTCGCGACGCGAACAATGCGTTCGAATCGGTGCCATGACTAGGCGACCTTCGCGCGAACCCGATACGAGGCCAGCCATTCACCGTGCACCCGTGTCCACGCGCACCAACTCGTTTGAGTTTCCTTTAATTGGATCACGCGGGTTTCTCGACCCGGCCGGGCTAATCCCTTCTGTTCTGGTTCACGCGTAGGAAAAGTGTTTCCGATTCATATTCTCTTATCGATTTCCTCTTTTCGAGGTCAATCATCTGAATAATTAATTTTGGAAAAGTGAAATTTCCCTTTTCATTAAGAAGAACGTCTTTGAAATATGTATCGTTTCGAATTATATTGTCGGTAATCTGAAAGCGAGGAAGGACCTATGTTTTGAATTTGTTGAACAATGTATAGTGATTCGTATAACACATGTAATATTTGTATTCACTAAAAGTTTTTATATGTTCAAATATTTTTGTGAACTACTGTATAGACATATGACGGAATAAACGATGTTTTCTATTTCTTAGTTCTTTTAAACAAATTCAATATATTTGAATTCCTAGTTTTATTGTTAGTAATCTGAAGATGTAAGAAAAAACCAATGTTAGTTGTTGATCGTATCCTCATGGGTAGTTCCTCGATTAGGATTATGAAGTATTCTTTTATTACCTTTTTCTCTAGAAATGCAAAATGATTATACGCACTGAAAATTTAATCCTCCGAATGCAAACTGGAAGATGTATAATAGAGACATTGATAAGCAGGAAACGGAGGTTTACGTAAATTCATAATGTACGAGCACAATTTTCAAAAATAGAACCTAGATAGAGATTTTTATTCATCCAACATATTACACTTACTTTATTTTGAATATTACGCATATTTTATACTCTCTAAATTTCCCACAAAGTCATCAACGTTTGCAACCTATTAGTAAATATTCTAGTATTTGTTCAGATTTTTTAAAAGCTTGGGATAATAAAAAGATTGGAATTAAGCATAAATGACTCAAACTGCTTGTAGAGAATTAAGAGGTGAGATAATTTAGCGTTAACCAGTTAACCGCGGAATTTAGTTTTAAAAATTTCTCATTAGATCATGGACTACGTAAATAAACACAAGCGATGATGAGTATACGCGTCAAACGCACCGAAATAAAACTTTTATTTCACGTATATACCCGTCAAACGCAGTTAACTGGTTAATCTGATCTTCCTTTGACGACATTTTCTAATTCGTTAATGACAGTCTGAACGGATGAATTCATTGAATAGCGTAGAACATACACCATGTGTTGTAGATGTCGAATAGGAAAAGGTTTATTTGGGATGAATAGGCAGGGCTGAAGCATACGTATTCTACGTCTTGTCACGATCCTTTCACCGGTAACGTCTCACTACTGTAAAATAGAATCGATCCACGTGGCTCCGTGCACGATATTTCGAACTTGATATTTCATTTTCTCGACCGGGCCGGGTATGGCGTATCGTAGTCGACTTTTCGACACACGATAGGTTTCTCACCATTAAGGCTGGTTCAGACATGGCTAATTGTTTATTCAAGTAGCAAGAAAACCATATTTACATTGTTCGCTTTAGAAGATCACTATGAACGAAACGAGTATAAAAGCGACGTTTATCGATGAACCAACAGCGTATCTTATTTATCATCCTAACCCAACATAAATATGTACATAGCTTGTGAGAACAAGGTACGAAAATGCAAAAACGAAGAAAAATAGCGAAACTTGATCAGATTTCTTTTCGAGTCAAAATACTTGCATCCTATCCTAAACATTCTTAAAAATCCTAGTCATTAAATAAAAGATATAAATAACTTTAAAAACAAAAATAAAATTTACATAAATAGAGTTGTTACGTCCGGTGACTCTTTACAGAAACCAGAATCCATCCTTCGGTCAAGATGGCCACTAGTTGAAGAAACTGGGGAGGCTATAATTAGTCGGACCGCAATAATCTTAAGGAACTGCCATAAAACTAAGCATCTTTATTTTATCGTTAGGGCCCTTAATTGCTACAAAAGATCTTCAAGTCGAGACGTCCCTTATGGTTCTTGTTCAATCAGATAAAAAATGGGAAGGTCGAGTTTTTTCCACGTTGAACAGTCATTTCCACCCGCAAACGACTGGTGGTGGGACGACCCAACCCCCAGCAATAGTTTTCCTCTGCGACAGCATCGTCACTGGTTTGTCATCCTTAGATCAGTCAACATCTCTAGACTGGTTTTCGTTTATTAATCGGTCATCAGTCGTTACTTACTATTTACACGTCTCTGAGAATACGTTTATACGTACGATCCGTAACTATTTATATCTACAAAGTTGTTGGAATAAAGTATATATTATAACCTGTTACTTCAGTTTACAATCAGTCAACCAGCTCTATTATCCTAAACGAAATAGAAGATCGACCAATTCGCGGCATCGATTATCTAATTGTAACGAGAATTTACGACTCTCGTTGACGCGATCTACCGCGAACGCGTCTCTCCGAGAACGGTCGAACAAGAGTAAAATTCCACTTCTCTGAACCCGACGAGAGACAAATGATTCATGTAATACGAGTTACATATTATTTTCGACTTATTTTTTCATGTAGGAACACATCGTACCCTAAGCATAAGTCACAAAAAATACTGTATATGTATTTATTTTCATGACACTGGCAAGTTTGTACGAAAAACTACTCCTTATGAATAAGCATACTTGAAAGATGAAATTGCACTAAGCAAATATCCTCAACCGTGGAACATGAATCTTTCCTTCATTCTCCAACGAATTTCCTTCGTAATCGTTCCCTTTACCTGGTCTATAAACAATCAGAGAGACGCAGCTCGTGCATCGACGACCGATGCTATCTGACGCCCGCTCGACAAGCTAATAAAGCGAGTTGCGCTTGGAATTTTAAAGCACAAAAGGAGAAGAGAGGGGACAGGACAGGAAGAACGAGGAGACAAAAATTAAGTCACGCTACCAGCTCAGCGCGGGGCGCGGGACATGAAAAGCGCGTATACGCGAGGGGAAACGATGCCCGACACGGTTCTGAACACGCGACAACGGGACAGGACGAAAGTTTGTTCGACGATAATAGCTGCGGGCCAGGTCCCAGCGATTTTCACCAGTGGCTGAGAAATAATCCCGGCCCTACCGTCTTTTTTCCTCTTGATATTTTTCTCTCTTTTTTCCTGTTTCGTGTTTCGCTCCTCTCCCTGTTTTAATTACAATTTACACCAGCGCAGCGGTCTCCTCGCACGCTCCTCTGCAAATCCACGTCGACGGAAACTATGAAAGTCCTCGAGATACAGATAGGCGATTTTTAATCAACAACTCGTAATTTCACTTTCTCAAGCTTCCTCTATCCTCGTAACCGAGACTGGGATCGTCCGACAGTACCACAGAAACATCCGGATGAACCAGAAATATGCTCTTACACGTCCTGACGATAGGTCGAACAAAGAGAGCCACGGATACACACAGAGAATTCTATATTCGAAACAGAGAGACAGACAAACACTAAAGAACAGAGGGGCGGAAGAGAAAGAGACCGGTAGGGGGAGTGATATATCATGAGAGAACGAGAACTCTGCCGCAACCTCATTCTCCTTTCCGGCTGACGCGTTGAAAAGCTGTCACCCCTCTCCCCACTTCTCGCTCGTACACCATACGCCATACATACAGCATCCCCTCTGCATCACCGTTCCCCCACCAAGTGGTGCACGGTTATCCCCACTACACGACGTCGCGCCGTCACTCTCGATGACGTGTGTTTCAATGAATGAACCAGCGGTGGGGATAAGCGCACGCATACGTGCGTACGCTAGTACGAAGCGTACGCGTATACCCTGTGGCTGCACGACCGCCTCTCTATGCGCCTGGCGATCACGCAGCGCGCCGCTTCCGCTTTGACTTTCTCAGGCTTCATTTCTTTTCTCATTTGTTTTCTTCTTTTTTTTAATACTAATGTCTATGTTTTTCGTGTAATTCTCTTTTTTTCTTTTCTTCTCGATAGCACAGAAATATAAGAGCGGATGTGAGAATAGATTAGCGAAAAGTTCTCGTAAATGATATGATAGCTTGAAAATTCCGAAGTAATAGTAACGGAAGAATAGTGTCAGCAGGTTATTCGATATCTGTTCACCGACTTATTCCGCTAGATATGGCGGAGATCACTGGCTGATCGATCGGAAAACAACTCGAATACTAGGGTAGTTTTCGTGTTTCTGTGTTTCGTATGCATCGTACCGATCGACTGCTCATTCAACGACATACATACACATGTATGTAGATATATGCAATATATATACATCACGAGGAGACTGTATTCCGTACCGGAAACGAATTACAGTTTATCCGTAAAATCGATGGTATTCGGAATAAAAGAAAAAGAATACACGACTCGGTCGGAAAATCTGGTAATTTCCACATTTTAATCAAAACCAATAATTCGATCCACGTCGAGGGCGAAGATTCGCCGAGGCCAATTGAACACGTACACGCAAGCGATGAGAAAGGAGAATGAATAAAACCAGTGCAGAACGAGACAAGTAAAAAAAACGTGAAAAATCAGTGTTGGTTATTTTTCATGCTCCTTGTGTATGTTTTCTCCTCTTTTCTTATTCATTTATCGAAACTGCCGTCGTTTCGAACAAATGTCTGCAATAACACGTGCGCACACATCGTCGCACGCTGCGCTGTCTGGAAAAATATTTATTGCCAGACCATTACGTATTTTAATATTTTACCATCGTAATTACCGCGTAAGAATTTTATTTCATTTTTTGCCACATTTTTATTTCTCGTCCTATATTTTGCAACCCTCGTTTTACCTGGTCTTCTCGCGCATACGCGCTAAGAGTCTGACCGCGGAAAAATAACGAAGGCCTGACGAGAAATAATGAAATAAAAAAGTCTTACGTTTCATAAGTTACCGGACGGCTGGCCGGGAATTAGCGATCCTGGCCTTGCCACGGACACCGGATAAATTTCGTATTCATCGAGTTCGCCGGCCACCGACAGATTCGACGGAGAAAAAACGACCAAGTCGAGAAAAGCTCTTGCGCAGTGGAAAGAACCCGGAAATTTGCTGTCACCTGTCGCGAACTGGGATAAAACTTTGCTTAACGAAGACGATAATGCTGCTAATATCTTTCATGTATAATACCGTCATTTATCAAGTGTAAACAAAATTGCAAAACGAACTTTCACCAAAGAACTAAGAGGTTTCTTTTACTAGGTATAGGTACCTGACACTTGAGTACAAATTTTCTTAGAACATAACAAGATCATTCGTTTTCCTTTACGATCTACCTCCTATTTCGTAAACAATCGACTGCATGACTTATGAATTTATATTAGACTAAAAGTATACTGCACGAAATCGTGTATTTGCCTCGTTTTATAATAACATTCGAGCAACGAAAATGTACCCTTCGACTGGGACTACAACCGATCTGGGATTACAACGGACGTCGTTTTGTACGAACGTAGGAGATACAGAGAGTGGCGAAATCAGGAGCCTTTAGAGGAAGGTCAAACTGTATAAAAGTACATAAATACATTGTTGAACCTTTTTTTACAAGATTTAAAATTGATTTATAATTTATATTTAGTTGGTTGTAATTTATACTATAATATCTCTGTCTGATACTATAGCTTAAATAATCAAATTCAGATTAATTATGTAACAACTTTTTAGAATATGATAATATTGATATTTTTATATCTTATTAGTCGCGAAGGGCGGCAGTGAAAGAACGCCCCCCCCCCCATCTTGATTCAGCACTGGGTACAGGGCAAGAACGTTGCCTCTTGTCGCGTTATAACATTTTTTAACCCTTTTAGTGCCGAACAACGATATATCGTTGTTAGCAACACTTACGGAAAGTACTGACGACGATATATCGTTGCGTATGCGATGACGTCTTACTATTCGCATCGCGAAAAAACTTTATCTCAAAATAAATTTATAAAACGTTACAAATGATTGGATTTCTCTGCAGAAGTCCTGCGTGAAATGTTGCACAAATTTAAAAAATTGTTTATGGGTTTAACCTTTTTTTATATTTCGCGATACTCAATACTGAGACTGTGTATACACCAATGCCATAAGATAAAATTTCGACACGAAAGATTTACTTGAGATCGTAATCACAGGTTCTAATAACACTGTTTAGAACAAATATATCTCCTTATGTTTCGAAAATAAAATTTTTGGTGGAGCTGTGCGAAAATCACGCACAATTTGTAATCTGTGCAATAAAGGATTACACGATGTATACATTAGTAACCATCAATGCTAAATAAATTATTTGTGTTAGTAATAATAAGTAAATATTACACATTTTCAATAGCCGGATAATTATAAATATTTCTGATAATATTAGAATGTTATTTCAATGATATACTAGCTACACGAATCACTTGTTTTGGAGCAAGTAATCCTTCTGACGCTTGTTGCGCATCATTTGTTTATTATCATTTAGTTTTGTGTTTTGATATTAGAAATTTTGTTACAAATAATTGAGAATGCAGTATTTATACTTTATACTACACTTTCTACATCAAACTATGACCAAGCAATTATTTCTCTTAATCGCAAATACTATTTATAAAAGAAATACTGATTTCTCCATCTTTCTTAATGATTTTGAATAAGTATTATTAGTACGATTTCCAACAAATATTGAAATACTATTGGCATTAATTTATTCCCCCCTTTCTTTGTAATATGTTCCTTTTTGAATTTTGTAAAGATGATTCTTATCTTTTTCTATGTTTCCTTTTCAAACCTTATCAAATTACATCAAATTAGTTCGGTATTCTTCGCTTAAGTACAATTCTTTCTGTCGGCACTAAAAGGGATAAAGACGTGAGATGACTTCGGAGCAGACCAAAATCTACAAAATAATATTTCCACAAATATTCAATACAGAAGTCTTTTGCAACAACGATGGTCTACAATAAAGAAATTCGACAGTTGTTGCAACCGGAACCACCAGCAAAGCATTCTCCACAAAATGCGTATGCACGTAACGCACGTCCTGCAAACATTCGTGTGGCCTGCTGCATTCACGGGTGTACAGAACGTGCATCAGAAAATCCAACGTCCGTTCTAGCATAAATACGTTGGAGGAAAAGTAACGCAAGTTGCAATGCAACACTGACAGTGACGCACGTTTCTCCTATGTGGGCTTCACTATACGGCAATATATTTCTACGACGCACGTCACGCAACGGACGTCGTTCCAACGCTCGTGTGGCCCGGTCTTAGATCGTGTGCAGCGCAAGAACGCAACGTTTTGGAAGAGCATAAAAGTAACAAAAAAAGCCTCCTATCCACACAGAAACATCTCCTACGCTTCACAGTGAAAACACTTTTCTTTTATATCCTGCCGCCCTTTCATCACGACTGTCCTTTTTGGCTTTATTTCGCGTGATTTAAAAATTCGTGAAACACGACGAAGAATGGAAAATAAGAAAGGACTCGACTTATCAATTTTCCTTTATGTAAATTGAAAATGGAAGGTAATACAATTTGTATCTTTGATACAGACAAGTTTTTATTGATTAGATTGCTCAAAGTTTAAATTTGATGGATTCATACTTCTCATAAAACGTATCTTATCGTCTACTATTAGTCACATCGAAGAAAAATACTTTTCCTGCAATTCACGTAGGCATATTCCAGTGATAAGAAGATTTATCGCAGATGTTCATGCAACTCTTATACATCTGGAATAATGACATTGTTATTGCCTTAATTACATAAATATCTTGAAGAAAAAGAACATCTTAATTTAAATTTTGTGATATATGAAAAATCTTGATTTCATATGCACTGATATTTAACGAAACACGAGTGAATTTTTGAATATTTCAACCTGAAATACCATCTGTTTAATGGCTGTGATAAATATCGTAAAGGTAACGTTTAAGCAGCGATTACGGCGCAACGCAAACGTTGCATAATTACTCTGCGGTATCCCGCCAACGAAAGTAGCACTTTAAGACGACTTGAAAAAGCGTTAATCGTACACGAAGCTGAATTATTTCGCAATCGAAGATCCAGATTATCGTGCCAGCGCTATTTTTCAATTCCATTTGACGAAAACTTCGTTGAATCTTCGTCATGCCGAAATGTAGACGGCTATTTTTGTTAAAAATATAAATTTCTTAATCTGGTTTAATCTTTTAATTTTAATTCATTCGCGGATCAATATCTCGAATTTTAAAAAGACGAGAAAATTAAATAAATCTGAGCTTCGATATTTGGAAAACGAAAAAGGAAATAAAGGCAAAGAATGCGAATCAGACGCACGATTACACAAGACAATTGGCACTCGGACCAGTCATTGGACGGATCGAATTTCGCGAATGCCGCTACAGCTCCATCAAATTCCAGTCATTCAGTTCGCGAGTGAGCCATACGCACAACATCGACACCGCTAATTTATCGCGCCACTAATTTATCATTAAGGACTGGCCTACGATAAATCTACCCTGATCGATTTACGAGAATGTTATCGCGACCCGAAATCGACGTCCATAAATTGTGAACAGCTTTCTTCGTGTTTGTGTTTTCTTCGACCCACGACGTCTGATATCTTTTGAGCTTATTTTATTTAAAATCTGAATAGTTTCAATCTTTCCGAATCAGAAAATTATCGGACAACGCAAATAACAAGGAGCTACCGTTGCTTAAAGATAGCTAAAATTATAGTATTTCAAGTATGTTTCAAGTTCAAAATTATAGTATGTCTATTATATAGACAAGAAATAGAGAAAAGAAGCTATGAGAAAAATGGAAGAAGATGTAAGATCGAATTAGTTTCCGCGTTCATTCAATTTATCCGCCATCGCAGAGGACGAACACCGACCGAACTATACGAAAAGTGATCTGAAATCGAACGAAGCCTTGATGCGATCGATCGAGCACGGAAAAAGACCGAAAGAGACTTAAATGCGCCACTAAATGTGGAGCAAGGCACGGAAATTCTCATCTTCGATTCAGTTCGTCGGAGTCTTTATTCCTGAAGGAAAATCGGACCAGGTTACGGCACGATGAAAGATAACTTACGAGAAAAGAGGGGAAAAAGAGGGAATAAAGAAAGATCTTTTTGAACGCAGATCACTCGAGAATTCGTCGCTCGAGAGAATTGTCTTCTATTATCCTACAATAGTCCAAAGATCATAGAATGGACAATTTTCGCGATGTCTCATAGTCAAAGGTTAGAAAATGGCTGTAGGCGATGAAACTTTCCTTTCGAATAGTCTTTCACGAAGAATTTTGCACAATGGAGACAGTTTTGTCTTATCAAATCATGGTTCCATTAAAAGAGCAAAAGTGCAGACGCATTTGCATGGTTGCACTCAGAAGCTGCGTCATATTACTCCAAGATGCTCCTCGATCGTTTACCTCTTGCTTTATCATTCTTATTGCTACCAAGCTATTTTTTTTTAAGTGTAACGTACAGAGCATCGTGCTGGATTTTAACATGAAACCAGTTGCTTCTTTTTCAAATTCATTTTTCCGGTTATTCGAGGAGGCAGGGTAGAAGTTGATTTATTTTTCGAAAGCACCCCGTATACGGGTTGTAATGATAGACCGACAACCTGGAAAATCAGTTTTTCCTCGCGTTGGCGAGCCGAAGAAGTGAAGAGCTCCTCCGGTTTATTGCATTGCAACGTGGCGAGGTCCCAAGAGTGCGCGATAAACTTGTTTTCGCCCTTAGTTCGTGAGATTCTAGCCTTATGTCCTTCGTTACCATGGAATATACTGGGTCGGGATGAAGCAACGATATAACTAAAGCTAAGCAAAGAACTTTCTGTTATTTAAGATTTAGGGGAAATTGCTGACTTTATACTCTAGCGAATAGAACTCAGGTATGCAGCCACTTGAGAATAAACGCATTCTTCATAATTATCTATGTTACGAAGAGAAACGAACTAACTGTTGAAGTGGTCACCGCTTCTAAGAAAACTCTACATCTGGTCTTTTTAGTTTTCTCAAGCACTGAAGCCATCGACAGCGTATAGACAAAAGAGTGCGACGAAGACAGACCATAAACAGTAGACAGGCGACGTTGGCTTCGGGGTTTTCAGTTATTGGGTAACACAGCTAGCGTGTGGATCTGGACCAGCTCAAATTGTATTCTTACTTATAATTACACTTCTATTTAAATATATTTTCTACCTTACAATTTATCCACGAGTTTCTCTGTTTACACATCGAATAACCTCAACACTAACATTTTCAATCTAAGATATCAGATGGAAATCGATCATTTATCGCTAGTTATTTAATCGCGTTTCCCAAGACAGATAATGGAATCGTTCAAAAATCGGCCATTTTTTTAGCCTCTCTGTAAGTAGTTCAAACACTTGTCTGCGTTGCGGTAAATCCGAACCGTCTAATTAGCGTGCTGCGTTACGTTGCCTGGGGACGCCTAATTTAAGTTTCCAGCCGCGCATTCGAAATCATCAAGCCGAGTCGCGACACGCGGCTTACCCGAGTGCTTCTACCCGCGTGCATATCCCCAGTATCAAAGTTGCAAACCAACTTACCCTCGTTTGCTGCCCACGAATCGCCTAAACGGCGTACAAATTGCGCACGATTCTTTTTATCCCGCGTACTCATTAACCAGAAGTGTTAGCGAACAGTTCGTGGACAGCTTGCGTGCCTGCTGATCTTGTCCAAAGTGGAAACTGCGAATAACTTGCAAGCAAAAGAGAAACTTGAACTTTAGAAAGGACTGAAATCGGCATTTTATAATGTGTCGTATCGTATAAGTGAAGAAGATAGACAGAAAAGCTGATGTCGAATTGATTGAAGATCTTTCAAGAAATATATTGGGAAAGCTACTTTGCAATACATACAGCGTGTAGGAAGAGCGAATGAATGCCGCAACGAAAAGGAAACTGATACGCGACGACCGATATGTTCTCCTGAGAAATGAAACGTGCACGTCAAAGAACGATGCTTTTACTCCCAGGAGTAAAAATGCGAATCAGTCAAACGGAGATGACATGACTTGCCAGGGCAAAGGTACATGATTTCCAGAGCTAAGAATAAAGAGTTACAAGAATAATATTTGACGAATGTTCGTTACCTACAGGTCGTTCTTTTTGCCAACGCTATGTGTTTGGTAAATAATATTTTGTAAGCTTTCAAATAGTTTTTTGCTTTTCCTAAAAAACATGTTTGTCTTGTGTTACTTGCGAAATATTAAACGACGTTAAGGTCGTTACACGAGCACAAAAAGCCGAGTTATTTATGGAATAACCTAATAATAAGCACAGGGGCGACAGTACACCTGATCTAAATAGAAAACCACACAAAGATAACCTTGGTAGAGAACGTGCTAATCGAGAGGCGCAACGAGCAAGCGGGAAATTCGAGAGCACCTGGAGCTCTTAATCGACCGAATGGGTATTAGAAGTTGAAGAGTCGATTATTGATCTTAACGCGAACTCTGCCCGGACTTTAGCACGTTTGACGCGGCTCTTTCTTCTGCAGCGTTTCTCTGTTCGCGATTTTTCTGACAGTCGAGCTCGAAGAAACGCCAGAGAAAGAAGGGGAAAACTAACCGGTGAGTTATTCCCGACGCGACGGCCGGTTTCATTAAAAGTACACCGGCCGCAACTCTGATCTAATTACCGACGTACGGGAATTACGGCGCGACTCAAGTAGGAGAGGGGAGAGCAAAAGAATAGCCGTGTAACGCCCACCTTCCGCTCTTTTCCCGCGTTTCCCCCTTCCAACACGTTTGCCTCAGGAAACGCAAGCCGCAGGCTTGGACCGCGGGGTTAGGTTGAAACAGGATCCGCGGAAAAAAGTCCACCACCAAGGATTAGGCTCATCCTACTGACACGAAATAGGAAGGAATCCTTTAATTTCAGCCAACGAAAGGACCTGCGCTTGCTAGCGCTTCTACACATCCGCGAATTTTTATTCTTCTACTGGCGTTTCTTTCAGAATTTCAGAATATTAGATTTCTGCCTAGAATTTCGGGTAGAAACAAACGGAACAAGTCGTGATTTCTACACAGATATCGCATGTGGTTTGCGGTAGTGGTAATATTGGAGCAGTCTTTTCACGTACAAAGAGAAAATTTCTATCGCTAACGTACGACAAGAAGTCAGATGTAGCATAGTATATTCGTTACTACACCTTGAGACCATCTCGTCGAAAAATTTATCCAATTTTTTAATAAAATAAAGTTTGATCCGACCATTTCCAAGAGACACCAGAATACCGCAACCAACCCTCCCGAAGCGCCTTCAATTCCTCAGGATGCTTCTCTGTCGCGCGAAGATCGTTCAGCAATAGCGACAATAGCTACCCCAACGAGAGGGTGTTTCTGGACCGGGCGGAGTTCGGTGTTCAACTGGGCTTGAAAAGCCCGATAGAGCCGACGGTGGAAACTTTGTCGATGGGGTCATCGTCCAGCGACGCACGACTCTCTTAAATTCAAATTAATCAGACGTAGTCTCATTAAAATAAAATTATGGTCTCTTATATGATTCTAACTAGCAAGGACCTGGACTCTTCGATCAAGACATCACAGCCTCCACTTTTATCGTTATCGAAATGAATTAAAAGAGAGATTTTGGAGAGAAAAATTGAATTTAATCGTCTTAAGGTAAGAATATGTATTCGATTCGTAGCCAAGCTTCCCTGCACCGTCGTCGCTGGGTTGTTACAAGGCTCGGAAAGCAAGAGCCTGGAGCCGCATATAAAATACAATTTTACCACGGCAAACCGACGCGTTGAGATTTGAAACAATAACGAGGCTCGTTGTCTGGGTTGAAAGGTAACGGTAATCGTGTCCCATTCTTTCTTTGGGGCCTCTTTAAAAATTTATGGAATTCCTTTCCTACTCCCTGTCTCCCATGGGACCAGTGCCGGTTTTATTCACCTGAATGGCTCGGCCAACGTACCTCTCCCTCTCGTGTTCTGCTCTTTTCGTAAATTATACACTCGGTCATTACCAGCAGGCAAACAACCGGACGCGTGCAATTCCTTCTTCGTGGCGCGTCTCGATCCAGATTTAATGAAGAAATAATTGGCCCGATAGTTTGTTATTCGATTTACAAAGGAAAGAATCTTGTTCAGGCGTAATAAGTATCGGTTGAGTATACTGAACGTGATGTCGCGTCGGTGTTTCTTCGTTTCTGGGAACATTAGCCGCAATGCTTAACGAGATTAGATGCAGTCGATAGATATCGCTTCCGCGAGTATTCGGGTTTTCTTTGTCTCCTTTTTGTACTTTCTTTTTATAATTTTTTCTCTTTCAAAATCTTTTATATGGTAATAAATAATAATGCGAATCAATATATAATATATTTGTGAACGAATATACAGATATTTTAAGAAGATCAGCGGATAAACTATACTTTCGTTGCATTTTCTTCAAATGTTACGTCTTGAAAATATATTTCTCAATTTTTGCGTTTGAATTCGATGAAATGACGAAGTTAGAACGACACCAATACTAAAGTTACAGCGATAGCTAGCTCGTATCGTCTTTGGAACCGATTAAGAAAATCGTAGCAATTATCTGTTATCGGCTATCAATTGTGACAAACGTGGCCTAATCGGCGCGGCTCGATACACACCCTGGTTTTTCTCGTTAAGCAATTCTCAGGGAGATAAAGTTCGTCGATTCACGGGAGAAAACAGTCGGCACAGTCTCGTTTTCCTAATGCAGCGAACAAAACGTTGCTGCGAAAGATGAAAGAGATAAGCTCGCGGTTTTTGTAAAAGTGTAGTTATGCTTATGCTCCGGTATAGCCATCAACTTATATATCTCCTTTTCGTGCCCTTCAGTTATGAATTATTCGTCGGTCCGATCTGCGGTATCCGACAATTTCCTCCATCGATCCGTCGTAGATCCAGTTTAACCGATTTACATGCTGACAAGGCATTTCGGCGGGAAAAATCGGGAATTCGTTTGGGGTAATTGATGAGAAGCATTTGTGATACCCTTGGACGATGCATGCGGTGGTATGAAGGAATTTTATCGCGAAAACGGAACGAAAGATGAAATAATATGTAAATTTAATCAGTGAAATCTAGGTTAATGCAAATTGAGTTGTGCGCTTCCTTCAGACTAGCGATTCCCAACCTTCGTTGAATTGTGATCTCTTTTGTAATAGCTAAATAATCTGCACTTGCACAGCTTTTCTTAATTACTTACTAAAAGATGTGGTTACTCCTCCTCTAAAATTGCACATTTTTTCATCAGAAATGCGTCTGTCTTAAGTAATAATTCTATTATCTTCCTAAGCCATTTTGCCTAAACGTAAAAATACAAACACGGAACAGTCGCGTCAATTTCGTGTTAGGAAGAGATAATCGAAATAATGCAACATATGATATGCGACAATAGTAGTAAAAATGTGAGACAGCTTCAATTTGCGAATTTATCAGATCGAATAAACTTTATTATCTATAAACATAGATATTACACGACATATAATAATATCATGGAATATTAAAATAATGAACGTGCAATGCAAATCACATTTGTGAAACAACTCAAGAATCTACAAAACCTCCGTTCTGGATCGTTCTCTGTATACTCCCACCTTTCAAATCGACAATCGAATGAGTTTTACTCCAGTTCGTAAATATCGTCAAAAGAGAGAACCCAATTCAAAGTTGCTCACAAACACTCTGTACACTCTGAACTTGCAGGTCGCTTCAATCAAACGATTTCTATTCTCACAAACACAGTACAAAAGAAGACGTTCTTTCGCGGGCACAAGATTCACGAAGAAAGAATGCAATTACATATCTGGTACGTTCTGAGAACCAAGAGGTCGCTCCTCGACGCGGTGCATCAGTGACCAAACAATTCTTCATCACTGAAAGATGCGTCGATTCGCGTCGTTATATTAGATCTAACGCGGTAAGTAGTCAGTAGTCGATTTAATAATTCGACCGGCTCGATTAACTGACCGATACAACAGTCACACATGTGACAGTGATAACGTCATTTCCGCGGCGAACAATCACCACTGGTCAACGTTTCTGTCGGTTCTGAACGCTGAATATATCTCAACGGGGGCACGGAATCTATTCGTAGCTCGAAAAGGGGACACCCAACCGATTCAAAGCACCGTCACGACCGCTGATCATTCGATTACGAATTAAATGCACAGTTGTTCCGTGAAGCGATCGAACGATACTTTTCACTTCGCCCTCTCAGAGGGAGTCTTTTCACCGGTTCAGTGGTTCCGTCGATAGGCACAAGGGACATATTGCTACATACAACTGCATTTGCAGGAAGTTGCAAAAAGCTGGGGTAAAACTTTAGAAACGCTTATTAAGATCTTCTGCTTCTTTTCACGATATAAACATGCTTTAACAGTTTGATACCTACTTTTGGAAACACCATGTATACCTACGATATACTTCTGTCTCGTGAATCTAATCTTGAATAGCGAAGACTACGAATCGCTTTCTACGATCTTTGGTACATGCATACCTACGATGCTACAGATAATTGAATTCTAGATCAAAGTTCTGTGTGTCTAGATGAGAACCGTGTCTCTCTAGAAACCTAATTATCAGTCCATGCACTGGAATGTTTAACATATACCATACCTACCATGGAGAAAGATAAGCGTTTTGGAAGTAGTTTTAGATTCAAGTGGTAAAATTAGATTAGTATCTGCTACACTCGAACGATACAGAGAGTAATATTCTCTATGGATTATCGTAAGCCACCGAAAGTCCATGTAACAGGAGAGCGTGTTAACGGAGAAAAAGTGCTAATGGAAATCGTTGGAATTCTCTTCTGAAAGAACACAGCTCACATCCACGAGCATCGTGAAGCCATAAAGCGATTCTTCAGCCACTTTTCAACCTCCCCGGAGAGCAAGCATTCTAGAGCGAGCAACATTGTTGCGCAAGTCTTGGTCCGTGCAGCACCATAAATCCAAACTTCCGAGTGTTCTTTGCATATTGAAATATTTCTACTGAAAGTAGCAGGAAATCTGGCAAGCACGTGGTTGCACACAACGCCAGATGCGATAGACTACCCTGAAGCTTGTTTCAAACGGAACATTGTCACATTTGCGATGCCATATCTTCCGCTGAAAGACATTAGACACGACTGCCTAAACCATACACGAGAATAAGACAGATTTCCTTCATTCTCGCGTATTGCCTTTCGTTTCGGAGCTGAAGTAGAAGCAGATGGAAATCGCAGTAGATCTATCTTCTAAGTACTCTTTCCCTCATAATGACCAAAAGAAAGGTCGTAAAGTGATTCGAGAACCCATATCTGTAAAAAGCCGCCACTTGTTGCCGGATTTTAATATATCTCTAGTATCCTCCATAAAAATGTCCCGAACTATAGGTCACCTTGTTATTGGCCGTTTAAGCAACTTGTTGCGTTGCATTATTCGGGGAAACAGTAACAAGCTCTATCGGGTCGCGGCCGAACCGCGGTGTTCCAGTCAAGCAAGCTTGCGGTTTATCGACATCCTCGGTGAATGCTGAAAGATTATCCTGTTTTGCTACCGTGACCGATGAATCTAGAGATGCGACGAAACCTCTGACTACTGCTCCAACTTGTACTGCTCTGACCGCACGCTCGCTTTTCAAGAAACTACACTTTTCACGATCTCCAGCGGATTATTCATCATCGAACGATAAAGACAGGCGGGATCGTTCGTTACTTTCATCTGTGCAATTAGGCGGCTGAAGCTTATCGTATGTTCCTGACGAATGGTGAAACACGCAGCAGAATTTAGATGCTGGTATATACATATGTATGTATATACGTAGTTCGTACATCGTGTATATCTATGCTGTGGAACGATGCAACTTCGCCTCTTATCTAACCGGATATAAACAGAGACCGGGTAGTGTCGGCGAGCAAGGCTCCACGAGATGCGTTCTGAAAGCGCAGAAGCAACTCGCACGATGCGATGCTCACTTTGTAAGCTTTTATTACGAGTTTTCTTGCTAACATAGTTGTTGCAGCTTGGCGTCGCATTAATTCGTAGATATTCTTTCTAACGTAGCTTGTTCGTGTCGATGATCCGGCTGTGTTCGTGTTGATCATTATTTAACTTATATTGTGAATGGACAATATATGTGGCATCCATGGAATCGGTGTTTAATTAAATTAGAATTATTAAAACAATGGTTGATTAGCATCTGAAATCAATTAGTTGTATGCAAATTATATGCTAAATATGATATTATTCTCTAATTAGCTGCGCCGTTATGTTACGATCGTTTATCTGCTTACAGTGAGAAATTAATTTACGATAATCGTAAATCGGCACCCATGTGAATAACGTAGCATTCTATCTGTTTTAATTATCATTGCAATATCGATCGGCATATTATTTATATACTAATATAATGGTAATACGTGTGACGTTATAAGATGACTGAAAATAAATCTTTAATCTGAACGAATTAGTTCAAAGAGTAATCAGCATTAGCAGCATCCTGTCACTCTATGCTCTGGACAAGAAATTAAATCCTGCGCTTGCAAATGCAGGGTTAATTCGTGTTCTCACATTCAGGTCAATATACCTCGGACCAGCATGTGTGCGTCATCAAACGATGTCTCGAAATTTCCTTCTATCTGCATAAAAGAGACACCCACGATTTATGTATATACGTGAGAAAACTATCGTACAATAAAATTAGATAATTTACACGATAACGAACAAAAGCATTGGCACAGATTAACTTTTCTCGCAAATCCTGTATATTTGTTGTAAAATATAACTCAAAAATTTTAAACAGTTATGATATTTATGTCTGTCGTTAGGTCACAATATAGTCAAGAATCACCCTTTTCCAGTTGTATCGCCAGTTACAAGATGTTCTACACCTGTAAACTCCTTACCCCTTTTAACTTGAACATATGTAAATATATTACGTTGAATTATGTTATATGTACGTATAGTATATTATATAAACTAAGTAAATAAGTTCTTTAAATTTAATAACTTACTAAAATATATCTAACATGAACGAGGAGAACCACTATCCCCATTTGTAAGGGATGATAAAAAGAAAAATAAATTGATTTTATTAAAATAAACATATGTTCTCTATTCGATATACTTTGTATTGAAGTGTTTGCTTCCTCACAAAGAAGTTGTACCCGCGAAATGGTTAATCCCTGTGAAGTTGCAACCATGGCAAATTATATAAGACATGTATCTATTCGCAGTTGGGTTATAGTTGACGTTCCATACGAACAAACCTTTCTGCTCCTCTGTACATCAGGCGGTATCAGTAGATGGGTAATACCACTAACTGTTGCAGCGTATATCCTCAAAAGGTCCATAAGTCACGCTGCTGAATGCTACCACTTTGAATTACGTTGGCAAGCATGAGTTGGACGCGCGGCATCGAATGTCGCGTACGCTTCAAAACAAAAACAATGCCCACGCCTACTCCCCCGAGAAATGCCATTGTACCGAAGTAACAAGTGCAATCCTGTCCACAATCGACTCGATCAAGGATTTTTTCGAAAAACCAATAATCGAACATAATAGCGGAAACAATATGACAATCGGAAAACTCACTCGCGACGCCAATCATTTCCTACTACCTTGTCAATAGCTCCGATTCTTGATCGATATAAGTTACATCGACCGTTCGTAATTCGCGAGATCAAGTGTGAGCCATTTAGGAATCAAACTGATGAGTACCATATTTGATATCTGTAATCATTATACTTCATATTTCCCAGTTTTACAGCTACAACTTATCTTAGCAATTTGGCTTGATCAATTTAATTTTTACGTGACTCAAATGTAATATCGCGTCGATATCTGCTTACGCATCATTAGATTAATTTACTTATTGATAAAGATGCCGATTCAAGATTCGTAGATATCGGTGAAAAATTCGAATGACTCAACGATCGTTGAATTAAATATACGCTAGACAGATGTGAAGTGTATTTTAACCATTAACTATTCGAAATGTATACTTTTTTTATATCCTAAAGTACTTCCACATTTATAATAACAGATAGGAATAAGATAAAAACGAGAATTAAACATAATCATGTACATATGCAACAATAAAGTTGGATATACATGGTAAACTAAAACAGCTTTGACGCGTTGTTTACCCGAATCTTTTACTTTTGGGTTACGTTGTTCTCATTTGGGATAAATTGTCTAAAAGTTAATAACTACTTTCCTATTGTGTAAATCGTATATATAAAGATACATAATTCCTAAAAAGATCAGTTTCTCTGAAATAGTCATATACCTTTACGGTCTAGCGTTTATCAATGCTTTCTTCACGCAACTGCGTTTACAGGTTAGAAAGCATAGTCTCGTTAATATTACGACAACCGGCTTTTGATATGTAGCTAAATATGTTATACAATCTTAATTAGAATTAAAGTAATATAACGAAAATAAGTAACTGTACGTAATCATGCTTTTATTTCAATAAAAATATCAATATTATCAACAACACTCACATATTTATAATTGCAGAAATGATTTGTCTTTTAGACAAGCTTGGTAGTTATAGTGTCAAATACTTGTTTTAACGGCAGATGGTATCTGATAAGCAACTAATCAACTTAACCACCAAAGGCCAATTCACCGCTATATTCAAATCGCTCACCTTTTCTACGATATTTCCCACGCCGGAAGTCCCTCGTCACATTCCAAGAAGCTTCGTCGCACGACGTAATATACCGGCGACGAATCCGCAAATTCGTTCCCTCGGCCGGCCGATACGCGTCCCGCGTGTGTCATCCACCCTCTCTGTCCACCGCACGTTTTCTTCCACAACACTGTTTTTTCACGAACACGATTCAGCGCCGATATATTTATGATTCCTCTCTAAAAAGAGAGAAGATACGGTTACGTGGAAAGTTGAGTCGCACTGTCAACCGTGGTGACGATAATGCTCGATATCATCAAGAGCCTCAGGGACAAACGTAGAAACGAGAGTGCCGGAATACTGAAAAATATTTTCTTGCCGTGGTACGTAAGTATATCCTTTGTCACCGTCGGTCGAACAGCGATTTCATTCGGCACAAAAGGGAAATCACGGAAAAGAACCAACTATTCTGACTCACGCAGAAAAAATTGCACGAATAACACGGCACGTATTCGGCGTTGATAGTTCGACGAGAGCGTGCCGACTGGACGACAATAAAATCTCATGCCAGTAGACACCACCGCCGCCGCCGTTACAGCCGAGATTTCCTCGCCGGGAAAAACACGCACACACACACAGTCAACCGTGTTCACAAGAACAAGAGAGAGACCCACGAACCTACCGGTGAATGCTGTCTCATACGCCGAAGAATCCACCGTGTGATAATACGTTCGATCGTAGTCGCTGATAGTGAAATCCTCCCGCACCAGGATCTTGTCTCAAGATTCCGAACATCTCCTGTACACACACTCTCCGTCGGATTCTTTCTCTCCTCGGGTTCCTCCCTGTCGTCTCTCTATCTTTATCTTTCTGTAGACACAAATCTTTCGCGCTTTCTTTCTTCCTTTCTTTCCTTCTTTCTGTTGCAAGGCTTTGCTCTCGTTTACTACGAATCGAGTTGAAATCAATTCACACGAGTAACACCAATCAACTCAATGGCCCTTTGGAGATGTCCTAGCATCCTGGTACGGGCGTCGTTTCTGCAGCACGTCGTTCGTCTCCGTAGAATCAAATAGACGATTTCTCTGATTCGAGTTATTTGCTCGCGTCTTAAACGTCCGCGACAAAAGACCGAAATATATACGCACGGTACGCGGCCTTTCGAAGAAACGAAAGAATATACGGAGCACTGGCTACACTTTTTTTTCCTTGCCTGTAATTGTTAGACCCGTTCGCAATACGCTTTCGAACGATGCAGGCATGCAGTATAATTTTGTCGGGACTCGATCGTTCACGGAACACGATTTCGAGCGTGCACGTGCGGCAGAGTACGCAGAAACCGCAAGTTTTTTACGGACACATCCCCGACTTGTCTCCTCCTCGCCAACGCCTACACGATACACATTGCACGCAGCAACGACGCCCCTACACGCCGATGACAGTGGTTCTCAAACCGTTGCATCGTTCGCCACCGCTTGCCGATAGGTTGCGCGACGGAATTACATTCGTTCGATCTTGGAAATCGGTTCTTCCCTAGATTATAAGCCTCGTTATTAACGTGTTTTAAATTTTATTTCGTAACTGTAATGACAATTATAGTGCTTTTTAAACACATTAATCGAGTACGAAGCTGTCGTCAAACTTATAATACTTTGTTTCGACAATAAGAAATTTTCTACATAGAGAAGAATGTGAAATTAGTACTAGGGAAATTATACATATGCAGGGAATGCGACGTTAGTAATGTTGTTTCACTTTACGAGTAACTTCAGTGTATTATTTTAAATAGGCAAAATGAAATGAAATTTATAGAAAAAGTAATAAATATTTATTAATACATTTGAAAAAACAACTTTTATACTAATTCATAAGCTTTTATAATACCGCAACAAAGATTTATAAGTTGTATATATTCACTTCCACCATCTAGCAACCTATAATTACATTCCTGAAAACAAAAGAAATAATATATAACGCGTAGTGTTGTAAGTAATTTTATAATCTTACCCCCAGTCTATCTGCAATGAGAGTTTTCTGTTTATCTGTTAATTCATTGGAATATATAATTCTTTCACTGAGCTGCTCAATAACCTGTAGAAATTGTTTAGATGTACAAAATATATATATATATATATCGTTTTAACTTCTTTATTTTAACTATTCTTATCATTTTAACTACGTAATCGCTTTTGCTCGCGATCGGCAAATGACACTATGCGGAAGACAAGTGTCGTACCGAAGAGGTTAATAAATAATTTATGTAATAAATAAAGCTCACTTGAGATGTAGCATATGCTTCTAACATAAATTGATCAATAAATTCCTCTGCCTTGCTATAATCTTTTGTCTTGCATACATTCATTAAATCATCCAACCATTTATCAGGTACAATCTACAATTATTTTATTATGCCAATAAAGCAATATTGTCTCTATTTGCTATTTAAAATAAGAACTGTACATTACCCCAATAATTTCAATGATATCATCAACAGTAATATCGATGCCTTTGCCTTTCAACCTTGTAATGGACTGCAAACACGTTATAGCGCGTCGTAAATCTCCACCCGAGGCTTCGACAATTTTTAGTAGGACAGGCTTCGTTGCCTTCAAGTCCTCCTCTTTACATATATATTCTAATCTTTCAACAATTTTATCTTCTCCCAATGGTTTAAATCTGAATTTTGTACAACGAGAAGTCAAAGGTTCTATGATTCTCGATACATAGTTACAAATTAAACAAAACCGGGTACTATGAGATTCTTTTTCCATAGTACGACGAAGTGCAGCTTGTGCAGCATTAGTCATACTATCTGCCTCGTCTAAGATAATAATTTTAAAAGGTGGACAACTTTTCCCACTAAAACAGAAATATTACTATTATACCAAATTCTCATTTAATGTATTTACAATTTTTTGTATATGATGTGCCTCAGATTGTGCCTTTATCATAGAAATTACAAGAACAATATACAGGACTATTAAAGATAAACATTAATTTTTGTCTGCTTCTGATACAAAACCAAAAATTTAAAACTTGATAATATACTTGGCAACCTGTTCAAAGCATATTGATTTTTAGTTGGCAATAAGAATTGCAAAATTCTTCTTTTGTAATTCCTGATTACAACTATATTCTTTAAATAGTCTATATACATAGCTCTATTGTAATTCTCAGACCTTTTACTAATCATCATTGGCTTCATTGGTTATAAGATTAATATGGTGATGAACATACTCATCTCTCATACCACCTGCTGTAAGTTGTGCAAAAGATTTGATTTTATCTCTTACAACTTGGATACCTCTTTCATCAGAAGCATTTAATTCCAATAGTCTTTCTTTGTAAAGGCTACCAAATAATTGTCTAGCCGCGGCTAATATAGTACTTGTTTTACCAGTACCAGGTGGGCCATAAAATAATAGATTTGGAAAATCTCCACCTGTTAAACATTGTCGCAATACCTCTACTACTTCTGCTTGTTCAACAACGTCTTCTACAGTTCTTGGTCGGCTATAAAAGTAACAAAATCTTAAAATTTACCAAATCGATGCAATTTAGGTTATATCAGTAAACTATTACTATTTCTCAACCCATGGCGTTGCAGAACCACTATGTTCTTCCTTCGAACGTGAAGTTGAAGCTTTTTTAGGCTCACCAGGCCCTAATTTGCCAGTTTTTAGAAATGCCTGCATAATTCTTTTATCTTGAACTTTCCCAAAGAAATAATCTTAAGAAATAAAACGGGATTTGTTCCCGCGCATTTTGTTTCTAAATACTATTGTACCAACATTACGACTAAAAGTTTCCAAAATAAGTTATTCTCATTCTAACTACATATACTTTGCTACTACAGAAATTTCAGTTGTTTTCAATGATATTTATAATTATCATTGATTTCATTAACTTTTCGCAAATACACATGATTATAAATATTTAATATATCATGCAAATTGCAAAAACATATATTTAAGAAATTTGAACGATTGTTCGACTTCGTTATCGAATGCAAATACTGTCCTAGTTCCAAATATCTGTTAGATTAGCAACTACTTACATTCGTTACAAAACGAACAAATTTACCATTTATTCATCGTACCAATGTTGTAAATAAAGGAGTGAATTGGCTGTATTAGTTAATTACGCATATGATAGACAAAAACAAGAATTTTCTTAGAACCGTTTAATCATAATTGCTATGCGAATTATGTATTCGATACTATAACTCGGTTCATTGACTTTATTTTTGTTAAATATTCGTACTGCTCATATCGAAAACAGTTTAAAAAATTAGAATCAATAATTGTAATATTCAATCCGTGATCATCGAATACGCGTAAAAGTTCAATTATCGCGTAAAATGGAGTATCAAAATCGATTGTGTATGAAAAAATACTTAATTTACACAATGGATTTGATGCGGTTTAGTATACATTAAATGAATAGTGGCCAACAGTGTATTTCTTATGTGAACGAAATTTTTGTTTAAACATGTGATATTTTTTCTTGACGTTCTTTCAAGCTGTATATATAAATGATGATGTTCTGGATTGTTTCTCTGATAGCAATTATTTTGCATTTCAGTTCTGCACAAACTAGTATGTATTTCATACAGCAGAAACATGTAACTCTATAAGAACTCTGTAAGAAATATTTCTAATTTAAATTTCTTGTTTTTGTAGAACCTGAATCACAAGGTTATTGTGCACCATACAATGGTAAGATTTGTAAGAAATATTTAACTGGAATTGGAAAAGTATGGTTCAATGATTCCAATGATAATCCTGGAGGATGGTTGAATGAACGTATCACAACTAATTTATGGGAGGAGTTGATACAACGACTTGTTGAACCATGTCGTTCAGCTGCAGAGGTAATTAATTAATGATGTATTAAATTAATAAAGATATAAAGGTATAAAGAGGTATGAAAGGAATATTTAATCATTTTAGAAAATGCTATGTATGTATGCTTTTCCACAATGTCACAACTCAGTTGGTCTACCATTATGTTATGAAGATTGCATGGCAGTACGTCATCAATTCTGTTTCAATGACTGGGCAATGATAGAGGATAACAAACAGAGAGATATTTATATCAGATCAAGAGGACATTTCACATTACCAGATTGTGAATCACTGCCAAAAGTAGTTAAAGGAAAGACAACCTGTTCTCATATTCATCTGACTGATATGAATGAAGAACTTGTTACATGTAAAGCAAACTTAAAGTGTTTTCAGAAGCTATTAAATATCTGTATCTTTAACGTTTTAATCATATTTTATTTCAGATGATTGTGTTGAGGGCAATGGTAGGTTTTACATGGGCAAAGTAAATAAAACAAGATTAGGTCTGGATTGTCAGTCATGGAATGCACAAGTGCCACATAGTCATGATAGACCACCAGATGTCTTCCCCCAAATTCGTTATGGAGAAAATTATTGCAGAAATGCAGGTGGAGAAGAACCAATGCCATGGTGTTTTACTATGGATCCTCATATAAGATGGCAACATTGTGATATTCCTATGTGTGGTATGCATTTAATATTTTATACAATGTAATAAGATATAAGTAATTGAATGCATCTTTTTTCAATAGTTAACTCTTTGACAGTCAATGCCATATATACACAACATTGTACTTTGACAAATTATTCACTAACTAAATATACAGAAATATATTTGTTCTTATGTTAGTGCATTATATCTTGTTTACAAAGATATTAAAAAACATGAGTTTCTACTATTTACTATTAAAAGTTTCTACTAATAATAATTAATAAAAAGAATTTTTCCTACAGCCCAAAAAACATTTGATCCTAAAAAGGTTAATGCAGATAATGTAACAAGTAAAGTTTTGGAAATTGATCCTAAAGACCTAGTAATGGTCACATTATTTACTCCAAAGTTTATATTGATATTATCTTCATTAGTATTTGTAATTATAGCTGGAAGTTTATTATCCATTATTTTAAGTCATAGACTTCATAAAAGACATCAAGGATATAACCCTACAGATAATCAGGTATATTAAAAATGATTAACTTCTATTGACTGTATTACTAAATTAATATAATCTGAAAATGTAATGCCCAGAAAAATATTGCTGAGTCTGGTATTCAAAATCATTACAATATCTATAACGAAAACAATAATGATGTATATGTATATTTTATGTTACATTTATATATAATTTCCAGTATGTCGGTATTGATTTAGATAAATTACCGAGCAACGATGCATACCACAAAACGACTGCACAACTTAATCCGAAATTGGAGAAACTCGAATTTCCAAGAAATAATATCATTTATGTTCGAGATTTAGGACAAGGCGCTTTTGGTAGAGTATTCCAAGCAAAAGCGCCTGGTCTTGTTCCCGGTGAAGAATTCACCAATGTTGCTGTAAAGATGTTAAAAGAAGAAGCGTCGGATGATCTTCTCAAGGATTTTGAACGAGAAGCATGTCTTCTCGCCGAATTTGATCACCCAAATATCGTCAAATTATTAGGCGTATGCGCATTAGGTCGACCAATGTGTCTCCTTTTCGAGTACATGGGTCGTGGTGATTTGAATGAATTTCTACGATCTTGCTCGCCGGGAAATTATATCATCCGAAGCCTAGAAAAGGACGAACATTTTACAGATTCTCGTCTATCACACATGGATTTGATTAATATTGCGCTTCAAGTAGCATCCGGAATGGTGTACTTGTCGGATCGAAAATTCGTTCATCGAGATCTTGCAACACGAAATTGTTTGATTAATGACCAAATGATCGTAAAGATAGCAGATTTCGGCTTATCGCAAAAAATCTATTTACAAGATTATTACAAAGGTGATGAACAAGATGCTATTCCAGTTAGATGGATGCCTTTAGAAAGTATATTGTACAATAAATATACTGTCGAGTCTGATGTGTGGGCGTTCGCGGTGTGCTTATGGGAAATATTTAGTTTTGCGCTTCAGCCTTATTACGGAATGACGCACGAAGAAGTTGTAAAATACATTAAAGAGGGCAACGTACTTCAATGTCCTGAAAATACTCCACCTGCGGTATACGATCTAATGAAGCTCTGTTGGAACAGGAGACCATCGGATAGACCTACTTTCAGAACAATTTATAACACCCTTGATACTATAAAATACAATCTGGAAGCAGAAAATAAGTCGGACAGTGTACCATTGCGTATTCATGTTTGAGCCTGATAATAATTTGTCTCTGAAGAGGGAATTCAATAATTCATATAATTATGAAGTAAGTGATATTTATGGAAAGGTAAAAGTAAGTAAGTGGTAAATTATACTACATGTTACACACAACTGCCTTTGTTACGTTTGTTATGTAGCCTTATTAAATTAATTGATCAAAATATTTATGAAAAATGTGTTAATAGTAACACGTATTGGCTACTATTATGTTTACAAGAATGAATGCACAAATGCATTAAGTTAAATCGGAAAAATATTTTTATTTGATTTATACCTAATTCTTGTAAATATACATATACACTACTAAATCAATTGTTTTCTACAAAATGAAAAATTTCAAATTTTGCTCGATCATATTTACAATTACTAAATTTAAATACTATTTAAAATAATTGTCATAATACTTTTTTAGATTATAAAGCTGCTAACAATTTATTTATTACTAATTTATTTAAATTTATATCGAAACTAAAGAACTGAAGACTGGTATGTATGAAGAACACATATATATAATCAAGATACTGTATGAGTGTTTCAAAATAATTTTCCACACATACAAATTTCAATCTTCAATTTGCGTTCTGCCTATTGTGATTTCACGCATTCCGTCAACGAATTTTACAATAATATAACATGTTTCTAACTGCCATTAAAAAATGAAATATACATAACAGTCCAATCTAATGCTAAGAATAAAACACAACAATACAAAGATTTCAGTGGTAGTACTACCATTATAGAATATTTATTATATAAGTAATCAGAATCCGAAACTCAATGTGTTTTTTCGAAATAAATAATTGATTAATTTGTGTGTTGCTATTAATATTAACTTGTTTCTATTTACAAAAAGTTAGAAATATGCTTATAAAAAGATACGGTATTGCTGTTAACTCTTCTTAAAAGATTTCATAAAATTTTCTTATACAAATATAAGAATGATGCTTAAAATGTTTGTTTAATGTTCTACCAAAAAAAACTTAGTTTTAAGTGATAAAGGTTCAATAATTATATTGTAAGAATAGTGGATTTTTTGCATTATATTTCATTTTGACATAATTATGAACATACAAATTTATATAATTATTTGTATAAATTTTTAATGCTTGTTATTTCTATGATTAAAAGTGTAGAGATTGATGATACATTTTTTAACTAACATAATTTTTATATTATCTGTGAATATAAAGACACTTTTATCTTTTCCTCTACTTCTTCTTGGTACATTTTTATGAGGAATTGAAGACGAATGTACTAGTTGACCTGATGATTATGGCTATATGCATACATATTTATATGTGTAATTGTATGTACTAGATATATTTGCAATGCTTTTTTTTACTTCTTCAGATCAGAAATATCTTTAGAGACATACATTATGTTATAGAAAACAGACGAACTTTCCTATATATAAATATATATAAAGCAAATAGAAAAATAATAATGTTTTGCTAAAGCCTAAGACAGATAATACTGAATTTATATAACTATGTGAACAATTTGGCTATAAAAAAATGGGTTTATATTTAGCAACGTTATATGTAAACTGTCCTTAATTGTTAGATGTTAGATCGTTGCTGTACCAAAAAACATAGCCTATTTAATGTACGAAAAATAATATCATTAAAAGCTATTATGACAAATGTTATAGTAAGAAGATAAAAAACATTAAGTGAGTGTATACTGTGCAACTGTTATACATAAGATTTGAAAGTAAATCATTACTAAGGTGTAAACGGTATTTAAATGAATGTTTTACTCATAACATGATTATTTCAATATATTATTAAATGCAAAAAGTTGTCATAAATGAAGTAAAACTTAGATCGAACTTTTTTAACAATTGCGCTTTACTTTCATTTCAACTTTTTGTGATATAATTTAAATTTTTTCAACGAATATTAGAGCTGTCTAGTGCTATTGTTCATCAATGTATTTGCATTCCAATAGATGTGTCACTTATCAGTATTTTCACAAGGATCTGTATGTATATGTTGCAAAGAGCATATTCATTTATGAATGTTCTATCCTATGCTTAAGTACATAGATATGTAAACTAATGAATGTCATTGTCCAGTTGATTTCTCAAGGCAATTAATTAACTCATTTGGTTGAGCATTAACAAATATGATATACTATATGCAGAAAGTGTGAATGCAATGTTCAAATGCTCTTCCACAAATCTTTTTATATATGACTTTTATATTGTGAAGAAAAGACAAAAGAACTTTTACCAAGTCTGTGCTCTTACATCTGTGTATTTGTATTCTGTATAAGTAGAGTTGTACGTGATATAATATTACGATAATACGTACACAATACGTATTGTCTACGACCAAGAAACTTCTGGTATTATATACTTCGTTGAGTTCAGATGTGTTATTGACAATGGTAGACTCTATTCTGAATTTTATGTACAACAAACTAATCTAATCTGTAAAAACATAGAGATTCCTCGATACTCTATTTTAAACTTTTAATGAAATTCATACATGTGCAAAAAATAATCCAAAGTTGCATCTTATTTTATTGTAAAGAATCATGTTTAACTAAAGAGCTAGTAAAGATTGTGTGCTTTATACTGTGAATATCGAGGAATTATCAATGAAATACTACGAACATGTTGAAGAAGAACTGCTATGAAACTTTTACTGATGTACAACTTTTACAAGGAATAAACAACCAATTTCATATATTCCATAGCCTTTTTTTTTTCTTTATTTCCATGAAGTATGCAACATCGGGATGACAAATTATAAAACCAAGTACATTGCTCCATAAATATATTTCCGCATATTTTTCTCAATAAATTAATGTCAAATCATCATTATGTATATAAAAAGCAGATATTTATATTGTATTATACAGTTAACATTCTTAAAGCTACCTTACACATGAAATATCTTATGTAGGCGATATAATAGTCATGTATATCTGCATTGCAGATATGTATATCTAGTATACTATTATTTGAAAATAATCCATATGTTCTAATAAGATGTTTCGAAATCTATACGTTTTTCTCATGGAATAATGTTCATAAAATTAGGAATAATAATTTGTTGCTTTATAGAAGAACAAAATATCTGATATTCCTTTTTTCAACTAGCTATTCAATAAAAAGAAATAACTTTTCTTATGATTAACTAAACATGTACACTATACAAATCAATTATAAAAATCTATAAAATACAAACATATTGATAATATATTGTAACATCAAAGTACATTGTTATTAGATTTAGTTACTGTTTCAGTGATACGTTACCATAAAATTATATATCTATCAACTGCAATTGTGTAAAGTGATACTAAAATTAAAAACTAGAGAAGTAAGTATTATGGAATACTAAAAACAACTTTGGTTTATTCTTTGGTTTTTGACAAATATTAATTCTTCATACGAAGTAACATGACTTCTTCTACCCTTCTGATACAATTTAGTATTAAGATCTTAAGTTTAATTACAGTAAAAACCACATTTTTTAATTTTATAAACCTGGTTTCAATTTATGCAAGATTACCTTTTAACTGGTGTAAATAAAAATTCTAGCATTTTAAATTTATTAATCTATCGAGAACGCGTAATGTTAAAAAATGTAGTTCAAAATAATTAGATAATGTATATATTTCAGTCCATATTATGTCGGGCAGCATTACATTATTACCTGTACTGCACTTTATATATCATAAGATCATCATTGACATTTTCATGTGCAACATATGATCATTTTTACTGCTTATACTACAATGTTTTATATTTTCAAAATAAACTAATTAAGAACACAAATTTGAAAAATTTAAATTTAAAATACTGACATTTTAAGTCATTACAGCTACATTATTGCATGATAAAACTTATTTAATAATAAATACTCGAAAATGACAAAGGAATGTTCTTGACAAAATAAAACTAGAAAATTATAAAAAGTGATATACCATTATAACGTCGATATAAAGTTAAAACATACTGTTTGTTATCTATCTAATTGCAGTATTTAGTATCTCGTCTTTGATTTGCTAAAATAAGTACCTCCATACTCTTGTAAATATGATCATTGACATTCTTCGCAATCAAAATGCGTCTTTTATATTCTGAAATTGTCTTACCGCTAGATCAACTGGTAGTTCAAATTTATAATTTGTAAGACGATCAAGAGTGTGAAATGCATCTTGAAAACCTGTTTGTAACAATAATATGTGAGTATTGTAACAAGATATATTGCAATTAAAATCTATGCTGTTAAAATCAATATTGCTTCTATATGAATATTTTAATTACCTGTTTTTACAACATAACTCCACGAGGTATAATGATTTTCAAGAAGATATTGACATTGCAAAATAAGTTTTAACCAAATGACAAGTTTGTTAGCACTATAATAAGAGAAACACAAATCTTAAATGCTTGTTCGTCGCAAGATGATTTGTAGCAACATTTACTCACTTAAGGGATGCACATATAAATGCCTTAAAATGAGAATCGTAACTCCTTTTGTATGGATTATGTGATGCAATGATATTCCCAATTGTTGTTAATAAACTCTGAAAATTTTTTAATATTCTTAAAGGAACAAATTCGATTAAAAATGAGAGAAAATATTAGCAAATGTAAAATAGCTACCTGTTTAGAAGAAACAACTCTTCCACCTGCTAAATCAAGATTAAAACTTTGGGATAATTTTTGTGCCGGACTGGAATTGTAACGATGGCCGTTTTTAATTTCATAATACTTCAATACTAATTCCCATGCATGCATTAAATTAGAAGCAGAAGAGTTTCTTTGGGGAAAACATCCCACAAATGGTACTACACTGTTAGATCGTGCATCAGACATTAAACCGTGTTGTATTAAATCACGTATGGAAGTTGCTAGATGCTTCCTTACAGCGGATGTTACTCTGGCATTGCAATGTGACATAGAATCTGAATCCGAGGCGTAATCGTTTTCATTAGCGATATCGTCATCTTCCGGGTGACGTTCAGTTTCGGCAATGGTCTCTATAACATGTTCAACTGCAAAATCTAATCTTGTTCTTAAATCGCGCCAATTATGTACAGAACTTTTCTTAAAATTTCTTCGAACTCTTTCACTACCACATCCTAATTGAGACACTATAAACATATGCAACAGGGCTACAACTTTCTTAACAGTATTCAGAGTCTTTGTTCTACTTTCCTCCTCTGTTTTTCTGTTAAACGATTTTTTAGCATATGAAGTAGAACCAGCAGAACCACTGGTATGTACTGGACATGCACAGGTGCAAGCTAAAGTTTCTGTATTGACTTCTCCTTGAAGATAATTTATAAAACGCTCTAAATCCGCAATTTGTGTTTTTAATTGAGATACTAATTGCTCCTTCATTTTCAAAGGGCTGACAATCTGTAAATTATTTTTTAACCTATTTAATTTTAACTCATCTATCATTATTTCCTTAGTAATTTATCTTATATGAAATAATTTACCTGACTTATAGCATAATCTACTTGCCATCTTAAGTCATCAACTGGTAATTTACAAAGATCATCAACATTGAAATTTAACTTTTCTTTTAGATGGTCTGAAAAAATAATGAGATCAACCTAAATTTCAATCAAATAGATGTTTATCTTAATAGTAATCTTTGAAACTTACTGATTATAATACTCTGCCTCTCTAATATCATACTTTGTGGTAAATCTGCATTACCAGTTTCATAAGCATATTTTTCTAAGTCTTCTAACTGAGATTTTAGTTGACATATTAATTCTTTTTGTTTTGTTCTTTGTAATGCCATTTTAGATTCAACATCAACATCATTTATTACACCAGATATCTGTTAAATATTATATACTAAAGTAACTTACTATCTTTTCTTTTTGTAATTATCATATTATACATATATCAATATTCAGGAATTAAATAAGGATTAAAACATATGGCACGAGATTAATAAATTTATGTACTCTATGAATAGCTTACATATAATGATATTTATTTTCTAATAAATAATATTTAAGATTAATAATGAAAGCGTATCACAGATTTATAAGCATGTTTATTTACAAACAAAGTGAATACAAACACAGATAAAATACATAAAAAATATAAAAATAGAGGAAAGAAATAAATACAAGAAAAAAATAAAAAAGATAATACAAATTAAAAGAATAAATAAATTGCAGGTACATTAGATTTTTATGTAGCTTACGCTTTGCTTGCAGGACATTGGAGAAGTTGGTGTGATTGATCTACTATCAAGTGATAAGTTATTTGGAACATCTGGTATTCCTCTAAAAGCAAACTCTTCTAACTCTTTGAGCAACGTTTCTTTTTCATTTGCAGGTGCATCCACAATTTGTCTTAAACGAAATTGAACCTGTGGTAGTCACAGATAGATAGATATTAAAGATATTAGATATTTATACTTTTTTATGTGAAACAAATTCATGAATTGTATGAACTGTATTTTTAAACCCATTTAATACCTGAGCAAAGTGGGTAGTCAATGCTATAAGAGATGAATTTAACATCTCCTGTTCTTCCTCAAGCACTTTTAGCCTCTCCATATCGTATGATAAGCTATTAGAATATATTAAAAAATGTTTATAAAATGAAATATTTTGCTATTTAGAAAGCACTACTATCAACAGCACTTCTGTTGTATCCATCAAAGATTAAGTACTCACTTCTCCATGTTATCAACATATTTATATTCATCGGCAAAGTCATTATCACCATCATTTGCTCCAACAGGCGCCCATCTCTCGCCTGATGGCCTATCACTTTCATCTGAATTTTCGATATCTTCATTCTCGCTACCCTTATATTCGCTAGAACTCATTTTCTTCTTGTTTACGATTCCGATTTCTTTCGAAAATCCTACCTTGCATTCGTAAATTTCTTTATGCCGATTATAGCTAATACGAATGAACGTGTTGTTATGTGATGACTTTTTTTCTTTATTTGTACATATTAAAAATTTGATTTTTCTTGTAACACATCAGAACGTATTGCATCTTCATCACGTTTAATCCATTAATTAACTTCTGCGCACGTGTACGAGTAGAAACGTCACTTGTCGCTGTCGATTTTGCGCCTGCTAAGGTGCATCCTCATGTTTAGTACTCGTTCATTTTACGAGAAATACATCGCGTTACAATTAATTCGTGTCATACTGCGAATAATATTTAATAATGATTTGTCGCATCGAGTATGCGGTTTTCATCAAGCAACACGTTTATACCAATATATTTTTATGCAATCTTCATTTCCTATGTTAGTCATGTAAAAATCTACTAACTATGGTGCAGCAATATAGTAGATTAAACGTCGGGACATTATGAACTGTTATGAACATACCATTAGTTTCATCGAAGGTTTTTCAATAAATGATAAACTGGTATGCGTAAGCTTATTTGACTCTTACAAATGTGTCAAATTATTGTACCTTCGAGAGGACGGTCTTTGTTGATTTATTGCATCGTGATTTGTTACTATTCTATTGACTTTATAAAAGAATAGAATATGTAGCAAATAAACAGTGAGATATATTCATGAAAGAAATCCTTAAAGAGAAGTATCGAATAACCTACATCTCTTGACATTAACTAGTGTTGATCAGCGTATCGTTACGTTTTGTGAATTATTCTCATCAGCTTGAGAAGAGAATTTACCGACAAGTGCATCGCGTATCGTAGTATCCGCGATGATGCGGCAAGAAATAACTTTGACGAAGCCGGCACGTAAAAAACCGAACATTGATGCATCGATAGCTGAATGATTTTCAAAAATACCATAGAACAAGAATTTTTAGCGAGTCCTTGTTTTGTTCTCGGATCTATCCTTTACCATAAATACATCGATGATCTTTTAAAGAATCGTACTTGAAGTGTTATAGGTAATAGAAAATAGGAATCTTTTGATATTTTATGAATCTCCTTGATTATTATTAAAAAATATTACATACTTTTAATAAAAATTGCATATTTCAAGAAAACATTTGTTTATAGGCATACATGAAATGGGTAGTGCTTGGTGGCAGTGTGCTGCATGTTTGAGAACACAAGAAGAAGATATCTGCGAGTTGCATTTGAATAATTGTAATCTTTATGATGTACCACCTGACGTGTTCATTTATGAAAGGACATTAGAGAAATTGTATCTTGATGCCAATAGGGTAAATATAAATATCAATTGATTTCTCACGTTGATCTAAGCTTTTTAGATTTAAGGATATTCTTCTATATTTTGTTACAGATAAAGGATCTTCCAAGGCCACTGTTTCAGTGCCATGAATTACGAGTACTTTCTCTCAGTGATAATGAAGTCACAACATTACCACCCGCCATAGCATCATTAATTAACTTGGAATATTTAGACCTCAGTAAAAATAGTATGTGTATAAGAGTACTATGTATTCTTGGATTTTGCTTATGTTCAATGTATTTATAATTATTATATTTATTTTTTTTAGGTATTAAAGAGCTACCAGATAGTATAAAAGAGTGTAAAAATCTTCGTTCTATAGATATCAGTGTTAATCCATTTGAACGTTTCCCTGATGCTATTACACATATTGTTGGATTAAGAGAATTGTATATAAATGATGCATATATAGAATATTTACCAGCAAATTTTGGAAGACTTTCAGCTTTGAAAACATTAGAACTTAGGGAAAATAACTTGATGACATTACCAAAGAGTATGAGCCGTTTAATAAATTTGCAAAGACTTGATATTGGTAATAATGATTTCACTGAATTGGTATGTTTATATTTGCCATGATTACTATTTATTAGCCAACATATATTAATGTTAATTTTATTCTTTTAGCCTGAAGTTGTTGGGGATCTTATCAATCTCACTGAATTGTGGATAGATGGTAATGATATTAGACGTGTACCACTCAACATTAATCAGCTTTACCGTTTAAATCATTTTGACTGTACAATGAATGCAATTCATATTATACCATCAGAAGTAGAAGGATGGAGAGATATTTCGATTATGCATCTTTCATCAAATGAAATTTATCAGTTACCAGATTCCCTTTGTTATCTACGTACAATTGTGACTCTTAAAGTTGATGACAATCAATTGAATGCACTGCCAAATGACATTGGACAAATGTCAAGCTTAGAGGAGCTTATAGTTACTAAGAACTTCCTTGAATATTTGCCATCATCAATAGGACTTTTGCGAAAATTACATTGTTTAAATGTAGACAATAATTACTTGAGGTGCCTTCCACCAGAGATTGGAAGTTGCACAGCATTATCATTGCTATCATTGAGGTCGAACAATCTAACTCGAGTTCCACCTGAATTGGGACATCTATCCTCTTTAAAAGTACTCAATCTTGTAAACAATTGCATCAAATTTTTGCCTGTTTCTATGTTGAATTTGAGTAATTTGAAAGCATTATGGCTGAGCGACAATCAAAGTCAACCATTAGTGCCATTGCAGCAGGAATTCAATTGTGAAGAGGACATGATGGTGTTAAGTTGCTTTATGCTTCCACAAAAACCGCGGCAAGAACTTGAACGTAAGTATTTATATTTGTTTAATAATATATGCACATCTAATAAAATTTCGACCATTGTATAGTAGTACATAATTGTAATTTTTAAAATAATATCTATACAATGCGGTACATTATTGCTGCTAGTGGATAATGAGGAAGAAGATGAAGAATGAAATGGTAAAGTACTTGCGAATAAATCCACTAGTATATGTTAATATTGTTTTCATTTAAACATATTTTGTAAGTTTTAGCATAATTAAATGTATAATTATAATTCTGTGTCTTTTGCATACAGAAGTAACACCAGCTGTAGGATTAATTTCAAGTTCGATTGTTGGTACTGGAAAAAGAATATGTTTTGCTGCTGAGGTAGAATCTGAAATCCCTAGACAACTTCATCGAGCACCGACTCCCTACCCTAAAGAGCTGCGCAACCTTGCTAGGCATGCCCGAAATTTGCATCATCAATCAGCGCATGATCAAAGAGTAAGTAAGATTAGAGACACGCTTATCCTTTGCTCTATTTCCATTCATCATTTTTTTTATTAATTTGACAATAAAAATTTTAAATCAATATGATATAGAAGTAGCACTGAAGAAAGTAGAATCTTCAAATACTATCAATGTTTTTATTATATCTTTTTGTATGCATTTTTGCATAATCAATATCTGAATTACAAGAAAATTGGCAATTGAAACTTGCAGATGCATTTAGAACAGGAGACTATGATCAAAGAAGCTATTATTGCTACAACTACTCTGGACCTTACCTCAAAATCTGGGACCTGTCTTTCACAAAGTTTATTTAATAAGGTATTCATTAGAGAATTATGAAAGAAAGACAATTTATATGACTCCAGAGTATTTATTAGTGATATTCACAATATAAAAAATTAAAATATATAATAAAAAACAAGTGAAATTGTGAAATCAAATGACAAAAAATATAATTTCAATTTGAACAAGAGTTAAACTGGTATAAAGTGGGATTGGATAAGGACAATATTAAGTCTTCCGTGGGTAAAAAATTAAATCAACTAATTAAAGATTTTTTGTGTAGGATTCACACTCATCGTTATCACCAATTGAACATTATACATCAAAGGCATGCAAGAATAATAGTTCTATGGATATTGGAACAGAGCAATCTGTTTCAGAAGAATCTTCCGATGAAGCAAACAAGACCGTACTTGCAAAAGAAAAAAGTCCGGATATCCGAGAAGCAAAATATATTCGTAATCCCACGTCTGAATATCTTTCTAAAACTCCAACAGTAGCAGATTATGTAAATTCTACTTGGAAACCGGATGAGTACTCGAAGGCAAACACAGCAAAAATTGTTGAATCAGACAAATTTATTGAACCCTATAAGACTATGCCTATTGCCGCGAACAACAAAAATACCGATCATGTTCAAGTGTCGAAAGTAAATGAAGTTCCACCCGTCCCGCCACCGTACCATATTGCAGCCGCATTTTCAAAAAAGGCGGCACTTTTTCAGCAATTGAATCAATGTAAGTCATTTCTTGTAATCATTTCTAAAATGATAATACACACACACACAAAATACGAATTTTATATTCTGTCACATTATAGTAGCTCCATTAGACTCGTCAACGATGGCTCCTCCACCAATTGATATGAACATATCAAATTCGAAAATATCGCAGGGAACGGAAATACAAAATTATGATGGAGAACCATTTAAAGTTGAAGAGCATTTATACAATGACAAATTTGTGTTGAATAATACAGATATGACAAACACCTCAAGTAACGATGGAAATATAAACTCTTTTAGTGGCACCGATCAACACACATTAACGGATTCGATCGATCCAGCAGCACAGTCATTAGAAGGAGATCGATCGTTAAAACCAAGTAGAATTCCTATTTTAAAGACGAAACATTTGGAAAGTACGAATTCTATTTCAAATAGCGATCTATCGAACAAATGTACAAATTCTTCTGTTGAAGACTATGAAGCTTCAAAGATATTGAATGCATCGTGTATACCAACATCTCCTATAACTGGGAAAAAATATCGAAGTCCGCTATCTATGCAACCTAAAGTTTCGGATCGACCAAAAAAGATAATAAACGGATCTGTTTCAAATAATAATACTTCCTGTGATAATTTATCCATAAATGCAATAAACTCGAGTCCAGTTACAAATTCAAATATGGAAGGAATTTCAAAAACTTCATCTATCGAAACGACGAATACGAACAGTTCGATCAACATAAAAAATGAAACTAGCTCTGGTCGAAGTACTCCAATTCTAGCGAATAATAAATCTTTAAATGAGGTGACCAATTCTAACATTGATAATTATAAAGTTGCTGGACTGAATGAGTCATTACATTCAGAAAGAAAACCAAGATTTAAATGGATGTTTGGGCCGCACAAAAATGCTAACGTAGTATGTTTCATTCTTTTCCTCTTTTTTTTTTTTTTTGAACATAATGTCTTTATGTATATTTTACAATTCATAATTATTGCCTTTACAGTTGCCTGTTCAAGTGAAAAAAAATCCAGGTCTTGGTTTCAGCATTGCTGGTGGAGTGGCAGGCGCAGAAACCGTAAATATTCAAAATTTAAAACATACGCGATAAGATTTTCTATCTTTTAATCATCAGTTTTACTTATCCTAGGGAATAATTGTGACTAAAGTGAATCCAGATGGTCCAGCACAAGGTACCCTTCGACCAGGAGATAAGATCTTAGAAGTCGATGGTATAGATTTCACTAAATCTGATCATAACAATGCTGTCGCTGTCCTTCGAGCAACCGGAGCAGTAGTATCTATGATGATTAGTCGTCATCAATGACATCCAGTTAGAAAACGCAATGATATCTTCTTTTTATTTTCTGTAACTAGTGATCAGTTTATACACATCAAACTGAATACACTTCACGTAAGTTTTTTTAGTGTATATATTTCTTTAACTAATATTAGTATATACCAATATACTTATAAATACACAAAAGAAATGGAAGTTCCATTTTGTTTCTCCTGAACGCTTGTTTTCATGGTAGTAGATCATATTCCCTTTGATACTGTCAAGCAATTGAATGACTGAAACAGCGTTACCAAAGGTGGGAGTGATGATATTTATTTGAGGAAAATATTTCTGGCTTCCAGTGGTTACAACTTGTGAACTAAGCTTTTTAAAAACAGAAATAATTTTGAGGAAGAATTCTATTCTTAGGTTATACCATAGATTAGAAACGCGTTCTCTTGCACAATTTAGGACGAGGAAAAGAATTTGAAATGTGATGTATAAAAAAACTATTTTTAAGAAAAATTCCTTCATGGGCCAATCCACAGCTTACTCATATTATTTGGTTATATAAGTAGGTAAAATAGGAACTATTTAGTGAACAATCATAAGATGATAAGTTTCTTCCCGAATTTCTATCTCCAAAAGAATGCATATATTTGTGTTGTTTTATGACGTTGATTATATTTGTGTCAACTCACTTGTTCTCTTTGCAGAGAGCTGACAATGTGCCAGAAACAAAATACTATTTATTACTCATATATATTTAAAAAAATATTATATGAAAATGAATATATATTATGCATATATATTATATACAAACATTATCTCTGTCAACTAGGCGAGATTCTTACAGACACTTCTTTTGTGAGATATCATGTGAAGTACATATTTTGTATATGTAGAAAAATGGTTTTTCTACAAATTTATCCTAATGCATAGACTTTAAAAGCAAAAAGAGTTCCATAATTAACTTGCTTGTACTATTTACAGTTCGTATTTAAAAAATGATACACTTCAATTTCATTTGAAAAACATATCTGTGAGAATCTTATTAATGTAAAGAAAAAAGGAATGTTCTTCTATGTGCCGTAATTTTATTGGTTATGTTTTTAATAGTTTTGTTACTATTGGTTTTGATTCTTTTTCTTTTTTCTTCCTTTTTTAATAAAAAGATACTTATCAGAAATATAAATTTACATTTTTCAAACAATTTTATATATTTTTGCTTGCCATTGTTTTTGATAAGTTTGTTTTATTAGATACTAGCAATTCTCTTATCATAAAGTCAGCTGTTAAGTGTTTGATAAAATGAGATCTTTATTGTTATGGTTGTGAATTATTATATTTCATTCATTCTATGTAAAGGAACAAATGTATGTACCTTGTAGGAACTGTTTTCGAACAACAGTTATTAATATGGCATAATAATGCCAAATCATAAGATAAAACACTACTTTTCTATGTTAGTGAAGTTATATTAAAAGAAAAAAGAAAAAAAGAAAGTTATTCATGTAAATGGAGTAGAGCTGTGAGATAAATGTTTAGAAAGGTTGTATGGTGATGTATAGCACAAGTGAACTATTCACGTCAAGTTATGAGTTGTAATATAGTATACTATTTGTATCCCAGAACTTTTATAGCAAGATAACAATATTGCACTTCACTTTACCTCGCATATACAAAACAATTACTATGCACATTCTCTTTATTTATACATTTTTTTACATTTGAATTAGTTTCATTAGTTATAAGGACATTTAGAAGAAATGGTTTATGCATTTCTATAGATATGTTTAAGTAAATATGTATTGTTTGATTTTATTGCTTTCTATATTTTTTTGATGTTTTTCAAAGTCGATACAAAATATTTTTTGATATTCATTTTTGTAGTAATTTTTTAAATAACTCGCTTAAAACGATATTACACTTATATGGTAGCTATACAATGGAAAACTATACATACACGAGCTTGTGTATGTTCAGCATAACTTCAAATATATATGAATTGTTCTCTTCTATAATTATCAGAGCTTTGAATATCTCAGTACATTATTTGAAACTATAATGAAGCATAGAACTTCCAGAATCAAGAATTATAAAAAAAAAGTTATACTTACAGAAAGATTTGTTTCGCGAAATACCGGTGATACTTATTCACTGAATAAGAAATACACCTTCTATGGGAAATACGTAGAATTTTGATATATTTTAGAAGTAAACTGACAAAAAGAACAGATTATTTTTGATTTAGGTATTTTGTGAAAGTAATTTTAGATGACTATATACCCAATTCTTAGTAAAAATTATATATGTTTTGATTATTTTTTATGAGTACATGTAGTTCTATAATATATAAGGTATACATAAAAGCAGCTTGATATTTAAATTTTTGAACTAACTATATTATCAATAATAATCTGCATACCTAGTCATATTGGAAAGTAAGAAGTATAATCGAAGGTGGATTATATTTTCGCCTGATAATACTTGTATTTTTATTAATATTTTGTGTATTTTTTTAACATCAATTTTATGTATAAGATTTATAATAGAAAAGAATGCTTATTTATTGTATGCTTTATGTTTCAATAAATATTCTATTTGTTTATACATAACAAATGTACAAACTGGATTTTGCATATGTATTAATACTTTTTTAGCAAGATATAACATCTCATTTTAAATATTATTTTATGCTCAAATACTCAATTAATGTCTTCTGCAGCATAAATTGAAATTTTGATTGTCAAAAAAAATTTTGGACCATGAAATGCATATACAATCTTTTCTACTACTCTAACTACTAAACAGACTGACTACTTTTTGAGCAAATATTTAAGTGGCATTTAATGGAATGTATTGATTGTATGGAAAATGTGTGATTAAAAATGCGATACATGAAACTGTATATATAAAAAATTGAAAATATATAAGTGTACAAGTGGTTGTATTCATTATTTAGATCTTCATTGCAATCAATATTTTATTCGATATTAGTTTTTAATAATTTCTTCATTTTATAAGATTAACCAATGCTTTCAATAATTTGATTGAATAATATTCCAATTAAGTCGAAGAAAAAAGTTATTAAAAAGACAACATTAATTAGTACAACCACTTCCTTGACATATTTTTTTGGAATATCTGTTCAAACAATTTGTATTACAATGTATGATAGATTAAATGTACAAGAAATGCTCACAGTGGTTTAACTGGTCATCATATAATGACTACCATACAGTTGTATGAAACTTTGAATTTGTTAGAAAAAGATATTTTACCTTTCTTAAAAAGTCCTAGTTGGTTGTGCAGCAATAAATAAATTAATATTTACGTACAAAATGTTTAAACATTTCACTATACTCTACATATCAATCCTTATCGATAATATTCAAGTATGGTATAAAGTTTTTTAATTATTCGTAACTTATTACGTATAAAAAATTCCCATAAAAAAACATCCTTACTTCAAAATACATTTTCACGCTCCTAACAGTAAAAATACAGGGTTTTCAATGTAATGTTTCCAGAGATTTGAATACTTAGCCATTGTGACGCCATCCACTATTCGATGATCGGCAGCCCAGCTAATGGAAATTATGTTTGCGGCTTCTACGTTTCCTTTATCGTCGAAGCGTGGTAATTTTTGCACTCTTCCAAACGCGCCGATCACAATTTGTGGAGGAAGAATCACCGGTTTTGTATATGTACCGCCCACCTGTCAATGACGATTGAATCTGTTTTAAATTGAATCTATGTCGTATGATCAACAAATGGATAATGAATCGTAAATCGTTTGTTTGAAATTTGTTATATAAACTACTCAGAAGCCAAATTGATCAACTCCACTTCATAAAAATTTCGAAATTTTAGTACTAAAATACATCATCAATGTTTCATTTTTCGGGAAACAAACGATTAACTTTAATCTAATCGATCAATTTGGCTTTTACGTGATTTATATAACGACTGTCTTCGGATTTAAATTCAATTTGGATATAGTTTAAATCTAGATTGAATTCTTTCGATCTAAAATAGTTTTGTAATTCAGTTTGATCATTTAATAATCGATATGTTTCAATTCATTACTAATTTAACACCATTTGGAAATAATTTCTATACTTACAACACCTATGTTCGACAGTGAAAACGTTGTATTCGATAAATCGTTTGGCGGGATCGAAGATTTTCTTCCAAGTTCTTGAAGACGGTTTAATTGCTTTGCGATCTCTATAATATCTAAATCCTGAACATTTTTAATATTCGGTACAATTAAGCCCTCAGGTGTATCCATAGCAATACCGATGTTATGCCTCTTTTGAATACGTAACGTTTGATTTTCTTCATCAAGCCAGGCGTTTAGCTGTGGCACCTTTTCTAATGCTCTAGATGCGGCTTTTATGAAAAACGGCATCAAGCTTAAAGAAACGCCTTGCTCTTTCACCGAATCCTTCACTTCGTTTCGGTAGTCCATCAGTCTGTTAACGTTACACTCATCGCTGTACACAAAGTGTGGTATACTCTGTAAACATGTGTTGGTTTCGTAAATTTTTCGCAGCAGACTCGTTTAATTACATGTTTATTTTTGGACGTTTATTTGGGACATGGAATTAACAACGTTAGCATATAGGAGACCGTGTACACGTCATATTTGAACATGAAAGACAAGAGGTTGGGTGATGAGACGATTAAAATGGCCGTATTTTCCCGTTTGAACGGTGTTTCGTCTGTCAAGGTTGACAGGAAATTCGGGCCGAGTAGATGCTCGTATTCGATCGATCGCTATCAATCATGTGTGTCAACGTCACTTTTAGACGACGCACTTCTGTTGTCGGTATCGTCGTGATTCGCGCATTTCAACTACAAACATAGTACATTGAAATTTTTCTGGGCAACGAGACTCGTGCGCTTGTTACTATTATTAAATAAAAAATTTATCTTCTCTTTTCTTGTTATCTATGAAAAGGTTGTCAGGTTATTTAATCCGCAAACCAATTATCGATTAACTGGCCGTTTATTTAGTTACTGCAACCACGTGGACACGCGATAGACAAGATTTTGCTAATCTTGCAATTTATGACTGGTGTGCGTTTTAACGCAAATTGCGCTTATTAATTTCGCAGTCTTAATGCATTCGTTACGACATTACTTGAACTTTTCATTTTCGCAGAAAATTCATTTTTAATAATAACATCCGAACAACTTAAGTTAGATAATTTATATCTTTAACTTTGTTTTTTGTGCAGATTTCCCCGAAATAAGATTGAAAATAAACTCGATTAAAATAATAATAAAATATAATATCATTCAATATAAAAGAAAAAAAGCAAAATATATATCTTCGAAATTTCTGTTTGCGTAATATTTTCTCGAAACGATAGAGAAATCCAGCTTACCAGAGACTGCGTCATCGTTTTCCACATATGCTTGGCATAGCCTTTTATCGGTATCACCGTTTCCGCCGTTGATTTTTCTTCGACCCTTTTTTTCTCGGAGCTAGTAGACATTTTTTCCAAATGAGTCAATATATCCTCTTTAAGTATTCGATTACCTTTGCCCGTAGGAATGACGTCCTTTAGCTTAATATGATTCTCCATAGCTATTCTTCTGACCGCAGGAGTTGCTAGCGCCTTGTCTAACCCATATTTTACTGCGCAGTCTTCCTCGTCACCTTTAACGCTCTGCTTGTTATCGGTTTTTATAGTTTGTTGTTGCGGATGCTGTTTGTCAGAGATCATCGTCGTCTTAACTTCCATGTTCCCATTATCACCATCTAGTTCGATGTCCAGCAATGAATCTCCTATCAGAGCTACGTCGTCCACCTTGTAGTGCAAGGCTTTAATTAATCCGTCGTAACGGCTGGTAATCGTCACAGATGCTTTGTCGCTTTGAACCTCACAAATGTTATCGAATTGAGACACCCGGTCGCCTGGTTTCACGAACCTATGCATTCGAATGTACCAAGTCAGAATTTAATTATCTTTACGGTACATTAGATCGAAACGCAGTGTTATCGACTGACATGTATTATGTATATGTGTATGTTAGGATTAGTTTATGTATTCTCATGTGAATGCAATTTTTTCATTTTTTTTTCAATAATATACTCCATATATATAATATATTCTGTAATATATTATTAAAAGATAATCTGATGACAGTGGAGGGGGAAAATGATCGGCAATTGCGAAAGCTTCGTGTGTATGTTGGTTAACGGCAAATTCTTTGTTTTGCTCACCACTCTTTTATCGTGACGTCTCGAATTCCTTCTCCGATATCCGATAGTTTGAAGGGGACGACGGTCCCGCAGCGAAAGCAGCTTACGGAGAAGAATCGACATTTTTGATCGCGTACATTTCTACCCTAAATAAACATAGATTTTTCTTTGTATACTCGTCAGCAATAACTTAGAAATCCTTGCTTCTGTCTGAACGATTTCGTCCATCCTTTATTTTAAATTTTATATCAGAAGTGTCGAGACGAGAAAATTGCATATCAAATATTTAGATTGAAACATCGATTTTTAAAAATATAACGTCATACTTTAAATTTTGAGCGTTAAAATGGAAATTTATCGATTATCGATATGTGATTAATTTAATTACGATTGTACAATCGATTTGTGCGATGTATCGGTAGCCATTTTTAGTTTGTTTTAACTTATGTGAAAGTATCGGATATAATAATATACATACATGCAAATTGTGCAATTAATTGTAAAAGTATAATGTAAAAAAATGTGAAATTCGAACGCCTGGAATGACTACTTGGCCTTCGTCACCCTCGGTTGTAGAAAGAGAAAGCGTCAACGCTTGAGGGTGCCATAAATTAAGCCTTCCCTTTGTGCGGTGCCGTCGGCTAACGGGCCCCAACGTTTTGCGACTGTGATGCCTAGTATACACGGGCGAACGAAACCGACTATTTCGTACGTTTCCTACCATCCTGAATAAACACAGCATCTCGGATAAATCGAGATGCGTTTATATGAATGATAGATTATATTCTCTTGAAATTCGCTTACAATAATATCTTACGAGTCTTTTTTGAAAAATTTAAATCGATGTTCGAATTGAGTCGATTAATATCCTGTGATAATATTTTCTCAAGTTCAATCTTAATTGAGTTAAAAGAATAATGTAATCAGAAGAACGATAAGTGTGATTAGTGAATTATACAATTTATCATATTTGTCGACATCATGATATACAGGGTGGTTGGTAACTGGTGGTACAAGCGGAGAGGGGGTGATTCTACGCGAAAAAAGAAGTCGAAAATATAGAATAACAATTTTTCGTTTGAGGCTTTGTTTTCGAGAAAATCGACTTTGAATTATCGCTCGGTACGCGTGCACTTTATCACGTCTCGTTATAACGGATTTCACTGTAGATCATTGTCTCGATGGAAAAATTTAAAAAAAGAAAGAAAAATTTAAAAAAATGTTTATTCTATATTTTCGACTTCTTTTTTGAAGTCGAAGTTGAAAAAAACTATATCATGACGTATGTCAAGTCTTTCAATATTATCCAATCCGTATCTATTACAAATATTTGTAACAACCCAGCCCCAATCAATGATTCATCGAGGCAATTGCTTTATTTGGCGGGAAAACATTGCCCAATCGTTATACGCATTCCGTAGAAGCTGCCCAATCAAAACAATTCTTTTTTTAAATTTTTACGATTACGTAATTATAGGATAGCTTCTATTGGATTAATTAGATTAAATACTCAATTCGATATTTGAGACGAAATCAAAATGCATAGAAACCAAACCGGAAGTCTCTTATAATTCCATATCAATTCCGTTCCGTATTCGGGTACAAAACGCTTTGACTAACTTTGATCAGACGGGTAGGTCACGTGTTAATTTCATTTATTGCGTCGCGGCTAAGTGTTTATTGCTTTAGTAGTCCTTTACCGTATAATTTGTCCGAAGACCGCAAAATGGAGTGTATCGTAAGTGGTGACGTTCCCTAGTAGAACATATATATTGGCTCTCTAAAGCTTGAACAATACCAATATAAACGGCACATAACAAGGTTGCTAACCAATCCTGCGTCATGCCAATTAAACACATCGGCCGATACGGTGTACGAAATATTTGCAGTTTTCTGTGTTCTCTAAATATACCCTCTGATTTGTTTAATGCATTCCATGTCGTACCGATTTACTGCGATGTCACATATTAAAGATACAAGCGATTATCCTTAGAACGGTCGTAAATGACTCATAGTATGATAAAAATGAAGAAATTTTAAAAGACTTAAAAATTCCAACAGTGTAGGAGGAGAACCAGAACTTTGCAAAAAAAAAGGTACAACAATAGAATTGTATGCAGTGCATATGAACCAATTAACAACGAAAGTGTACGAAGCTTACACTAGTAGAAGACTAAAGAAGAAACATTCGTGTGACCTAATTCCAATATAGAACTATCAGTATCATTATTGTAATATATATGTATGTGTCTATATATGTATGTCGGAGACGAAAGGATATCGGGGCCTCCCTTTTGGAATGTTGGGGAAAACCTCAATACCCTAGTCCAGACTTTTACTATAGCTACGCTTAAATAATAAAACTAAGAAATAGCCGTAATGTTCTAATCTGATTATGGGTGCCCAAGGTTTATGACGATGGGCTTGGGCTCGAAGTGGCATAAAGGGTCACTGAACGTAGCCGCGGTCACGGGAGGGACGTGTACCTAACAGAGGTATGGAATAATTATATAGCTCTCCTTAAAAACAAAGATTGGCCCGAGAGGTGGGGAGAGGACTATATAAGGGCAGTTCCACTTGGACTGCGATTGAGTCTATACTTGCACGTTGAGTGACACCAGGATCGTATATCACATCGCATTCGTCGTCCCGTTGGCCGTGGATTCGTTATCGAACCTCAATTCATTGACCTCGACCATCCGATCGCCGCTATTACTCGTGGCCTCTTGTAATAGTCACATTTGTGCCAATAAATATCAGCTATAACCACGATGGCAAATTCGAGTGAAGGTTCGTCAAACGCGTAAAATTCCAACATTAACCCGACATGTATATAGATGATATATGTGTGTATATACGTACATATATTGACAATTTGTAATGGCATCTCGATGGAGATGACCATTCAAGTGCCAGCAATCCCAACGGCTACCGTAATCTGTCAAATGTTTTCTCGGACAGATTGCATTAAAAAATATGGAAAATATAAGAAAAGTGTTGTCACCGGTGACTCATATAGAATACGTTCATTATATTTATAAAATAAATCGTGTTCCATAATAGTTACAAAATTACAAAAACTATTATTATACAGAAAAGTGTATAAAAAAACGGAATGTATAGTAGTTCGAAAGTATTTAAACACTTCTAGAAATATTTTGTAAATGTAAATGTAACATTGTAATGAGACTCAACCATCGTGATTATATTGGTAAAGTTAGGAACACATTTGGAAACATGAATGAAAGCTAAAAGATATTTAGCGGAAGTATATATTTCACAGAAATCGCAAAAGTATTTAAGCAATCAATTATCGATTATATTAATGAGTGTTAAAATTTAGTAGGAGAATCTTTAATATCAATTATATATATTTATATATAATTAGGATATTTAGGAAATTATATCAGAAGTTTGCGTGTTCAGATCACGTCGGGGTCACCAATGTAGAGGACTTGTAGAGGATTGGTAGTTAGGATAATGAGAACTTGTTGTTGCAACCCGTCAAATATATTTAAATTAAATAAATAAATAAATATAAATAATGTCGTTGAGACGCTCGTACAGTGTATAGGTTGCAAAATAAGATCGCTGATAAATACTCGAAAATGCTCGATAGATACTCGTAAATACTGCTCGATAATTCTAGATAATTCGCCGATAACTCGATAGATAACTCACTCGCTTGCGATTGTGTCGGTTTATTGATACTGGTCGGGGGAGAGTCGGAAAATTCAAATTCGTCTTTGTTCGACGGTTGTACGTAGCGGCGACATTGTTTTGCCCGGAGTTTATTTATTTTTACATTACGTGTATCCTAACGATCTTGATACTCTGAGGTAAAACAACATGATTTGAATTGTCCTCTAACTCATGTGCCGCTACATTTAATATGACTATTCACTATTCACACAGTATACTAATTTTTAATGAAATATACAGTGCCAAACAAAAATATTGACATAGCCTGAAGTTTTGTATAAAATTTTTTGTAAATCTGTAAAGTAAATCTGTAAAATATAACTGTCATTCATAAAGTTTAAGTATACCTAGAATCATAAATTTAAAAAATAATTTTAATATTAGATTAAAAGAAACAAAATAAAATACGCATAAAGGTAAAATACACAAAAAATTTTTAGCGGGACAAAAGTATTGGTACACTTGAAAAATTTGTTACTATCTGTATTCTACCTAACCATTTTTAGCGTTTGGACACTTGTTATGTCGTGGGAAATTTCCCCATTCAAACTGATCGTTATTTTTTAAACCTACTAAGAATGTTTTGCAGAACAAGAAAAAGCGTAAATAATGGGAAGTAAAACAAAAGAAACAATAATTGCTGAAGCAGAGATTGTATAAAATTTATAGAAGCAAGAAAAATCTTATTTCGAAATAGGAAAAATTACTAACAGAAGATGTTTTACCGTAAGAAGTGTAATTTAAACAATACCTTGGCAAAAGAGGCCTAACAAATGCCACACCAAGCGATCGTCCTTGGGAGCTTACAAATTAAGAAAACAGAAACATAGGCAATATAACAAAAAAGGAATTTAAAACTACATAAATAGCTTGGAAATAGCTGAAATAGTAAAAAACGAATCTAACACAGAAATACACCCCATAACAATTCGAAGAACACTCAAAATTGGTGGATATGAATAAAAAATTGCAAGACGAAAACCGAAACACGAAAATACAGTATTCTGGGACAAAATTTTCAGACGAAAGCAAATTTAATATTTTTCAATGTGATGAACGGGTTTTCAGTTTAGCCAGAACCGAATACTGAAGTAAATGAAAAAAAATTGTTCAAGTCGTTAATCCCGGGGTGATGGGGTAATGGTATGGAGGTGTGTGAGCTCTTCTGGTGTATGAGAGCTTGTTTCTATTGAAAATGTCATGGACAAATATAATCATTTAAATATTTTAAAGTAAAAGTGAGGAAAAATGAAATTTAGAACAAGATTATTATTTTCAACAGGATAATGATCCCACACACAAACTTTACATTGCTAAGCAATGGATGATTTTTAATACACTGTATATATTAACGACTCCCTCACTCAAAAGCATTAAAACGCATCATATTATCTCTAAGCAAGATCTGGAGAAAGTACTCAAAAGTTCAACAGTCACAAAAAAGTTAGTACATTCAATGCCAAGAAATTTTATACGAAGATCTTATAGAACAATACTTTTGTGTCGTACTGTATGTTTGTAGTAAATATCTTGTAACCTCTATACCTATAAATTTCTAGATTGATTCCTATATAATACGTACAATATACACATAAAAGTTTTCTATGATAAATGTTCAAATACTTTTGTGAGCAACTGTACGTATATTATATGTATGTATAGCGTAATGATTATGCACGTAGTGGCCAGTGATGTAGGCATTTTATGCGCGATAACCTCTTATCCTTTTCGTCGAGTAAACGCGAGTGTCAGATTATGTTGTGTGAACACGCAGACGAAAATTTCCGAGAATAACCGAGATTGTACGATGGTATCCGCCACGATCTCCACGCAATATAATGAGCTATTTATTATGTTTACCATCTATTGCTTTAAATGAATAATGTCCCCTTACCAGAAGTGCCGTGACTGTCAGTCTCCAGGTGAAGGCCATTGTAAACAATCTTCACCGTTTCGAGAGCAATCGAAATTTCCTTTCGAAAGATGTTTCAGCTGCCGAAAAAGCGTGGAGTCGTTGATAATGACACAACTGTACTGGCATGTAGATCTTTCACGATGTTATCGTTTGTCTTCGGTAGTAGTCTTCGAAATATGTTTTCGTTCGCGTGTCCGGAAGAAGTTACGCAACGTATGAGTAGTACCGACGAAGAACAATTGTTTCGTTAAAGATTGTGTTTTATTGCGTTTCTCCACTGTACAATTGTTGAAAGTTTCAACTTGTTTCAGCACCTTTCGTGTTTCTGTTCTTCGTCGATGAAGTTTGAAACCACCGAAACTCATCGAAGAAGATGTATTCGTTATTTTACACAAATTTAATGGTATTTAAATATAATGCACATCGAATTTGCATTCTGAAATGAGGAGATAATCAACGATTATATTTTGAAATATAATTATTACTTGAATTGCACCACGAACAAAGACACGTCCGTACGAAATCGAATATCGGAACATTGTGTCGTAGATATTCTGTTTCGGTGATCTCGGTGGATATTTCTGGCGTCTTCTCGTTGTCTAAAAAAATTTGGCTTTACATGGAATATGGGTCATGAATATTCACGGGTCACCCGATAATAAGATGCGTTTGAATATAAAACAATTTTTGTATAATAATTTATATACAGCATGAACTTATATTCGTGTTATACGTGAAGTCGAGGTGACTGTATTAACAGGTAATTTGGTATTATAATCCGGTGATTCCGGTTGATAAAAACGTAGTGAGCGCTGTTTGTAGTTGCTAATCTATACACTTTAGTAATATTCATATACTGTTACTACAAATAGACTACAGTTTCCGTAAAAATCTACGAAGAGACAATTTTTCGACAAATTCGCCGATTTGAATTTTTACAATATAAAAAATTTTTAATCTCTTCGGAATTGAGATTAGAAGTTTGACAACAATTTGATTGTCGTTACATTGCTAATTTATCAGTTATCAAAATTAGCTTATATTTCTATAAGTCACGAAATGAACGCAACACTTTTTTCATGGGATCCGTGCGTAAGGACTTTTTTAATTATATTAAAACTGTATCGAAATTATTATACATAATATATATTTTGTTGCTGATTATGAGTTTAATACACGAGTTTGTCAATTTTAACGCAGAGATTGGAATTGAGATTGATGATACGTTTAATTGGGCTCCTATCAAGTGATGAATATTTTCTTACATTAACACGGACTCGCAATTAAATTTCAATTAATTTTTGTTTTATTAGTAATTGGGGAGAGGGAGGAGATATGTTCAAGTAGAGCGAATAATAAAATGCCAGAATTCCTTTTGACGGGGAAAATCTATTTCAATGATCGGTGTTATAATAAAAGATACAAAGTTATCTTTTTTGTATGATGCATCGTATTCATTCGAACTATAATTCCCCATCGTGTCAATCTTTCCTTACATTCTCCTTCTTAATAACGACAAAATTTTGTTCGTTCGTAACAATCGTGCTTTCATTCGTGCGTATAATCGTCGAAGATTATAATTACAAGTGTAACAATCTAACTTTCTCTATATCTCGACTTTTCCTCATCAATAGTTCGATCTTTGCAGATCGTTAAATGAATTTTGGAATTATAGTCTTCGAGATTTCTCATACGATTCAATAGTCGTCTTTTCTGTTTCCTGCGTTACATGCCTCCAGCAAAAAACTAAATGCCACTAGTCGCCTCAGAGAACGAAATCGTGGTGTTGTTAATCGAACAGGTCGAGTGTAAATCCTGATATTGATCGAACCAGGTTGAAGTTCGCCTTATAGCGATTTATTTATTGTCTACTATTCATGGAGGAAATGTATATTGGATCCACGCATCGCGTAGTCGGCCTAGTTTCAAAATTTTCCGCCATTCATCTTTCCCTGTCATCGTCATTTTCCTGTCCCTTTCTTCTTCTCTTTCATATCCTCTTTCCCTTTGTCACCCTTGTTCTCTCTGTACTCCAGTTATTGTTCTAAAGTGTCGTACGGCAGACTATGGAATTGCACTTCTTTTACGCTCCTTTTTATTGACTGCTGGTAATTCCATATTTGCGATCCGAACGCTTTACGATTATAATAAACAACAGAAATAAACATTTGGAACGTTCAACTCGTTAAAGATATCAATTACTCGCTAAAAAATAATAACAATCTTAAGGGAACGATCTAGCTCGTAATCGAAACAATTTCATGTCCTTTAGGAACTCAAATCCATACAAAAAATGCGGGAAGTAATTCGAAAACGAAAGATATTCTTTTAATGGAAATTTGGTTTCGTTTCCAACTATAACGAACGATCTTCCCGAATTAATTGCAGCTAGTTGCGAGGAAAATGAACAACTTACGTAATCGTGTGCCGAAAACAAACACATAATATTTCGTGCAACGATAGAACTGTATTTGTGTGTTTATTTGTATATGTATGTGACTGTATGTACGCGAGTACTTTATGTAATAGTATATATATAATATATATATACATATATACATACATATATATATATACATCTCACGGAATGTAAATATTTTCTTCTTTACTTCGTCAACGATCTATGTGGGAAGAACGTGGACAATGAACGTCGATTACTCGAACAAGCTAATTACATATGCGTGAGCAAACCCTTTCCGACAGAGTAATTCCTGGCACGAGTTACCCATACGCACGAGTGTGCGCATGCAGATACTCCAACGATTTAGCATTTAGCGTAGTCTCGGTTAAATACTCGGCTAAATACCAGAGAGAAAACTCTATTCGATCGCATCATTATTAATCGTAATCGAATTTAATCGTCGATACGCGGCCGAACGCGCCGCTTTAATTGTACCAATTAGTCAGCTCGTTAAACCAATAACAGATACAAACATTGTAAAATTCATTCGCCTGTGGATGATAATTGTCGGGATATTCTCCGCTATTCGAATTCTTTCTGCGAATTCTCCTCTAGCTGTCGTCAACGATGCTGACTTCCGATTCGTTCGATCTCGTTGCCGAGACTAATCATATTTAGACTTTCAAACTCATGCCAGTCAGATCGCGTGTGTACTATACCTATATTGGCATATAATATAAATATCCGTATACGTGCCTGTGTACGTATATCGTTCATATATATTATTCACAAAGATAACCGTTTTAACAGTAACAATAACGACAACAGCGATCGCGATACGAATGATCTCGATATAACGAACGAACGAAGACGACAGCGACAGTACCGATATTTGTGTCGAATAATATGCAACGCAGGTTTTCGTAACAACGCTTATAAACAGTTCTCCATAAATATCGCGATGTTAGCATATCTTGTAATATCGTACACTTCGTGCACGAGTAATAAACAGAGTAATCTAAGCGTATGTACATACGACGTAGTCACGGCGTTTTTCTTTCATGTCTTTCTTTCTTCTCTTCGCGTTATCTCCACTCTTGGGATCCAAGATCCCTGATTTTTAATCGTACGATGGATCTACGTGCAAGGAAGTCGAGCTTGCTCATGGCCGTGGAGGATCGAAGGCGTATCGTAGGAACCAGCAGTGCGCACAGAAGGAAGAATCGGAAGTGCCTTCGTTAAGCCGGCTCTAGTGACTTTTCCCGTCACTCCCTTATCTCACACACACCCACACACACACACATACGCACGCGCACGCACATTATTTTCGTCCGCTTTGCACGACTGCTTTTTTGCCGTGCAACTTTTTCACCGTATTCGAAATACATACTTTTCTTATTAGCACGAATTCGCACTATTCACACGTGTCGTGGTCCTCCTTCAGCGGACTCGGAGGTCTTATCGGTTGGCCGGCCGCCAGAATGCCGCGTTTCCTCAAATCTGAATTACAGCCCGCTTCTCTACAGCTGCGCTACTTGCTCGTTATTAGTTTTGCTCGATGTGTTCGACGCTAGGGAGATCTCCGTCACGCCTACAGACGTCTGTACCGCGGCCGTCAGTGCACTCTGGAGAGGCATGCTCTCGCTGGTTAGTTCACATCCCGTGTCTGAAATGTATAGATCGTACTACGATTGTAATTCATAATATATCAGAAGCTCTTTGTATAATTAAGAAGTTTTCTGAAAAAACTCTATACATATTTCTTTAATTATAAATATAGCTCTATATTTGCCTTGTGTATGTATTTTTTTTAATACAAAATGGACGAAATTTAATATTAAAAATATTACAAATAATGTTAGTAATACCAAAAAGCTAAAGCTTTTAACGCAATTTATTCAATTTGGCATCTCGACGTATGAAGCTTTTTCCAGATTATATTGCATAGTTTTATAAAACAATGTAAAACAACATATATGAAACGATTGTACCACCAATGTCAAATGTTGTATAGATCGCATGAAATTTTGTAAAATTAGGTGTCGTATAACTTTAGGTGTCACTATATCAATTAGTTTCGCTTCTCGAAAATTTAATTTGCAACAATATGTACCAATGTACGTCACTTCGAGTGATTGTACACGAGGTACTTGGCAATTTGGTTGATGGGGCTTCTGAAAGGGGACAAGGAAGGTTTTAATGGGAGGATGGAATGCCATTTACGATCGGTCAGGGTTATTAAGTTGAATATCGTTTTCACAGGAGGATGTTACGACAGCTGGTGTAAAATTTATTGACCGTTAAAGCCCCATTAACGTCTCGCTTCTCTACCATTCGTTTTAAAGATGGAAAACGCCATTTAAGTAGTTAATTCATTTTAAACGAACTTCCCATTTTTCATAAATCCTGCGTTTGATTCGTCGAGTACTACTCGCAATTGCACGCGATTAACACGAATAAAGCGTTCACGTCGTTGCATGAAAAAGCAAAAAAGGGGAGAAAAAGAAAGGAAAGAGAAAACGACGAGGTAAGTTGGAATTGACGAGTTGTTTGTGAAAATTGCGCTAATTTCGCGAAGAACAACGACGTAGTGTTGTATAATTAGGGAAAGTTCAGATATTTTGCAATAGGCGCAATGAAAGTCTGGGTCGTGTGGGCTGGCTTTCAGGGAAGCAGTTTAAACTTCCTGGAACAGCGCTCGGAAATGAAAATTTCCACTATTAGTTTGAAACTTAACTCGGAGTTGGAAAGAACAAACGTCAGTGCCGGCCATTGTGCCCGCCACCAAACCTCCTACGATCATTCGACTTAAACTGCTTTAATTGGAATTGATATTTGGGCAGTGACTATCTGGAAACCTTCTTTACTTTTTCTCGTGACTAATTTATATCTATGTTGCTTCAAAGAAATAACTTCTTTGCGAATAATTAAAATTGTGAAATTCAAAGGAAAACTGGTACAAATGATACGTTATAGGTATCTCCTTTTTAACTCGTTAACACTAGAATTACCAAATCCATTGAAATGTACTATTAAATGTAGTGTTTGGGAAGGAACACTCTATGAGGATCACACAGTGGATATCGGAAATACTAACAAAAGTTTTGATTCGTTGAACGCGTCAAATCTCTGCGTGTATCTTGATGAGTTAATATGAGAAAAATCATTTAGGCTAAGGTATATTTAAAGCCCAAATACGGATGTTACGTATCATGTCTTGTATCCATCTCGTTTTTAAAAAAAATGCTCTTGTATTTTTCCATATTTTCACTCAGCCTCCTGTTTGATATTAAAAAAAAGAAAAATAGAAAAAGAATAAACAAGCGATTTAACTATTGAGCAAAAACCTTCCATGGGAAAAGAGTAAAAAGGTCGAGAGGAAAAAACCGAGAAAAGGAGGAAAAGCTATTAAAGATTGGTGCGATGTCGAAGGAGGTGCTAAAATGGTCCAGGACAAAGAGGAAAAATGTCTAAAATTACGGTCGTATCGGTTCAGACACGTGAAACAAGAGTAGCGTGACGTATCGATTGTTCGCGGTTAAAAAAAGGTTAAGAAAGATTGTGACGGAAAAGAGTTAAAAGGCAGAAGCAAAAAAACACAAGAGAGAGAGAGAGAGAGAGAGATATATAAAAAAAAGAGAGAAGAGAGAAACGTTGTTATTCCCTGGCGTTGATACTAGTCGATGGTGCGAACAAGGACGAGTTCAGCTCTGCTTGGAGAGCGAAAAATGTCGATCGTAATTAGCGCTAAGAGGTTCGATTGCAGTAATAGCGTATTTCTCTTTATGCAATATTAACTGCGTGTTTCGGCTCCTCCGGTAACGAACGGATAATTAATACGCAGTTAATAATACATTCCGACTGATCGATCTGGCAAGAAGCAGCCTTGATTTTAGGTTGTATGAGAACCAGCCAGAGACCATCAAGGACTAGTTTTCTGTCTTCTTTGGCTACAAAATCAGGAATCTCGCTTTAGTAACGTCAGAATGTCCAATAAAATCGCCAGAATATTTCTAAATTAACGCATTCGACGTGCTAATCCATATAGTGCTAGCACCATGGATGGATATTCCTTTCTACGTTATCATATTAGGGCACTTGCAAAGAAGGAAAGCAAATCTGATAAATCCTTAAATTAGAACTTTTAAGAATTATAATGGGATTTGGAACTTGAGGCGATGTAGAAATTTTCGTATATCGCATGTATGGTTTAAAGGTATCATAATTTAACCCTTAGACTCTAAACGTTTTTACGATATCCTCAAATTGTAGACGTAGATCTTTTCGATGGATCTTTCAGTAGCTAATACTTGTTAAAAGAGTTCAAAAATATTGATATGACATCCTGAAACTTTCTAAATTAAGGTTATTATAAAAAATTTATCAAATAATTTATTTAGATAAGTCATATCGTAAAGAATACAAAGTAAAACATGCGAAATACAATGAAGTACAAAATTTTATAAAGTAAAAGAAACCGGAAAATTACAGTTTAAGGATCATACTTTGATAAACAAAAAATACGTTGCACCTGTTGATTAAAATTAAATAGTTAACTTTACGGCCTGAATACCCCCAATTTTTAAAGGTATCTGGGTTAAATGAAAAATATTTAGTCTTCAAATAGAAACACTTTATTATAAAAACTGATGCAAAAACATAAATAATAATTGTAATAATTTATACGTAAATTTAATCACAATATAAATTTATCAACAAAACTATTGTCCGCAGCTAAAACAGGACAGAAGCCTGTGATTTACCTACACAAAATGTATACGGGGATATTCTGTATCCTCTGTAGGTTCCACATCACCGTTGTTCGATGATAAACTGACGCAGATATCTGCCCTTGTAAACATAGGTTTCCCTACCCAATAACTTCTTTTTAGGCGGGGGAAAATATTTTTTACCTACTATCTTGCGAGAAATACAATCCGGTCGAAATATATGTATATACATGTATAGCCCGGGCATGGAACACCCACAGTTTAAGGATTACGTTAATTCATTTATACAAAATTCAAATACAAAATTCTAACCAATTAATCTAAACCAATTAAAATAATTTAGATCAATTATCGTATTCTTTAAGAGATTAGTTGGTATCCTAACACTTATGTGGAAATGCATGCGTACGCTTATGAAATTATTAAATACGATCTAACGAAATTTCCCGGCGAATTTTCAACGCGGACTGCGAAACGCTCATCGCTTAAATCTTTTGAAATTTTGTTATCCCGTAATATTCGGTAAAATATAGGGAGAGCAAAAGGGCTAGAACAATCAATGCCAGTTACAAATCACCACCTAACGATTCTCACGAAATTCTACGTAAATTGCAACCACAGAAGTACTATGTGTACCATGTCGCGACGAAATGACTTTTCCCGATCATACGATTAACTAGGAGACTGATAACGAAGATTAAGCTTAGACAGACGCAGCCGCAAGCCGTTATGTAAAAGGCTAATTGTAAGGAAGCTTTGAAAACATCTTTTTAAAAATAAATATTTTCTAATTGTACATACAAGTTTTTAGTAATTCGAAACCCATTACCATTTTTACGGGTTTGGTAGTTACACTGCTAAGCAAGATTCTAATTAAACTTTCCCGAAGATCACTGGACTCGATGGATGATTACCTCACCTGAATTCCATGAAACTTTCACATCTCCTCACTACCGGCGAGACCCTCTAACTAATGGAAGAGGTACTGAACGGCTAAAATTCTCTCCCTTTCAACCTTGTTTTATCTCTTGCTACCTTAGGTGGCAAGTTTGAAAATATTCCGAGAGGCAAAGATAAATGTAAGTGACTGCGCTAGATCCAAGAATTAACTTAATAATTTAGCGTAGCATGAACAATTCCGGCCATTATCGTTTCCCCGGCCATAATCCCCAGTGATTACACGCCGTACCGTGCCGCCCGGCTGTGTAACTAGTCCGTAATTACAATAGACAGTGGTAATGGGAGAATCGATTTCCATACGGAAATTGAACGAGAGTCGATCCACCACTGGCAATCGGATTCACGTTAAGTATCATAGCCGGGAAATATTATGGTCACTTAGGCAAGATGACGTACGTAATTTCGTATTAAATACTTGCGCGAGAGTTCCTTCAGCTCTCTGACTTCTTTCTGCCTATTTTGTCTTCCCCTTCGGGCGAACCGAATCGGCCGTAAAATTTCCCAAGCTGATATTCCAATATGTAAACGCGATGCTGACGCGAGGAAGGAAATTAGCGTCAAGCACCGACTGTTTGCGATTCTTTCTGCACACCAGTTTCCCATCTTCTTCTACCAGAGGAACTCGAGTACCTCGACGATGACGGATGAAACATAATGCAGAAAATTGGAATTACGCGTCGATCTTTCCCTCGATCGAGAGTCGTCGAAACGAAATTTACATCTCGAGAATCCCTGGCGATTCCTCAACGACGTCAGACGTTATTCTCCTTAGTAAGATCCGATAAAAGATCGAGTTACACATTTGTCGTGTTCGTCGGTCGCCTCGCATTATCTAACAAGATTCGATCGCGGTAGAAAATATCGAGATTTGTTTTAGGAGACCCAACCGTGAAATACGAATTCCTTATCCAAAGGTTCCTTATCCAAGCAAGGCCAAAGTCAAATCTGAATTCATTTCTAAAAAATACAGTACATTGTGCCAGAAATATTTTTATGCACATCTTGGAAATTAAAATCAAACGGCGCGGCGGTTACTTATGTACGAGTACAAGAGTAATTACTCAGAATATTGACAATATACACATATCAAGATTAATGAAATCTACGAGACCTGTCCTTTTCTATTTAATTAACAATCTACTTACTCCACACAGGGAATATATGCATGTACATTGTACATATATACGACAAGGTTTTCTGAAATTTTGCGTCACGGTTGTTGCAGCACCTCGTCATTTTAATCATCGATGAAAGGGTTAGGCGTCGTAGCTGTTTCAGGCTTAGAATAACTATAATGCTCCGGGACAAAACAACGTTTCCTCGATAGAAAGGTTGTGCCATGGCAGACATCTGAAGATCCAACAAATTGATCGACTCCGTGTCGTGATAAAGTGCGGAGTACAAAGAAAATATGTGCGACGTACGGTCAAGAGAGCGGAGCCGTGGGTGGTGCAAGGTGTTGGCAGTGAGCCGAGTTCACTACCGTGTTTGAGGCTTCGTAATTTGCGAGCGAATCGAGTCAGCGGATTCGGGCATTATTAGCCACCTTTATCATCGCAGGCAGATTCGAACCGAGGCTAAAGCCGACTTCTTTTAAAATGGAGCACCGCGAATACTATATATTCGCGCGGTGTAATCGATCGGTTACGTCTCTACGTCTTATGGGACCGTTTAGCGTGCCAAGGTTTTATTGGATTCCAAATGTAAATCTTAATCTTTCACCACAATGGGATCTAGCTTTAATAGATTGTTGGCTGAAAGGATATGTCTCGTTTCGTGAGATGTCGGGATGACGGATGAAAGGATATTATCAAGGTTGATTTGCTGACAATGTAGACTCGATACGCATAGCCTTGTATTTTCTGTACGTTTCAAAATTCTCGCTTCTTCCTGATCAAAGTACAGGACGATACGAAAGCAGCGCAATTCTACATAAATATTAGAATTCTATATGTTTGGAAAGGGTTCTAGTCTGTATTAGAAATTTACGCAACTACACTCTCTGAGTTATTTTCGACTCAACGTCATATCACTAACAAATTTAAAAAAAAGGAAATAATTGTTATGCATATGCATGATTTTTTGCCTCAATTTTTGCTAGACGATTTGTTTATTACGAATAGTAACGAGAGTGTGAAGCTTAGACGTTTCTCATCGTTAATCGATGTACGTACAAATCATAGTACCACTTTTTTCACATAGCTGAACATTTCTGTTTACGTGACGAAATATGTCTGGAACCGTATAAGCTGTAATAACCGTATCATTTACACGGTTATTTCAAATAAGATATGCGCAAGTCTGACCCGACTCTGGTACCTTTTCTTTATGTTCTTCGATACAAATATTTACTCACATTTGGTAATAGAAGAGGTTCCCGCGCTACTCCCTTGCTTCTTAGACTTATCGCCCATAGTGACTTTCCTGCGGATGTTTTTGTCCGGTTGAAAGACGATGATGTACACCTTTGGCGAGTATAAGCAAACTAATGTCACCGTGGCGCTTAAACTAATCGCCACGCAGAGTGTGGTAATTTGAGTCTCGTGTGCGTTTCCGGTTCCAAAGTAGATCGGCACGAATGCCAACCAGATGATACAGGTGGTGTACATAGTAAAGCCGATGAACTTGCTCTCGTTGAAGTTCTCCGGTATTTTCCGTGTCTTCACCGCGTACACTGTTGAGATTAGGATTAGCAACGCGTTGTACAACTGGGAGAAGAGGAAGCTCATGTCCTGGATATTACACTTGAGGATCACCTGCTTGCGGTCTGGGTAGGAGAATCTTCTTCCCGGTGGTTCGATGATCATCCATACCAGGGTCAAAACCACCTGATATCATGAAAGCACAGATACAACACGATTGGAAATTTCAGAACCGTTTCGTTATTTATTTATTACGGTTTCGGTGAAAGAGATTAACATCTTCAATGGATACGACGTGGATCAGAGTTATACTCAAAAATGTGAATACATCGAATACTGATTCGATTGCTAAAGATGTAAAAGATGTTTTTCTAAGCTAGAATATCTCCTTTAAAATGACTTCGAGGATACCTCTTGCATTAAGATTCATTATATTAAGACTCAATTATATTTATACGAAGAATATTTTCTGCGATGTATCCCGTTGTTAGCGCAATTCCGCACGATTTACAGACGAAAAAGTTATTTATCGGTATTGTAAGCAATGAAAAAATTCCATAACGAACGTGTTAATCAAAGAGCTATATTCAATAGACGACAAACAGTTGCTTCATTTTTTTCTCTTACCTGCAGTGCGATCAGCGCGGCCGCGATGCAGACTTGGGACGCAGGACTAATGTATCTTGGCCTAACGGCCGACCTCGATGCAGAATCGAAGATTCTGGCGATCCTATTCGTCTTGGTCAACAGTGCTCCATAAACTGCACTGAAACTCACCCCCACACCGAACCTCTGAAGAATGCAGGTAACTGTAGTAGGCGTTGCTAGCAACAGGAACGTGTTCAGGTAACAAACGAGCACACCAGCCAGCAAAATGATCGTAAGTTCGCGTCCTGACGCTCTAACTACGGGTGTGTCTCTATGGTGGAACAATAGACACGCGACTGCAAGGGTGGCCACGATTCCAAGACACGAAATCACCGCTGGCGCGATCGCAAACGCGCTGTTCCATCTGATGTGGTTTATGGGCAACTCGTAGCAGCCCCTCTTGTCTTCGTGTGGCCATTTGCCCGGGCCACAGTCCACGCAGGTGTACTCGTCGTAGACGTACTCGTACTCCTCGCACTGGTCGCACACCCAGCAACAAGTGTCACCCTGTTGCTTCTTTATCATACCTGACTCGCAGGGTAGCGAGCATGCCGAGATTGGTAGATCCTTGGTGCCTCGTGCCCAGACCAGTTCCTCCGTGCGAATATCCAATGAGTTGAACCATTTTCCTACCACCTATTCGAGAGATATTTCCATCGTTACCGATCGATCGACCCATCTTCTCGTCGAGTGTCGCGAACGATATGATGAATGCGATTTAGGATGTCGTAGGATCTGTATCCTGTCGATCGCGTGAAAATTGGTAGTGAAAAGCGATAGTAGTAACACGTTCGAAACATAGGCGTTAATCGACGTCGAAATTTCAGGTGAACTCTATTGGATGGACAATCGAGTGAATGCTCGAAACGATACACGATTTCAATTCTGTCTACTCGATGTCTGTCGTAGGCGCGTTCTGACAGAAACATTTATAAAATTGGAAAGTTTGTTCTCTGGGGAGGAAATTCTTTTATTTGACCTGCGATCGATCGAAAGATAGGAGGCGTGTTGTTATTTTCATTTTTCGAGATGGATGTTTCGGATAAAACGCGTCGCTGCGCAACTTAGATACTCCACTTTGATAATGAAATATACATTCGTACGGGGACTGAAATACGAATTCGCGTGGGAATTTTTGGGGAAAAGATTGTACTCCACCCGTTATCCGTGGATATACGGACGGTCTCCTTTTTTCCTCTTCTTTTTCCTTTTTCTTTCACTTTTTTCTTTAATAAATGGCCAGAACGTTGGTGCAATAAAACTCGCGTTCTTTGACAATTTAGAGTTACCTGTTCCGTCGAGCAAAGGTTATATTTCATCCTGTAAGTTGCATCCAGCGGTAGGAAGGCGGACGTAGCGAAGGTCACGTTGCAATTTATGTCCAGCCGCTACTTTATCGCTGGAAACACGACCGGTGCACCCGGTTTTACGTTGATTTACGATTTTTATCGAGAAACAATCGTTAATTGGATACAACAGACGAGGGACTGGAGTTCTGACTTTTCGTTCTCGTACGTAGTTGATATTGGTTTCACATCTACAAATAAGATCATAGAGTAATGATGGTGAGCGAGAGAGGCAAGTCTCTTTGCTTCTGTGTCGTCAGTTGTCCCATTAGCCGTTTTATCATCTTTAAATAGTATATGGACAGGTGTGAAGAGTCATGAGCGACTTTGGCGATCACCAAGACGAAATGGTACTTTTCAGGACATCATCCAAGACGGATGCTGTCACCGTTCCAAGAAGAATTATTCCAAGAAGAATTATCACGCCGTTGTAAGAAGAATTAATACTCGAAATACTATAAAAGGAAAAAGAAGGGAAGACTCTCTGGTTTTGTTAGTTTCTAGCTATAGAAGGTTAAAAAGCTATACAGAGAAAGTATAAAAACCTAAAAAAGAACATAACGCACAAAATGATTTAGAAATGGAAAAGGTCAATTATTTAACATTACTTGTCAGCAAGGCGAAGTAATTTAAAAGTGCGATTTACAAAAGTTTGTGAACAAATTTGAGAGAATGGAGAAAGGACAAATTCAAGTAAAAGTACCTTAAATCCAATTTCTCAAAGAAGAAAATCAATTTCGTGAAACAGTTAAAAAACCCTCTGAAGAAACAGGTTAGAAGAGCTTAAAAGTGACGAAGTGTACAAGGAATAGGGGATAAAATTCAATTGTGTAACCGAAGCTAATTTCCTAGGATCGGGGAATTATTTCAATTTATAGCAGTTCACACTCCCCCGAAGTTTCAGGAAGGATAATTATCTCTGCCGGTCGTTGAAATTCGCCAAATCCAATAATAGGAACTTCAATTTCGATATTGTACCAGGTTCGAATGAGCGTAAAACTGCCGAAAGCGGTTCACCCGACGATGAGTCTGGAGTTCGCGGGAAGTTTGCCCTCCGGCTCTGGGGAACGATGACGAAGAATGATGCTAAAGAGGGTAGAAGGAGGGGAATGAGAGAAAAGAGAGCAGGAAGGCCGTATTTCGACAAGTTCCAATTAATCGGTGGAAAAAAGTCAAAAGTACTTTTACTTGCCCGATAGTGATATCCATTAGTCCCGTTAGTTGCCGATTTCCGAAAGTTGAGGATTTCGTACCGCGCCAGCCCGTCCCCGTGCTCGTCGAACTTTACCTCGCTGCCAGCAGTGTCTGAAACATTATACTCGTGAGTTCGTTTTTGTATTTCCAGAACGCGGAAGCTGAGAAAAGATACGATTTCGAACAGTAAAATACAGAGAATGTAGGGACAAAGCGATAACAGCAATTTAATCAATTTCGTGCTCCCGTAAATCGGCGTTAAGTTCGAGAGCGTGTATAGATGCATCTAAACACCGATTCTCGCTCTACTGCAGCCTATAATCATAGTTCCTAGTCGTACATTTAGAATTATTCATAATTCTTAATCTTTCTCCTTTTAGTACAATTACGAAGTGTGAGCGAAGTTTAATGTCTCTCGATAAAATCATTTTCCAAGAACTCTGTTCTGTATCTATAAAACAATTGGCCTCTGTCCGAGCCTAGAAGTCAGCGTAGATCTTAATAATTAGATATGGAACACAACCAAGTCTGCTTCTGGCCAATTATGTTATATGAATTTAAAACAGATGTAAATGTAAAACTACTTAAAATTCTTTTTCATCTCTTTATCCTTAGATCTGATACTATCTGTCTGCCACCATTTTTAGTCGTTGAAAAATCATTTAAATGGAAGGAAATATAAACAGATAGTCAAAAGACACGTATGTATCGCCGTTTTTAAAACAAAATCAGCTGCTTTCTGTGAAAATCTATGGTATAAAGACACTTGTAAAGAAGTGGATGTTCAAGAAATGAAATTTTTGTACGTTTGTCCTAATACGTTTTGTCTTAATTCGATGATTAGAGATTACAGTTACGTTTATAAATTTTTATCTATTCGTCGAGCCGTTCCGCGGAACGTAGCTGTTTCTTCCACGCGATGTTCGGTGGTTTTAAGAACAGGATTAATACCCCGTTCAGGAAGGAGAGATTTTCCTCTGTTGCCTGTACATTACAAAACGTTTTATCAGGAATCGCAGTTTCCGGTACATTTTCTTATGTTTTTTCTCATATCGCGATCCATACGCTACATTTAGTTTCACGAAAAATGGTTTCGGTAGATTTGCACAACGGATTTACGCGGCCAATGCGACGATTTCATTTGCATATTGCATGTTCGTTTCAGTTTTAATATATCCAGGCAGACACGATCACGGCAATGCGACTTTTAATTATCGCACTTCCGCTTCGCGTAATTGACATATGATTGTGCTTGCCTCCAACCTTCGTCTCTACCAGATAACTCGATGGAAACTAAAATTATACATATATTTCCCTTTGCGTTTTTAACACGATATAAAGAGCGAGGAATGCGAAAACTTTCCAACGACTCCCGTTTTTTATTAACAGCGGGAAAACCTTTTTATTCGATGTAAATTAATGTTGGAACTGATTGGCATCTTTTGCCTGATATTTTTTTTATTATATTAACTCACGATGATTATAGATAGTACGCACGTAAGCACTTTCGTTCGTGAAAGCTATGGGAAGCTTATAATTTCGGAAGAATCATTCTTGATTAACGAGAAACGTTTGAAATCGAGATTATCTGATCTTCCTCTGGTCTTATTCTAATTGTAAGCGGCTCGCGCATTTTTCTTTCCTCGATGCAGGCAAGGAGTCGATTCAAGGGAAATAACGCGAAACGTCAAGCATGATAAAGATTTTGCTAATTCTGCAAGTTGTACGGAAATTAAAGATTGCGGTAGCTTTTAACGCTCAAAGCAGTCAATTCGCAATTTTATTACGTAGAGCAAAGGTAGCAAACGGTGATCAGCCGCGGAAACGCCTAATGCATTCCTTCATTAGCTGCACGAGGCAAATTGTAATATCAGCGTGTATCAGATTAGGTCAGACTATGGCGTGTGCCCCGCGTACCACACGTTTGTTTCTTCGGCCCATAACTCAACCGCATACAGCTTTGCCACCTAACAACTGGAATAATATTTCTCCTTGGTGACCAGTCTATATTCCTGACTCAATTACTGCCACGCAATTAAAAATCAGCCATGCACGTACAACAAAGTCACGACTGATACGCATCGAATCGTAAAATCGACACGCTATGGCATCCCATCGTTCACTCTAAAAATGAACGAGCATTCACGGTCTCGTTAGAGAGTCTCTAAAACATGTAATAGATTCATTTACATGCGCATTAAAAAAAAAAAGAAAAAACTAGAAAAAAAAGAAAGAAGAGAAAATACAAGAGACAAAAATACAATTTCTTCCGATCCATTTTGTGGTACGGGTTGTAATCTCCGATTCATCCGGTCGCCCGTGGCGAGAGAGCTCGCCGCGCGCGGATCGATCTAAAACGTGCAAAGTCACCGAAACCGGGCCATTATTTCCTGGTCATTTCGTAGAAATCGCCCTCGACGTGCACACGTCCACCGAACGAATCGATAACGTTGGCCCCGGCCGCACCACCAACAGATTTGACTCGAGATATCGTTCGAACTCACCGTGATGCACGTGTACTTCATCGCGAACGATCACCGCGTCCGATCGTACGAGAGAAAAAAGAGGAAAATAAAAAAGATAGAAAAAAGGTTGGAGAACGTAAATCTATAGCAGAAAAACGGGGTTGAACACGAGGGTGATCGCAAAAAGGAATGTCGAGACGCGAGAGCTCCCGCATTACCTACTTTGTTCTTTGAGGCTGATGCATCTTTAACATAAACCTTCGTCACGCATTGGTTTGATAAACGGGGAAAAAACAATGGCCTTGGACTGCACATTTAGGATCGATACAGCACGATCCCCTTGTGATACTACCTCCCTCCACTTTTTTTCCAGTCTGTCTTTTTCTCTCTTCTCCTCATTTCCGTATTATCAAACCCTCTCTGTTCTATCTCTGTACTTGTCTGCCGCTTTCCTCGTACGCCTGTCACCCAAGCGTCACGGCCGCACACTAGCGAAAAATTACGAAATCACGATGTGATTCGTCTGTTCTAATCTTCGTCCCTGTTTTTGACTTTAAAGCGACAGTCCGTTAAATCGAAAGTGCAATTAATCAGAACTGAAATAAATACAATATTCTGGCTTTTACCGATGAATTTTGGAAAAGAAACAGGAGAAATAATAACAGTGAAATAAAATAAAGTTTTATGTATTGTAAAAGCGCGTTTTAAATCATCGCAGTTCTCCGTACGAGCATCCATGCGTGTTAATAGAATTTGCTTCTAGAATGTAAGTTTAAATTTTAAAATAATAAATCATCGGTAAATGTTTACAGTTATCGGCAAATACATTTATCAGTATCACTATGTACAGTTAACGTTAATTATTTGATCATGTACTCATTTATATTCGTTGACTCCGAACGACTTACCAACTCCCTTTCTATTTTCGTTTTCGCCATTTTTTTTTCATTCCTCTGTCTCTATCACAGTGTGCTCTTAGGATAAAAATTTGACACGATCCGTACTTTGTCTGGAATTGAAACGTCCCTCACCCGCCTCGTTGAGCAAGGCATCGCGACGCTCGTATCAATTTCAAGTACGAAGCAGCTAAAATCACCGCAACCTTCGTTCTCTAGTTCGCGTTTCCACCGGCCACGCCAAAAATTCGTTTCGCCCATACCCATGTCAGGAAATCTGAATCGAGGTACGAGGCCAGAATGAACGGCACGGCGCGTTCGGGCTTTCCGTGTTCGATCTAGGAATGCATTGGTCTCTGGAGAAATGCCTGGAATAATTCAGTCTGGTCCATTCCACGATCCTTGCAAGCCTTCGTGCGGTGAGAGGATGATTTGATACAAGAATAGTGTAAGATATATGGATCACCGATTTCGTTAAATCTTTGAGCGCTAATACATTTTATCACTCTGTTCGCAACAATACTATGCGATTCAGTTCCGAAAACTATGCGGATCAACGCACTTTTGTAACTCTTGCAAACGGTTGCAATAAATTTTCGATAGATTAACAATTTCCTTGATAATCTAGATTAATTATTTGTATGGTAATAGCAGATATCCTGATACTTATGAACATCGATGTATATGAGTAAAATGATTCGGTCATTGTTATCCGAAGGATTAAATCCAAGACTGTTTTTGTTATGTTTATGTCAGTTCATATAATAGAGAAAGCAAAGATCGTGATCGGATTGACGGAATACTGGTAACCATAAAACCTTCGCTGTCGCACAAGCAAATGCCGCTATCTTCCCGGGAAAGTAACCGATAAAACTCAATCAAGCGCAAAATGCTCCGATTATCCGCGAATTATCCATCGTTCTCAAAGCAGGCTGCCAAGAACCGTCAAGGTCGGAAAAATTTCATATCGGCCCGCAGAACCACGCCGCTGTGAATATATTCGTTCTGCCGCGTTTATTGTTCACCGGGGTCGTCGATATTATCGGTTTCGCGTTATAAAGCCTGGCGCGAATCGCGCGTTTATTGCTCGCCTTGTTGCAAGGGGAAAAATTTAATACGCGAATACCGGAATACGGAATCAGAGGTGAACCGTTGAACCAAAGAGGATGAGGGATGCAGGCGTAATATATGTATAATACATGCACGATTCTCAAATATAGCAATATGTTCTAGCGCATTGAAAAGCCCGAGGCAGTGACAGAAGGCCGTGCAAAATATCGAATTCCGCCTTTGGAGGCCGTTTGGGTTCGCTGTAACTCTTGTGCATGAAAGTGTGTAATTCGAAACTCACCTGTAAAGGACACGTTCAGCAGGTAGTTTCTATAGAATAGGGCTCGGTCGTAGTTGGCCATCGCGGCGCATAAACCGCTGGTTTTCGTGCACACGTCCCTCTGAAGGTTGTGCAGTGCCAACGCGAAAGCGTACACGGCATCCACGACGAATTGAACCTTCGACTCTTGCTCATATCCGGTTTCCGAGGTCAGTCTAAGCTTCAACGAGCACATGGTGCTATTTTGATTTCCTACGAGCCTGATATTCTTTTTGAGAACGCAACCGAACACTTCCTCCCAGTACTCGCTGAACCAAGGGTTTCGACGGTTCGAGTCCGGAGTTAAGGAGGCCATGTACTCGTCGAAGCCTGGAATGTTCTCCGACTGAAGCTCCACCGTGATAGCGCCTTCAGCTTCTTCTTCGAGACCCTCTACGAGTTTGATTTGACGACCCCAGCCATCGCTAGCCAGCCACTGAAACGGTTGACTGGATGCTGTCATGTTGGATCTTCTGGCCGCTTCGAGGATTCCTCTAGCGTCCTCTGCGCGGGTAAACAGAATTACAGCTCTGGCATTCGGTTTTTTACTCAGTCTCTGGATGATATCGTCGAATACACGATCGTCCGCGGCGCTAGGCACTTTCGCCGCTACCGCGATGCACACGTTACGTTCTGTCGCTTCCCTGGTGAACACCTCGATCCCGTATTCTCCGTAGCTACCCTCGGAGTAGACGGTCGAGACATAGGACCAATTTGCACTTTTCACCACATCCACCAATGCGATCGATTGGAATGTGTCCGGAGGCACCGTCCTCGCGAAATAGTCGAACCTAATGGAGAGATTAAACGTGGATTTTCTTCGTTATTTCTGGAACAATTATCATAAAATATGCATATCGATGGATATATAATATTATATATAGTCTTGGTATAAGCCTGCGTCCCTTGAGGAAACCTTGCAGATATGAATCGTGTTCTTTTGGAGGATATACATATGTATACTGCGTCTTATGTTTTATAACTGTAAAATTACTCTAAAATTTCGAATTCCTAGACAGATGGACTACGAGTATGCAAACTCGAATAGGTAAATTTATCGAAAATGGAAAAGGATCCACGCTTTACTAAAAATTATTGTTACAATGTATCTACTATAAAGTAATTCGTTCGTAAGAAAAATTAATTATGCAACGTAAAGGTTAAATTTTCGACTAAGAAAATCTTATAGAAAGAATGAAACAATTTTGCTTGGTACGATTAGCAGAATTTGCAAAAGAGAAAGTTCAAAGTTACCTGGTCTTATCGCTAAGCGCCTTAGCGGTAGAAGCAGGCGAGATCTGTGGAATGTGAAACAACCTCAGCAAATTTGCCACTTGTAACGACACGGAGCTATAGGAACCTCCGATAACGCCGAAGATCGGCCCAGCACTGGCCGTCTTCTTCACCCTGGGCACGGATTTGTCCGCACACTCAAGCACGCTGATGTCCAAATTAGACAGAGATGCTCGAACAAAATGCAGACTCTGGTTGAGCGCGTACGTGTCTCTGCCACAGGTGTCAAGGATGTGTACGCCCAGCGTGATGCCTGGAAGTATCTTCTTGTCTTTGTTGATCTGATCCACGGCAAACAGCATCGCCTCGAGTCGTTGCACGCCTCGATTGTAGACGCTTGGCCCGCAAGAGGCGCCGCCCTTCTCGTGCACCGGAAACAGTCCTCCCAGAACAATGTCGCCAGGGATCAGCACTGCTTCCCGCTCGCTGTGCGCCTTCGATTGACTCAACACCGATAGCTGGTGCAGTGATAGCAGCAGAATCAACATCTGAACGAAAGGCTGGCTCATTTTAGCCGGCTTGGACTTTGTCTACTTGTTGCGCGGAGCTTGCTGTTTGCTCAAAGATCGAAGCATTTTATGCCGCGTTCTCGTGAGAAACTTCTTCTGAACGACGTTGACGAATGTTTTCTGTCCGATTTACGATTAATTGGATATTTCTTTAAAGTCGATTCCTCGATTAGGATGGTCAAGGTGTTTCTATAAATTCTATGTATTTATCGGTTGCTCGGAACTTAACGAGATTAGGTTGCCGTGCTTGAAGCGCACTGTAGAAAAATCTTAGGTCGATGATTTTTTAGGCCTTCCGTGGTCACCAGGTTTCATTTGGACATCTTCTATTTACACGTTAAAGGCAGTCCTTGGACGATCCTTAGATACGGAATGATTGGTAGTGGCGAAATAGACGGATCCAAAGTTGTCTGATCGCTTTCGTATGTTCCTTCGTTAATACGGTTTCATCAAGAGTAATCCTAGCTATGATTTCATCCATCGTTTCCTCGAGCATCTTCAACCTTTTGTTCCTGAGCCACCGTCCCGAAAAAGCCCGGCTCAAATCTTCGTTTATCCTCCTCGCCTTCAGCCTGAAGTTCGCGTAAGCAATTTCGATATTAGTGCGTCAGGATTTGGAGGAAAGCGGAGAGGATCACCGGAGTACCTACATACATAGTTTATCGATCGTCCGAAGTCATCAGCCGAATGTGTTTTATTTTCCGATCAGACGACCCGGAAAAGTGCTCCTTCGTCAATTTCGCGACACGCATCACGACTCTATTTCGACGATTCTCCGTCGTTCAAGCCATTTTCTGCTTTCCTAGGTCATTAGGGGACACGTGTAACGACGACCATGAGAGCTTCCGGATGTAAGATACGACTTTTCTCTTCTTTTTCAAGTAAAAGTATTGTTCCTTTTAACGGTAGACGATTTCGAACGGTATCGACGATTATAATACTTATAAAATTATCGTCGAAAGGATCAAAATGAAAGCAAGTATTGTATAAGTAGACAGGTGATTTTTTATACAAAGTAGCAAAAAAGCAAGTCTTTATCCACCTATACCTATTTTATAAAAAAGCACACTGTAAAATTTTTATGAAAAAATATGAATTATTAATTTTCACTGTCTTGGTAGTTCTAGTACGAAAATAATTATGGATTTGATTATTAGACAGAAAAAGATTTAACGGATCCTGCGATATTAATCATATACGTAAATTCTTAAAAAGCAGAAAGTGAAAAGACGGCTTATATCCGGAAGTTTCGAATTCAGATCTGGACGAACTAATTGAAACGTTACGTAGTACATGGTACCCCCATCGAGAAGACGTGCTAGAGGGAAGGAACAAACGACCTTGGAAGACACGAATGTTACAGGTTCACATACTGATTTTTCTGTTCATTTCGAGGAGAAACCAGATGCATTCGAAGTTTTCAAAGGCAAGTTTCCCACGTACAACTGGAACGTCGCCGAAGCGAAGTCGACGAAGGAAGACGAAGGACTTTTGCAAGGCAACTTTCGAAGAAATCTCCAGCTCCTTTATTCTCGAATCCTCTCTTAATCTTTCAGTGAATTCTGATCGCGACAGGGAGACGATAAAAGTATTAATAAGTCGAGCCAGAGCCAAGAAAGATAGGATCGTGTCGAACTTCTCTCTCCGATGGAAAATTCCAAAACAGATTTACCAACCTTACTATCTTAAACTTTGTTCCAGTCGTGTGATCGCGAAAGAACGTGTCAACGACTGACACGCTTTCCTTTTTCCTACTTTTTCCACCTGTTTTTTCGTCGTCTTTCTTTTTCTTCTTTTTCATCACCGCAGAACCGCCGGCTTTCCATCTCCCACGCTCACTTTTCGCGTCCCGTTTCGACCGATTTAACTTGACGACCAACGCAACCAAGCCGACTGCTATTTAGGACGATTTCACTTTTACTTTTTTACCGGGAAACAGAGGGGTAGCGAGAGACTCGGCGAGCGCGTCGCTCGCAGCCATCGCAGTGGCTGCGAAAATTCTCCGGGTCGACGTTGCATGGCTCGGGCTCGTTAAATTTCCCCGGCTACGTACTCGTTAAGCGGACTTAATTTCACGGAACTCTAACAAGCGTGACCGTGCTCCCGGCTTTAAATTCGAAAGCCCTCCCACCACTTTTTTTTACTCCTTACCTCACTGACCCAGCTGCCCGCACTTCGTCTTGTTCGAATCGCACGATTTACCAATTACCACTTTTTCGCCAGTATTGTCTTCCTCGTGGCTCTCCATCTTGTTCTCCAAGTAAAACTCTCAGAAGTTTGACTAATATTACAGTTGTTTGTCGAGGAATGTTTATTTATTTGTGACTAATTTAAAGGAATGAAAATCAATCGACCTGCTAGAAATTTTGGGCCACCCATCCACAGATCAGGATTAAATGTATAATACTACTGCATTGTTTTCTAGTGTGTATCTAATAAGGCATTGTTTCGACATTTCGATAATTACATAATCCAGTAATTGGAATATCGATAACGTTTATCGTGTAGAATAGTGTTAGTAACGTATTGTATATGTAACTTGTTCGTAGTTATAGTGTATGTTTTGGTAGTATAGCCCGGGAAAATAGTGAGAAGTTATAAGGGAAGCGTAAGATCGAAGAGTTCAAGTACAAGTTTCATCGAGGTCGCTGGATGGTCTACCGACGGTGAACAAGCATCATAAGCGCTTGCACTCTAAGCCATGTGGCGCCGACTTTCCAGACGAATACATTGTATGTAGAGGACTTCAGTTCGCGCGAAGTAACCTCGATCCAGTTTTTATTCTTCGATTTTAGAAGCGATACTCCTTCCAGTTCGAACTCTGCCAGTATACTTAACACTGGACCTTCCAAATCTGTCGAAATAACAAGCTTCAATTTTCTTTATCGCTCGAAACATTCAGAACCAAAAGAATTCCCCGTCGCTCTATCCCATTTAATACCTTGAAAAATCAACGCTCAACGAACTTTGCGTTTCATCGATCGAATAACAAAGATAAAAAGGAGAAAAGGAAAGAAGAAAAAAGAAAATAAGGAATCGAAAGCAGCGACGACACGCTTTATCCGGATGCTTTCGGGTCGTTTTGAGAGAAACGGCCACGCTGTAGCGGCGTAGCGGCGCAGCAGCCGCGCATTTTCAGGGTTCAGAGAGAAGCGGGGCTGTACTTTTAGCCACGAGATGGACGTCCAAATAGAAGTGTGCATATCGAAAATTTGTCACGTCGCGAATGCGCGCGCACTGCAATTCACGAAGTAAATGGGAGTTTTATGCAAACAGGCTTCCAGTTCTCCGGCAAGTGCCATCCTCCATTTCTTCGAGCCACCGACGCTCTTTGTTAACCGCTCGCGCACGGCCCACTTCTGTCACGGGTACGACTAACACACACGATCCCTCTAGACTCTAAACCACCTGAGCGACATTCTTATCTATGAAGAACCCAAGGAGAGCTAGAAGAACGGACCATTTATCTCTCATCCTTTATCTTACGCGAATGGTAAACTCTTATTAATCTTTCAGGGAAAGATTCTCTGTACCTTCGCGCGAGAGACATCTTCTTCTCGTTTTTCTTTTGTAGCAATGGAACTTTCAATCATCGTAGTAAGGTTATTTACGTTAATAGGATATTTCAATCCAACTGAGCTATTCGCGTTGTAATTCGCCAAATTCAGTTATGCACAATTTTTAAGCAATCTAGGTTTGAGAATAGGCTATTTAACTCGTTACCAGTGACGTGATAAACAGTGAAATTTGAAAATTTGAAATAATTTTCATTTGTAACAAATTATAGAACCCATACTTTCAACACGACATTTTATCGCAATTCTCAAAATCGCTCCCTTTCGTACAAAATCATCTGCTCCGCCCCATTTCAGTATATCTGGAACGAAAGAGGAAGCAACCATTTTCCACCGACCACCTTTGGCCCTTCCACATGGAGACCGGCTGGAAATTTCAAACTGTGTGTGTCTCGGTCGAAAGGGAGGCTGGACTTTCTCAACCCTCATCCTCTCTCCTCTTTTTTCTTTTCTCTCCGTTGAATATTCCGGAGGTTGAATATTCACACGCGTGTTTTCGTATCCCGATTCGCTCGATGTACTTTCTCCTCGCACGGAACCTCCACCACCTATACACCTCATTCTCTACCCATCCATCCACCTCCCTTTTTTCCTGTTTGCGTCTGTCTCGCTGGCTTTAAATAAAAAGGGAGTATCTTCCCGTTTTCCCCGTTTAGAGTATCGACCAAGCGTAGGTGCAGTTCGCAACCACTCGGGATATTTACCCGAAGCTTTCACGATTCCAGCTGCCTCCGATATTCGCGCCTATCCCGCCCTTTCAATTTGGATACATCGATTTTCTTTCCCCCTCCCTTCTCCAAAAGCTCGAAAACCCTTTCTTCCTTAATAACGAAATCTTCGACGAAAATTCGCCGCAAATTTTATTTAGAGAAGGAAAACGGTGCGGTTTACACTCTTGTAGAGGTCCGTGAAGTGGTCGGGACAAACGAAGAAAAACGGTATAAATGATAAAACCTTTCGTTTAGGGGAACTATGAACAAAGTTGTACTCTAACAGAGAAATTTGTGTGTTTTCAGCACGTTCATTGCGTCTGATTTGACGTGCTACGGTATCCACTTGAATTTTTCTTTAAAAACGTTGGTAAATCGGTCGCGATACGTAGTGACTTCAAAGTTCTTTACGGCCAAAAGATTACTTTGACGTGCGTTGAGAAAGGGTCCGGTGTAATTCGGACCGATGTATGCGAACCATAGAATAGCTGTATTTTCGCGTAGAATCCCTTGGTTAAATTGCCAACTAATTTCGAACAGATCGAGACAGCGCGATTTTGGGTGGGAGAAATCTCGGGGTGTGCCGAGATTCATGGGATAGATTAGAGCGATACCGTGTGAAAAATTTGTCGAAATAGCTCGAAATAACTGTTCCATGTTCCACCTTTCGTTTTTCAAGAACTAGAAAGACTAAAATTTAATTATTGGAAAAAAGAACGAAATAAAAATCCAGTACTTGTAATTGCGAGTGAATCGAATGAGTGTTTACAAAACGAACGATGTGCTGCGCATTCTTGAACACATTATAGCAGAGTAGATATAAGAAACGTGTATTTAACCTCAACCTATTAAGGATCAGCGTTGCGTTCGTTCTACGATATAATTTTTTCCTACACAATTCAGGTTATCCAGTTCTGTTTTTTAACGTCGTCTGAAATTATATTCGGACTATATATTTTATACATTTGTAATTATTTAGATCATTGTAATCATTTGGATTATCGTACTGTGGTACACGTACTGTGGTTTAACGAAGCAATATATAAATTACTTCACTTACGTTTTCCAATAATGTTACGTTTACACAACTTTTACGTATCATTCGTGTACTTGGTCCTTAATGGGTTAAGTACAAGTTCACCCTCCGATTCGACGTCCATTATTTTCTTAGTTTCCTTCCACGAATTTCCGAACAATTTCCTTCGTTGTCTGTATCACGAAAAGATAGGTCGCCAGATGTTCTTTCCCGAGCTGTGCAAGAGAGACGCAGATAGAGAGGTGGGGAAAAAGATTTCTCGCGAAAAGCAATCTCGATTGCTCGCGTGTATCTTCGAGGCCGACTACGGAAACGTTCGATCCGCTATCGTCTGTGTATACATTTATGTTCACATATGTGTGTATGTAGAACGTGCGCGCATTAGTAGTTTCCTGGGCAATCACGGGCCGGAAGTTACCCGCAAAATTATTAGTCCGAAAACCGGATACACAGGCTCGATATATGCGATAGAACATCGCGTCGCATCGCGTCGCGTCGCATCGTGGCGAACGGATACTCGGCAACTACAAGGGGCAGAGTTCAACAAGTTTTGCGAAACCAGACGAAAAAATCGTGGATTATGATGGAATTTCAAATTGGCTCGATCGAAGCGAGGAGTAGCGAATTTTCATGTCACATTGGACACTGAGTAATTTAATATCCAGAAAATATTAGTTCAAATCTCTGGATATCGCGCTATTAGATATGGGTATTATAATCTTAGACGGAAGTGTTGATTAGGAAAGATCGATAATTTAATGCACACGATTTATAAAGTCAATTAAGATAAAAAGCTCGCGATGGAATTTTGTATTTGATCGAAAGAATTGAAAGGTGAAACATTGGATTTGTCACTTCGACATTCTTCCGGATGTTTCAGAATGGTAGATAAGGCAGTAATCAGAATAGTACACTTGGTAAACGCGATAAATTTCATGCTAAACTTGTTTATTTCCAATTTTGTGAATATGCTATTTAACCACTCGAAACGAGGTGATTATTAATTCAAACACGAGATAAATATCAAGACTACTATACATAACGTATTATAATAATACCTATAGAAGCGCTTCAAAGTTGAACTACTCGTGAATTTACAGGTATCCAGACCTGCAGAGTCGAAGAATAGTTTTACTTCTCTCTAAATGAGGAATCTCTTAGTAAGTTGAAAAGAGGGAACCCCTGTTCGTTACAATAATCGCGTAGCATCATCCTGTCTGTCCTTTTTAACTATTCTCCGTTGTTCCTTGGTCGAATTAGTTTCCTTCAAAAGATAGTTGGGAGCAAGCGAAAGCATTGTTGTCTCGCAAAGCATTGTTTCCGGCGATTCTGGCGTTTACGCCCCTCTACAACACAATTGCAACGATTTCACCGAGTGAGAAAGGGGCAAAGAACAAATAATTTCGCATTTCCTACGCTATCGCAACCGTATTGCTTTTTCTCGGTTCAGCGTCGCTCCAGCTTTTAGAAAACTTCTTCTAGAAAAGTTCTCTTAACGTTTTTACGGAAAAACATCCCCTTTCGTACAATCTCGTGCTTGTCGGTCAAATTCTTCAGAGATCAAGACGCGTGTCTCTGATCTACCCCTCGTTGATATATCAACGATTCTTGATACATGTCGTCTTTATCGGATGTCGTAAAAATCGAACAAGATTCGAAATTGTTACTATCATTAAAACTTGTATTCGTGCTACATACTAATTTTTTATCACGTGTAGATATATTTTCGGTAAATAACGATATAATCATGCAACAGTTGTATGATATTAAACTGCTAATGCATAACTCATACAACAGGTATGATGCCTATATTCATAAAAAATTTCTATCAAGTGTTCAAATACTTTCGGAAATCACAGGTACTTTCGTTTTACTTGCTTACATCGACTGCTCCATTCGTTTAATAAAATTCATGTGTTTCCGTTAGTTTGAGACAGATCTTCGATCACCTACTATCGGTTGTCGTAATAGCGTAACAAAGATTTCGATATAACTTTTTGAAATTCAACAAAATGTTACAATTAATAAGAGGGACGATTGCCGCCTCGTCATCGTCGCTTTATTTTACAACTTTTATATTTAACCCCTGTAGAGCGTCGACGGAAGAACGTCTACGGAAGTAGCATTTTCTATTCGAAGCGCAGGGCATGCGAAATAGTCGGCATCGAATTTTCAATGGAGCTCCTGACGAAAGATCGTTTGAGGATTAGCAGCCGCTTTCATGGCTGAAATGCGCAGAATTAAATATTCCTTAGACTCGCTGGTTTTACCTCTCAGCGTCGGAGAATCTGTATATTGCATAAAGTAAATCGGGTTTTCCGTGATTTGATATTCTTGAGGCTTGTTCCCGGTTCTGTATCCTGTAGACCTGGATAGACCGTCTGAAATCATAATGCCTGCACCGAATAGCTAACAAGCTCTATTAGAATCACTGACAAAACTGTTCTAGTTACGTGTAATAATATACTATACCTAACGTTTGAAATCTCTGTGAGATCGTACTCTATTAAACCATCGTTAAACTGTTTGTCTGTTTTCTTCCGATATGTTGAAAAGAATATGAATTAATTCGAACGAACGGAGGAAATAAAAGAAATCTGTTGCTCGAGAAACTAAATGAACAGCCCGTCTCGTTCGCCGCCAGAAATTAGCTAATTCGCTCACGTACCGTGAATAATTGGTGTGCGTAAAGCAGAACGCTTTCAAGTCGTTGCTCGATAAACATCAGACAGGTGTCTGTTGCATATAAAGTCTGGCTCGAGCTCGGTTCGCGATTATTGAACCACTAGATCGTTAACAGCTTCGAAACTAGTGACGCACCATGTGCGTCATCTGAGGGAATTCTTTATCGGTAATCGTTATCAGTCAGTTATAAAAACAGTTGGAGGTATAAGATCGCGCAGAAAAAGTGTAGCAGAGAAATTAAAAATTGTGTAAAATTGAAAAGTGGTTAACGACTGTAAGATAGAGTGAAAAGTGAATAATACGTAAACAAGACCGTAAGAACATCGATATGTCGGTTTCTGAAGATTGTCTTTAAGCTAGAGATCGGCCTAGGGTGGGTTAAATGGCAGTTCGTGTCGACTCGACCGCTCGAAATCGTATGTACACGTTCGATTTACGGCAGAATTCCATTTATCTGAATCCATCGAGGGATTCAGATAGTCAGGGGATTCAAACAGTTCGTATAATTGGAATTCATATAATAGAAGTTTCACTGATTCCCCATGATTGCAATTTTTCGAAAGAGTTCACTTTTGGATAAGTGGATTTCGATCAGTTGGAGTTTATTTAATCGGACGCTAATTAAAATTTTGTTGAAATAAATAAAGTTATTAAAGTATAATAAAAATTCTGTTATATAGTAGAACTCTGCATTGAGATAAGTGGAGTCAATGAGCAGGAATTAGTTTAACCGAGCAGTATCTGATATTTCGTTCCAATAAATGGAGTTCAGATAAATGGAGTTTCACTGCGTGTTTCTCCGGACGAAAAGCATCATTTTCTTCGTAAAGCAGCCGGCCCTCAAGTTCGACGGCCGTACTTTTCGCGCACCCTGTACAGATCCACGGTAGCCGATTCCAAATATAAACTTTCCGGTCTTCCTCTCCCAGTCGTTGATTAAAGGGTATTACTTACTCGGTAGTCGTACAAGCTCGAAAAGTCGACCCGTTTTCTTTGAGCGTGAAGCGAGAACCGGTAAAGTGCTGTTCCTCTGTTTCTTCGCCAACCTTTCCACGCCACACCTCTCTTTTTCTCCGTTCCTCTTTCTTCCTCTGATTTCTTCTCTACCTTTTTTTTCTACTTCTCCTGTATTGCCCGGTCGCTACGTCTGATTCACTCTGCCTCTCCCTCTTTTGTACCTTCAACTTGCCAGGAAGATTCGAGTTTCCGCGATACGGTCCAGCACCTTCACCTTTTTCTCTCTTCCCTTTTCCCTCTTCCCCCTGTCGTTCTGTTTCTCTCGCTCTATCCTCCTCTCAGCTCCACCCCAACCCTCCTCTTTTTCTCATATCACACTCACTATTTCTCCTCATCCTCGTTTTCGCTTTTAGTTCCGCCACCCTCGCTCTCTGCACTCGGCAACCCTTCCCGCCTTTAATACAGCAACCTCCTCCTTCTCTAGGCCACCGACGTTGAACCACCCCCGACAACGTCCTCTTCAAAACTCGCTACACGCGCAACACTTTACCAAATGAGTTCTAATTCATGCCACGTTCCTTGTCGCTCCCTCCCCACCTGCCTCTACTCTTTCCCTCTCTTTCTATCCATTCCGCGTCCTTTTTCTCGTTCTGTTTCACATTCGTCTTCCTCTGTCTCACCCCTTTTTTCTTTGAAGTACCCGAAGCTCTCTGCTACTCCTTGACTTTTCGTTCCTTCCACTCGTCGACGAAGGCGCCGCTGCTGTTCATTTAGAGACTCACCCCCGTTTACGATGTCGCGTCGCCAGTATGTTGTTTCGCCAACGTTTAACCTCGGCTCTTCGTACGCGCGCGTTTATGAATCGCGTTGTCATCCACGCGATTCGACGTCGTTCGTCCATTGAACGGCTCAGAGTCCGTTACCGGAACGACCACCCTCTTCTTTGTTTCCACTCGCTGTCTCCTTCATTACAGTCGCTCTTTCGCCCTTTTGGTCACTCTATCTCCCATCGCCTATTTGTACGTTCGTGGTATTTGGATTTCGTTATCCCGTTTAATTCGAGCGTTTAACCGCTTGATGGTGCTCTTTCGGCTTGAGGGATGTCGCTACGCCTTCTGGTGCACGTATTTTTGGAACACGAACAAGTTGGACACGTGTGCCGGGAGATGATTTCACCGAGCGGACTCGGAAGAGAATGCAGATGGATTCTACCGCTAATTTCACGTTTTCTTAATCCCTGGTGGATTGAGTCGTCGACGAGAAGGAATAGTGGCCTGTTCAGATCGGATATAACAAGCGCGTGAGGAAACTGATCTGGAAACGGTAGAACTATGATCGCACCGACTTCTAATTGGAAGGCTTTCGCGACGCTACAGCAACGGGATTCTACCGTAAAGCGGACCAAAGACTTTCGATCGACGCTAGATGGAGCGAAGTTTCCGGATTAGCCGATCCAATTCCCCAATCGCTCTGTAACTCGCGAATCGATATCGAATCCGCTGCCTGGATTCTGTATAACGCGGTTAAGATTCGTCGCGGTTATTTCAATCTCGAGACCCCGATGGTGCCAGGCTTTCCCGGGCATCGGTTAAAAAAAGGAGGGAGCGAAACGTCGTTTCTCGGACGCGATATTAAAGCCCAGCGACGATGCCGTGATGGTACGGTAATCGAGCTACAGAACGTACCAAGATAGTCAGTGCATGAATTGCGATGGTTGTCTGTAACGTGGTCTAGAATCCGAGCAATTGCTAGAATGTCGATTAATCCAGCATCGAATGTGGTAACGGTGTTTAGCGGACGAAACTGGAAAGGCTGTATCCGCGAGGAGACGGATCTTCTTGTCGCGTCTGTGGTCTGTTTGCCTTACGATAGCGAATCAATAGCACCGCTTACCGCCCCTCAGCTTCGCTCTCGTTATTTGTGCAATCGAGTCTTCGACTTGTGGTGACCTTATCTTCCGTAATAATCGTCTCGAGCTCGTGCTGCTCGTCTACCAGCTCTCTGTATCTCTAGCTCCGTTTCTCCACCGTTTCGCCATTCGTAGGGACGTCGGGATTATTTCTCCGTTCAGCAACCTCCAGTTCCTAGCGAGCGATACCTCCGTTTTCAGGGTCGCCCTCGAGAAATTTTGTTCGCTCGTCGCCTTCTGACACACATTTCCCCACGGTTATCGCGTGTCTGCGAGCAATAAAAACAAATCAATATCACCCTCCTCTTCCTTTCCTTCCTCCCCCCCCTCTCTCTATGTATCTATCTATCTATCTATCTATCTCTCTACCGACGTTACTGCCTGAGGATACTTATTTCACCCCCTTTTGTGGGCGCCGAGATTACTTTTCTCTTCCCAATTGTGCCTCCACCACTAGGACCTATCCCTTTATCTCCCTTCGGTTCCGGAAACTTTCCACTCTTCTCGATGTTCCTCTTAGCTTCCTTCTTTCCCCCTTCTCGATCACAGCATCCTGTTCGCCTTCCTGAAAACGATTCCCTTTCTTCGCCAGTATCCTCTTTATTGCCGGCCTTGTTACTATTTTATCAGTCGGTCTCTGCGTCATCGGGACAAGGTCTCTGTCTTTCTTACTGTCTCTCCTTCTTTGTCTCTTCTTGCCTGCCTCTCGATCTCGAAACTCGACATGCAGTTTCATTCTTTTCTTCCTTTTTCTTTCATTATTACGAGTATTATTATCATTGTTGTTGTTATTATCCGTATCGGCGAATCCCAGTAAATTTTTCTTATTATCCTTGGTAAGAGCTCGTTAGAAGGCTGATCGATCAGCACGACATTCGATGAAAGACTGTAACGAAAAGCCCGCGTTTCATCGTCGAGGGGTACTTACGATCGTTTGCCATCCGATGCTAGTTTAGACGCCAAGTATACGTAATCACCACATCGAATGCTCTTTTCACGACTAACCGATGATTTTAGGTGGCAACGACTATCAAAGTTAGTTTACATTTGATTTTCACGGCACACGAAATGATTTCGGGCTGTCGAATTCTCCAAACCTAACATTCGTGCCTCGATTCATCTAGAAATCGTGCAATTTTCCAAATTTGGCTATGGGGATGGGTATTTAAAATGGTATTCGAGAAGATGGTACATGAAAGAAAAGCTCACATTATCTTATGCAACAGTTATTGTTTCTTTGAAGTCGAAAAATAGTTTGGACACACCTTAACTGCACTTGAAAAGATATTTCAAATTAAGTACATAACTGATTCATACCAGTTAAGTGACGTTAAGTTGCTTGAATTTAGATAACATAGCTTATCTAAACGAGGCTTGAGAGATAACTCTTTGTTATTTATGTTTCCTGATCTTTTTCTAGCATGGAAAGATCAAGATTATTTAGAAACATTTAACGCAATTGTTACGCTAATAAAATTGTATTCTTCCATCGTGTAGAATGATAAAACTGACGAATTTTAAGAAAATAACATTTCGCAACACAACAGGCTACAGAAATAGTAAAATCGGAAATTCTTGTAGGCAAAATTCAGACAAATCTTATGCAAACGTCGTATAATACGTTTGTTAATTAAGATGCAGTTGCCTAATATAATGTTAGAGGAATTATGAACAAATATAGTACTGCAAGAGTAATACACCGAGATATCCCTATTTTTCGATATAAATACTAATACTGACTCGTTATTGTGATATTATCGAAATTGTTGTGAATTTCCCGAAGTGGCGGTTGAGAAAAGTAGGCGATACGTGGTGTATGGTGACAGATCTACGAAATTCTCACCAATGAGTTCCAGGCTGATCGTTTTGACCGGCCCGACAATTCTCGAGTTAATTCCATTGAGAATATACATAACATAACCCGAAGTGGAAAGGTAGAAAGATTATCTATCCGACCAATAACATGAATCTTCTTGCCGGGCCCCTCTTTTCCGTTCCAGTCTAGGAAAAGCTTCAGAGAATCGACTCCGGTGGCTCGATTCGAGGAGCAATCTCCGCTCACGCCTACCCTCAAAGGATCTCTGTGCCGAGCGCAGGCGAAAGGAAAAAGTTTAAACTTACGACCCGAGGGGTGAGTCTCGTAGAATTCCAGCATGGAACGATCAGACGTGTAACGAGCGAAAGAGAGGAGAGAAAAAAAAGAGAAGAAAAGAGGAAGAGGAAATCCAAAGCGGTTGTTCACGGGTTTTTTAGTGCGGGTTAGCGTTATCGTGCCCCGTCTGAAAACTCTTTAGATGGACGCTTAAAAGCCTCGGGTACGAAAATTGCCGGCTGACCTAAATAACGATCTCTCTATTTCATTCATTGCGCGGCGCGGAAAAAGCGCTGGCGACACGCAGTCGACAACGACGCCCGACGCGACGTTCGCCACCGCTGCCGCGTCGGTTTCCCTCTCTGTTCGGAAATAATTAGCCCCGGACCGCCGCCGCGTGCAAATATGATGCGTATCGAATCGATAATTCCTTCCCAGTGAGAGGAGCACGACGTGTTTACCACCCCTGCATCGTAGCCAAATTCAGATGCCAAGGAAATCAGCCGGAAGGGGTTGAATCTTCGACGATCCCTCGATCAATGGTCGCTTCGCTCGATCGGCACGGTCAAACGTTGCTTCTTCCTATTCGAATTGCCTCCGAAGCGATTACCGATCTATATCGAAAAATCAAAGACACGATCGTCGATCGATCAGCCTCGCGATTCTTCGTGGATCCTTAGGTATCGCCCGTTTTCTTACGAGTCGTGTCGAACAAAGTCACGCCTAATACCTTGGAAATGAAAGAACAGCGCGACGGAAAGAGAGATAGGTAGAAGGAGAGAGAATGCTAAAGGTTCCCGTTAATCGCGCGCGTCCGATGGTTTATGTCTAACTTAGAGATTTAGGTAGACCAAGGTTATCCGAGGCGGGTGGCAAGGATCGGCCTCGGTGCGACATGCAGCCGCGAGAAAAGTGGCAACGATCGAATATCTTGTCCTTGACGGACCTTGTAAGCCTTTTTTCATCCGACGCTTGGATCCCTTGCTACTTACCACCTTTCGGATGATCCTCAGATATCCAGGGCTTTTCCTCGACCAGGCGGAGGGAAACTGTTCGGTGATTAACTACCAGCTACTGCCGATCTGTTCACGCGAGAACACGTTCCCTACTTCCAGTAGCAGAACCACTTGTACCCCGAGATCGATTCGCGAACCACCCCTTGCACGTGTAGCAGAGACTCGATTCACCATCAACGATTCGAAAATCCCTCCTGCGGGTGTACTTTTGCTTACCTCCGACAGGAAGATCACAAATCTCGAGAAATCAAGCACGAATTCCTTACTTTATCTTGAACCACGCGGTGACGCGTCTCGAACAAACGAAACCAGGACGATCCCACTAACTCGACCGCTCGACGACGAATTATACCAGCTGATATTAGGCGTGGAGGTCAGGATACTGGTCCAGAAGGGTGCATCCGAGATTCGAACGATCCGTACACATCGTGGTCGTGCCCTAGATTCGATCAACCCGGTCTGAACCCGATCTTTCGTTCGCCTCTTATCTCATCCGTTCCGCGAATCGGTAATCGAGGTGTTAAAAGGGTTCTCGAGGGGGTTGTTTGGCAACATGACGGGTAAACGTGAAGCGACTACGCGTCGTGGTTGCCGCCACAGCACGACTGGCCGGCCGGCCGAACTACCCTCACTGCTTTCGCCCCGTATCTCCTGCCTGCTTTTCCTCTTTCACTGGCGCGCGCGCTCTCTCTTCCCTTCTCTGTCTCTACTACCCTCACCACCACCGTGCACCCCTCTTTCCCCCATTCGACGATCCATCGAGCTGCTATATATGCGTTTCGTTTCGTCCTTTTCCAACTCGATATTCCATCGCCTTCTCGCATCCCCGAATTTCCCGTGACTTTTCGATTTTCCGCGTGACGTTACGTTGCTTGCAGTTTCAAACGTTTCCGTCGTGGTCACTTGGAACGTATTAAAGGTAATTTGCGTAGAAATTGGCGTCGTTCCTATGTTAAAGTCGTTTTACAGATTAGAATCGTTCGTTTCCAATGTTTCAAGGTTTACGAAGTCAAATTTAACTCTTGGACATTGCTACATCGTTTTTGGTAACGTTTTGCGTTGTGCGAGTTTTCTTTTGACATCATCTTTCGGTAATGATGTCGTAGCGATGTTATTAGCAACCATCTTTTCTACCTCGCATTTAATATCGAATTGCATTTATTTAACTCCAGCGATTTCTAAAATAAAAATGAAATTGTATTAAGATGAAATTCCTTTCTAACAATAATTTTCAAGGGTTAACACGTTTTACGACACACAATAATATAAGTTTATCCTTTTATGTAAATTCCCTCGATAATAACGCAAATCCATTGTAAACCTTTCAAATCGATTTACAGGAGAAGTCGAACCAAAGATGCGACACGATGCGTAAGAAAGAAAAGAAACGCGAGTTCACCTTGCAAACACCTCTTGGTCGTACACATAAGCCCCCGCACTACCGATAATAATTAATTCAGCAAATTGAACACTCATCACAGCAGACGTGCCGTGTTTGAACACCGTGTTAACTCGCCGCTGTAACAATATTACAACAATCATCGCATCGGTGATGACGAGTGCGTCACGTGCGCCTGCAAATTATAGTAACACGGCGTAATTCACGAGACACGATGGATTCTCGTCTGGAACGAGCAAACAGCCCGGATCGATCGCGATCGCGTGTACTGTCTCAAAAATACAGACGTCCTCGAGACGTCTTTGGACGCCGCGCCGCGCAGCGCCAATGGAAAATTTAAAAAAAAAAGTCGTTAGCTTTTAAGATCGTAAAAAGCTACGAATAAAACGTTGTGTATTTTATTTCTAAAACGGAGCTCGATCGGGCCACGAAAGGGTTACACCGAGTTATTTTTACGCTCGACGCGTTTCTTCGTGGCACAGAAGGAAGAAGGAGTAGTGGTCTTTCAGAAATTCTCAGTTCGTGCATCAGTAACAAACATTGCTCGGTGTAAATTTTCTCGCGTGCTCGATCGAACGACGAGTAGCGTCTCTTCGGGTGCACTCGCGGTCGGAAGTCGAGAGGATCGAATCGTACGATGGTTGAACCGAAATGGCCATCGTCGATCAAGGAACATTAGTTACATCTGGACGCAACTATGAGGAATTACGATCGAATTATCAAAAAACCTGTCAACAATTTTCAATATAATCGTCCGTTTTTCCGCAACAATGACGTTTTCAGCGAATGACTTCCCACAGAAACGATGAAAGCAACAAACGCTCTAATCTGTCTCGGAACGGCACTCGATCTTGTTTGCAGGTTTTTCTAAGATGGATGAACACAAAAGAAGCTATATACGATTCTGTCCTTGGTTGGTGCCTTCTGGGCCGTTTGCACACGCGATAGCTTAAACAGCGTCTTACACGTGACATGTCGAGAAAAACGTCGCGTCGCCTGCAGGATTTATTCTGTAGCCAGGATAAACTGCGTTGGAAATAATACCTTAAACGCGGTGCAGCTTTCACGATGGCACGTCAAAAAGTTTGACAACGACGGCACGATGCATTAATTAAAATGAAATCCTCGGTCTGGCACGGCCAGCTCGGCTCCTCTAATTCGCCGGATATTCCGGTCCAGCTCCTTCAACGTCCGCCCGGGATTCGAACAATCTCCTTAAACGATGCGGAAATTAGCAATGAAATTATTATTAGACACGTAGAGAGAGAGAGAAAGCACTCGTAGAATCAGTGGAATATTCTAAGAGAGATGAAATGGCAGGTTTTTCGTGGAAAAATATCGGGATAAGATTAGATACGTTGGATTGAAAAATTTTAGTAACGTAGTTGCTAATAGAACATTACTAACATTTTATTGGAACATTACTGATAACGTTGCTATGGAACGTTACTAATAATTATCAGATTACTCTATCAAAATGGATAAAATCTTAATATCATAAAGTAAGATACGATTATTTAGTCAGTTATAACATCTTAAATGTTTTAACACGTTTAACATTTATACTTTAATATCTTTCATATTTATGAGAATATATCGAATTAAATATATTCCATTTACCCGCATTTTCCTCTGCCTTAACCGTTTCATAGACAATAAAAATTAACCATGGGAGTAATAATGATTATTTCCATTAATTAATTAATTAATGATGATAACCTTCTAATACTCTACTATCTACTGTTCACAAATATTTTGCCCATTTTTATGAAGTAATCTGATAACACTTTCTTCATATGGGTAAGCATCTACATCTAGTCTCTCCAATCGATATTAGATTTTCATCCTTGCAGAACGAACTCGCATAGCCGAAGTTTCGTTTCGGCCGCCTCGTTTCCGCAAACTTTGCCAATCTTTCACGGTCTCTTTACGCGAGAGCGGTTTTTCACCGAGCGAATACCCATGAACAGCTGCGCCAGGTTATTAATCAATCGTTCCCCTGACTCGACGAATTTCACCAGTTTGTTTTAACTTAGCGTGCACTAATTCGTACACATTGGTGGCCCCCATTCCACGTAATCGCAGGGGTCATGTATTTCGCGAACGATTTATTTTCTTTCCGGTTGCCTTTCCCCTTATTCCACGCGGCCATTCGCTAGCCAGCCATTTCACTATTTTACCTAGAATAATGAAACTCCAGATTAATCCTATCAGTCAGAGTTTCGAGCGGCATTTCGAAGCAACGTGTTCTTCAACTGGTTCGATGTTTGCGTCCAATATGAAACATAAACAATGTTATTGTTCTCGAGTCTCCTAAGAAGATAAAAAACAATCTTTTTGGTGGAAAAATATATATTGTGTGATGAATACGATATTAAATATTGTGAGTATTAGAATAATTTATTTTATCTTCTAAACTAAATAAGAGTAAAAAGTTGAAACAAAAGTAAAATTTAAGCCCCAACTTTAGTGTGATTGAAAAAAATGAAAGTGGCAGAAACTCCCGATTTGCCATTTGTTCTACGTTTAAGTGTTGAACAACATAAACGCCAAAATCAACAAATATACATTCTCTGTTTACCAGAAAAATCTCCACTTCCGTTTGGCACTTTCGTCATTTACTATTGCAACTCCTGAATTAGCAGTTCGATGGAGATCCACCTATCGAACGGCAGAGACTTTCAATTAGCGACACAGTATCGACTCGTTACCAAAATCGGAAGTGGAGTCGATTTATCGATTCCGTCAAGCTAATATCGCGCAAAACTATTCCGCGTCTCACATCCTACGTGTCCGTTGCATGTTTACACGCTCGCCGTTCGGACAGAAATATAGCTCAACTAATGAGTCTCTCTGTTCCTAAAGAGAATTGCCGTTGTTGCGACAGCGATCTCCGTTGGTGAGCGTTCAATTCTACATCCCCAATCCTGTCTATTTCGGGTATCGATTTCGAATGACCTTTGCTTCATCGATCCTCGGTTCGATCGGCGCATTACAAGATGGCGGATCGATTGCCAGTGAATATGACTCCTTCACCACACTCTTCATCCGTCAATCAAACCACAATCCGATCAAAAAGGATCTTAAGGGAGAGAAGCGTTAAGAACTCGCCGTTAATGTCCTTATTTAAGCTGTACACCGTGATTACGTCGGTCCGCCAATATTCTTGCATGACCTAATTTCCGTCCCACTACCCACTCTCTCCTACCTATCACTTCTCTCTTCTGTCACCCTACCCCAACTCCCCAAGACAAGTCTAAACACAAGACCGAGTTATACTTATTCTACAAATAATTATCCCCGCTACGTGTATCCCCTTGTTGATTTTCCAGTATTGTCTCTGCTTTTATTATCTGACACACGTATACGTATTCATATATATATATATATATATATGTATGCATATGCTTAGGTACGATGAGCCAGCTTTAGGGAAACACTCCCCTTCCCTGCACTCTCGCCCCATTCCGCCATTCCTCGAATTATCCCGTGGTACCGGCCCTCCCCTCTCCAAACTTTCCTGCATCACCCCACTTCTTTGCAGAGATTTGCCACGGTGCTTTCAATACACCTGCTACCGGCTATTGTTAATGTAACACTAGTCGAGAGAGGGAAATTATTGTCCTGACAGACACACCGTTCCATTTCCTTCCATCAATCTTGGTTCTACGAGCACCGATGACCGGCACGAGGCACCGATTCATATTTTTGCAACGACGACGGGTGCGATGTAAAATTTAGAACGAGCGCGAACGTGGTAATCAATGAGGTAAGCCGGGATACGCGTATCTCATTGGTTATTCCGTGACAAGACGCGCATGACAGTTTCCTCCTGTGTGTGTGTGTTGTCTCTCTCTCTCCTTCTCTCTCTCTCTCTCTCTCTCTCTCTCTCTCTCTCTCTCTCTCTGTCATACGCGCGATTTTCGTCCCCCGTCTCTTTCTTCAAACCCTCTGTCCTGCTCGTTCGCGCTCCCACCATGGAACATCCAAACTCCTCGTCTCACCGTTCATCACATACCCTCGCTCCTCTCGCTTCTCTTTTCAACCTGATTTTCTCTGTATTCCTCTCTGTCGGTCCTTCCTGACAAAAGTGCATTATTACACTGCAATGAAAAGGGATAATGTACCCCGGTTGCGCTCCGTTATTTCTCCATTAATCCTACTCTGCTGGTGGCAGTCGTGGTTTCAACATTTTTTCCCCCTTTCTATTTCGGCTGCTAATCAATTAGAATTAAAAAAGTGTGAAATAACGAGACGAGAGAAATGACGAGGTTCATCGTGTAATAATGACATTACGATTTTCCCTTTCTGTGTTCTCTTTCTTTCCAACTCGCCAACTCTCCATGATAGTAACATAAAGGAAATTTTAAACGAAAGAGGTAATCTGTTAATTAATCATTTGAATGAGTTGAACAGATCACAGTGGACCTTGCTCGGTTTTTATTCAATAAATGGTTGCCTGTTTAATAGGTAAATTCTGCTGTTGCTGTGGGATTTTTTAAAATCCGGGTAAACACGGTACAACGTTTGTTAGACTCTCGAAAGGAGAATTAATGAAATGGCGATAGGTATTTGCAGTACCGTAAAATGAAAATGAATAAACAGAAAACCATGATCCGTTATGATTACCAGTAATATAGTGTATCTATTCTATATACGATAATAAGTTATAAACTTATTTTTAAATAATTGTTTTGATATCTTTTTATAACTCATAAAATACCATTGTAGCAATCAATGAAATGTTATTGATAGAAGAAGAGTACATATGATAAATACAACTTAATTGTTGTATATTGGAAAGAAAGGAATTATCGATCATATATTCTTACATTATTTGCTCAAATAATTAAAGCATCCTCAAGTGTGTGCATTCTTTGATAAGATACATACCACCATTTCGAAATCAGATCTGGGCAGCGCAATCCTTGCTTGTCCCTGCATTCTATCGATGCACTTGCATGCACTTTTATAATGTTTAATTTTACCACAATACGGCGCTGGTGAAGTTATCAACGGGCGCTTTGAATTTCACCACGCTCTTTGTAAACACGCGTCCTTCCCTGTCGACGGCTCGAGTGTGTCTTTATACTATTTTTGATCGCTTGCTTTATGATACGCCACTTGTTTCGTTTATTCTCAAGTTGACCACCATCTTTAAGAAAACAAATTATTCTTGTAGAATATCTTACGGACCTAGTATTTCATTTGAAGGAAATGAAGCGTTAAGTTAACAGTAGGCTGGTAATGAGCTTTGTGTTGAGCTCGGCGTGTGCATCAACCGATGCATAATTGTGTTAAATTCTTCTGTGACAATAGTAACCAGATCGTACGCAATGCGATAAAACTGTGGTTGTGTGCGCTGTCCACGTAATCATAATCGTATTCATACAAAAATGTAATCACCTTTCTGTGCGGTACTTAAATGTCTTGAAATACATGCTTTCTAAAATTTACTTGTTGGGCATGAATGGACAGGTGCAATCCTCCAGGGAAAGGTTAGGTAAGTGTCGAATTTAATGCGAGTCAATTACGCTTAAAAATTTCCTAGTAATTGATTTCTTCCTTGATTGTTCATAGTTGTGAGCAACGGAGATTTCTGTTCATTAATCATACCTTTTTTATTAGTAAAATCTAGATCATGATTCTTAGTGATCCTACTTCATTCTTTTTTCATCCACTAAGCAAACTTTTTCGTATAATTGGTCGTAAAGAAAAAAAGTTTTAGAAATATATGAACCATTGATTTGTTAAATGTCGCTTATTCTTAGGAGGTTTTACTAACAGTACAATAGGGCTGTTCTCTGGGATTATTGCCACTGACCGTGTTCCAAACATACAACTAGCAGCTACTACAAACAATGAACTACCTATGGATGATTCCAATGTTAGTACAGAAGTTGATAGCAAAGTCAAAACAAAATTATTATCCATGTGGAATAATGTTAAATATGGTTAGTGTGAAACAATTTCATAGTTAGTTAACACATTCAATATAGAAAACACGAATGTACATGTTATAGAAAAATTGATTCCTGCCACCATCCTTCAATTTTATGTGCCACATTAAACATGCTAACATATGTGCATATTGCAACAAATCTCATTTAGATTTGATTTCTTTGAAGGCTGGACCATCAAAGTAGTTAAACCAAATTTCTCAAAAGAATCTCCAGTATGCTTACTTGGAAAAATTTATCGCAAAAAGCCAGAAGAATTTTTGGAAAAGGCTTCTGAAGCTGAAAAGACTTTAGACACTGGAAGTGAAATATCTTTAGCTATGGATGCTATTAGTTTTGAAGATGGCATAGAGGAATTTAAGAAGGATTTCACCTCGCGTCTTTGGTTAACATATAGAAGGGAATTTCCTATATTGAATGGTTCTACATTTACCACTGACTGTGGTTGGGGATGTATGCTACGTAGTGGTCAAATGATGTTGGCACAGGCATTGGTCTGCCATTTTCTTGGAAGAGGCACTTATTTTCATCATAAATTTTAGTTATAACTTGCAATACAATAATTATTGAGTATACATATTATACATATATTATATATATTATAATCTTTTTATAGAATAATTTATTTTCTCTATAGAATGGCGGTGGCAGGTAGACCAACCACTAAAAACAGAACAACAAAAATTGGATGAACATAATCACAGGTTAATAATTAAATCGTTTGGAGATCTACCAGACAGCACATCTCCATTTTCCATACATACACTTGTTTCTTTGGGTGCCCTGTGGGGAAAACGTGCAGGAGATTGGTATGGACCTTCCTCTGTAGCTCATCTTTTAAGCCAAGCAGTAGAACAAGCAGCAGAACGACATCCAGTATTTAGTAACTTGGCTGTTTATGTTGCTCAAGATTGTGCAGGTGATACAGCAGCTGAGATTCCTTTTATTTGAATTGAATAATATTATTTAATAAGAATTTTTCTGTATACTCCCGACACCTAATTTATAATATCTTTTTACAGTTTATCTGCAAGATGTAGAGAATGTATGCCAAATGCCGGATGGCAAGTGGAAATCTCTTATACTTTTTGTACCTTTAAGGCTTGGTGCTGACAAATTGAATCCTGTTTATGCATCTTGCCTAACACATTTACTTACGTTAAATACCTGTATTGGAGTTATTGGTGGCCGACCTCGCCATTCGCTTTATTTTATTGGTTTCCAGGAAGATAAATTAATTAATCTAGACCCACATTATTGTCAAGAAACTGTTGATGTATTAAAAGATAATTTTCCTTTGACGAGTTTTCATTGTACTTCACCGAGAAAAATGTTAATATCAAAAATGGATCCTAGTTGTTGTGTTGGATTTTATTTTCATAATAAAATGCAATTTACAAACTTTATGGAGATTGCTCCCTCTGTATGTATGGTCATTCTTATGAAGATCATTGTTCTATATTTTAGATAATTCCTAAATCCAATGATATATTTTTGGTATTACAGTACTTGGTGCCGGAAGATGAGAAAGTCGACTATCCGATGTTTTTATTTTGCGAAGGGAGCGGGAAAGATCTCCAACAAAAAATTGAAATTGCAGAAAACATAATTCCCACTACTGCCTCATTTACAGGTAGTGGGACGTATGATGATGATCTTGACGAGTGCGAAGAATTTGAACTAGTACAGTGAGATATTTATCATAGACATTAAAGAAGAAATATCATGTACTTAAAAAACATTCATGGATAGTTTTTTGAGAAGAATGATAATGTTTGTCATTAATCATAATTCTCTCTTCATTCGTCCATATATGTACAAGGAAGAAATCAATTAACGACTTTAGCAGATGACAACGTTGCATATTAGAGAGTTGAGTATTAATTTCTAAAATGAATTTATGCCGCAAGATGATCTTTAGATCTCAACGTGCTCGTTAAATGACTGACGTGAATTAATATATCAATATTTTCCATTCGCGATAATGCATTTATAGATTCAAATTAGCGTTATCGTTGATACTTTATTTCTGTGATCATAATTTAATGCGGTTTTTTGTATATCGGTTTGTTGTTGCACAATTTTTTTTATCTTGTTTATTGATCTCAAAAGTTATTGCTTTTAAATATTTGTTAGGATATTGATTTACTATATGACTTAGAATTGTCATAACCAAGAAGATATTTATTCTTTTTCACGCAATTATCACGTCAAGAACTTGCGTAGATCGTAAGTTGACGATTTTGTTATAAAGAGTACTTTTTATAAAAATTTCTTAATTCCTTACGGAAATGTTCCTGACATAGCTTATTTTGTAACACAGCAATATTAGATTTCTCTTAGATTTTTTGCAAAAGCAACTTGAGTATATTTCGTTGTGTGCTTAAGTCAAAAATGTGTGTGTATGTGTGCAATCATCAGCGCACATTATACATATATTTAACCATATCTACCTGTTATAACATTTAAGCTTCAATTAATTTAAATTCTTTTTCATAACACAGCTTTAAGTTATTTATTTATTTAATATGTATTCTAATTTTCGTTTGACGACTATATTGAACTTATACTAAGTTCCCAAAGCGCATCACTATGTTTGACATAACGTTTTATGTTATGAAAGAGAAACATGTAATTAACCCTTTGCACTCGAGAGGTGACTCAGTCGCCACAGCGTTCCGTGCTGCAACTCCAGTGGTGAGCGAAAGACGACAGACCCTGTTCATGCTAGATTTCGACATCTCCAATTGATGTGAGTGCAATATTAGTTCGTAAATTGGTTCCCTAGCTCTTTATGTTCTTTGTTAGGAAATGTAAAATGTTAGACTTTAAAATGGAGATAAAATATTTAATCTCATATCCCGCCGAAACTAGAGTTCTAATAACGTCTCCAACGTTAATTCGCATTCGAAGATTATGGCGAAAGTATAATAGTTTAAAAACCCTAAAAAGATGGTTTTCGTAAGTGAAATTAGCTCAAATGAAAATGAACTTAATTTTGAACTGTTGAAAAATGAGATCAATTGCATTCAAGAATGCACCTTGGTGAAATCTTTATAAATTATCATACAAAAAAGAGATACGGAGATTAATATTACAAAATCATATTTTCAAAGTTGTAAATATAGATAAAGCATTAGAATATAATGTTTTTGTAAGTTAATTTGTATATGAAATCATTTTACGCTAGCTGTAAGACACGCGTCACGTATACGCTAAATCATCCCTACTAGCTGCTACGCCCGACCGAAAAAGTCCTCGAGTGCAAAGAGTTAACAGCATATATAACATTAAGCTATTGTTATCATGAAAAAAATGAGTTAATATTCGAATGAAAATGTGAGCATGATATATAAGGTATATTATACTCATATTAATTAAGGTCTGTACACAACTAAAAGTTATTAAAATTCTTATATCGGTACAGTTAAAAATAAATATGAAAAAATGATAAAAATCATGTTCCAAAGTTTATTTCCTGTTTCGTTAATACATCTTAAAATTACAATATAAACATAATATATATCATACCTTAATACACTTGCATCATACGAGCCTCAATAAATTCTACCAATTTAGAATAAGTCTTTAGCTTCTTTGATTCCTTTATATTACAATATCAATAATGTTTTACAATTGATATTTATAAAGCATGGTAAGTGGACTTAAATATAAACCATTATATTTACAATTACTTGTTTCATTCATGACTTTTATTAAAATATTTAACATTGTTGTCGTAAATACTTTTAGCAAATTTAACGTGTCGATGTAAAGAAAATATTTAAATATAAAGATCAAATTGAACATGTATAAAACAAGTAAAAATTCACAAATTTTGTACTATGATCATGCAAAATATTTAAATGATCTACGTCAATTGTTAAATATATATATAGTATATGTAAGTTACAGAAAAATATATCATAGATTTTTTCCACAATTTGTATTCATTAATCAATCCATTAATATTTGTGCGTATGTAAATTAATACCTTACAGCACACATGGAAGCATATGTTCACTATTAATTTAAACGATTTGCACTAATTCGTTATTTGTTCTGTTAAAATACTAATATGTTCTAGCAAATTAAGACTATGATAAGTATTTTGTAAGGGATTGTTTTACAAGTGGCCATAACTCATCAGTAGTGTTACCTCGAAAAGTATTCAATAGTCCTAAATTACCATAAAATTTTAAAATAGGCTCAGTTGCATCTGAATATCTCTTCAGCCTTTCTTGTACAATTTCAATCTTATCATCGTCCCTTTTACTTAAGGGTTCACCGGTCACGTCATCTTTACCCTGTTGAAAACCAAATTAATATTAGTCATTCGAAGGAAATATATAGTTGAGGACGATCAAAAGTCTCAAAGATATAAAAAATCGTGTAAAAAAAAACTTCATCGGTTACTAAATCGAAGGGAAGGTAATCTAATTATTAAGTTTCATTAGACATGTTACTAATGATACATTTGGACACAAATCGAAGTTTCTGTTCCAACTTACCGGTACTTTAGGACTGTTGAACCCGATGTTATATACTCTTCCACTAGGCAAATGAATCCACCTGTTTTTCACGCGGTCTAATATCACCTTGATGGGAACATCAAGGTAGAGGACTAGATTCACTGGATGTATTTTTTGCAGTTTCTCCGCTTGCGTTAAGGTTCTTGGAAATCCTGTAGCAATGCCAAGTACTTATTTCGAATTTAGTTACCCGCCACCGTAATACATTGTATGTTCAACGTCAGGATTGGATATTAACTGATAAAAGTAATCATCGCAAAAGTAATTAATTTAATAATTAAACAATGAATTTAATATTTGATCTAATTGATAGTTAAATAACTAACTGCAACTATACATTGTTGAACGAAGGTATTTAAATAATTTAATAATTCATTCGTTAGTCGCAAAAGGCAATAAAATATCTCAACTCTAATAATCAGTTATTAATTGTATTAAATATTGCCCAACGCTGAAGTGACGTTTTTAAGATTTCAATTTCCGCTGAATTACTCACCGTCTAGCAACCAATTCTGGTCACCAACCGAATCGATTTCTTTGTTTATCATTGATATCATTACATCGTCAGGAACGAATTTACCGGATAAAACGTAACTCGAAACTGCTTTGCCCAATTCTATATAATTAAAATGATTACATACGTATTATTTATTAACGTAACGATTACATATATTTATCGTTTCATACTAAGCATTGTTATTTTTCTGTTAATTAATCATACGGCGGACTTTGAGACGGGCGATAATTGTATCGATGAGAGATCATATTTATCCCGAGAATATTGTTTAAATTCGTATATATATCAAAGAGTTTGGTATTTTGTCACTGTTTGAATAAATAACCCGACAGAATGATACTGGATACATATATAAAAGCATAAAGTATATTCTAATCGCATCCGTAATTAGCTATTTCCAGAATGCGTATTCTTCTAAGCAATTTGTTACAAACTATACAAAATTTTGGTAATTTACTTTGCTGATTTTTAATTAAATGTGTAAAATAGTCTGTATAGTAGTTTTTAGGATTAGAGATTAGAGATTAATTCATAAAAGTAACAAAAAATACCTAATAAACTAATACAGATAGATTCTATAATATGAATCTACGTATGAATCTACGCTAGATTAATTTCCTGTATTTGTATCAATAACTTATTAAATTATGCGTGGAATTTGAAACAATAAAATATCAACAGAGATTTACATTATCTAGCAATAAATAATGTTGCAATATAATTCTGAGCACGAGTCTAGATATTTGAGTGTTTATAAATAAACAGTACGATTTTCATTCAAATATTCTCGCGTAAATTTAGTTCTCAATGAACGTAATACGATGCTATTACGTGAAATCGTTAAACAAAACTTAACAAGAGCAATCTTAATTTGCTTAGGAAATATCGAAGAAATAAGCGCTTTTCTAACCGTGTTTCATGAAATAAAACATCTCAAAGACAATTCAAAAACATCTCAAAGTATATATGTACACACATATATATCATGAATATACACATATCTAAAATTTAAAAATGTTCTTGACAAATTTATTTTAGAAAACAAACGCAAAAATTTTATCATTTGAACGATACAACAAAAAATTTATAGTTTGAAACGTACCGGTGTTACTATTCATATGAAGTCGTAATTTATCACCGCTCGATATGTGAGTCATCTTAAAATGTTTGACAATTCGAGTTGACATAGTTCCTTTACCAGAAGCAGGGGCACCTAGTATTACGGCCCTGAAGGCCATAGCCTTGGAACACCACGTGGATAGCGTTACCATTAAATCGTTACTTTAAAGAAACACCAAAATAAAAAAATTGGTCAACTTTTTATGTTGAACACTTGAACTTCAAGTTGCTCTATACTATTACTTCTGACGACGATTCACGCGAGAATGTTATGGTAACTATAATTCTTTGAAATATAACTCGTTACTCTATAACAGTGACCTGTGAGCCACGATGGCGACCAGTTGTCGAACTGTTAGATAACTGATTAACCAATGAATGAAAACATCTAGTTTTTTCTGCTTTGATCGGTGGCTGTACTGAAGGACGCATGTAAGTACATGACATCCATAATCTACTAGAATATCAATCTTGCTGTGTACTTTGCCACATTAACTTGTGACGTTAAATGGTTCTTTTATTTTTAATATATAAGGATTCTTAAAGATTTAATGATAATAATACATTATTTTTATTGACAAAGTAGCACTTTATTCATATGAAAAAGTAATACAACATTAGGGCCTGTGCTCGATTTCTTATTTCTTTTTATAATTATTTTCAAAAGCGTATGTAACGAGAAAACTAGAGAAGGCCTTCTTTTCGTTTGGACAACTTACATATTCTATGTAACAATAGGTCAAAATTACAAATTGTGGGAATCTCGTTGGCCTTAAAAGCCTGTCATTGTGTACTACGGGTTAATAATGTCCTTGTTTACAACGTTGCATCTATATAACTATGTTTTCAATGTTTCCTTTTTCAATTCTATTAAATCCGTAAGTCGAAGTAATGTACAATATATCGTTAAAACCATTTTTTCTTTTTTGCAATATTGTATACCCTTTTAAAATATATTTATAAATCTCCATAATCACGAGCTATCATCATTTATATGTACCTTAACGTCCTTTATTTAACACTAAGCACCCAAATGTCACTCAACATATTGCAAGTTTGATCAAATGCAATTGAAGCTTACCCCGAGCCTACTGCTACCAGGGTACGTATGTAGTACATATTAAGTCTTAAATCTTAAAAAAAATATATACTCAAATTTCACTTCTTTCGTTACTTCATTGCTTCCTCAAATTTGTTTTTTGTATTGAATTCTTTCCAATAAGGATTCATAACTGTCAGGAAGACTATTATGAACATTTCACAGTTTTATGATGAAATATTTTTAGCTTTCAACAAAAATTAGAAACGAGAAAAAAAGAAACGTGTTACTCCTAAGTTAAAACTTGAGACTGAACTTCAATAAAGATAACACGTAAATATAAGTTTGTATTATTGTATCTCATTCTTTTAACCCGTGGGACAAAATGGGACGATCACTGTATATAATCAAATTTTTACTGAGTAAAAATATTGAAAATTCGTTACTTCACCATAATAATGGTGCACATATAAGTGCTTTGAATCTGGTACAGTAGTGTTGATTTATGTAAATGCGTGTTTTCTGTGTTGCGTGTAGTTTCTCCTAAATACATGAAAGTAAATAAAAAAGTTTTGCCATCTGTGATCCTTTACCAAAGCTCCCCATCTTTTTCTTTAGCTGGCACTTCTATTACTCGTGGTTTGTCGATTATTCTGGCTGTGCGATTCCCTTTCTCTACGATACCAATAATCCACGCTTGATATCCTTCCTGTTTTTCGATATCTTTACAATATGCAGCAGCCTAAGAATATGTAAATTATATGAATTTGACCAATAAGAAACATTTCGTTAATAACTTCCATATTAACGAAAAAAAAAATAATTGTAAGAGAGTCGACAGCACCAAGATGTCTACAATAGCAAATCGGTATGGAAATCTCTATTTCTTTTCCTGCTGTTCTTTAGAGTATTTAAAGACGAATAATATACTCTACTGTATTAGCAGGATTTGAGTAAAATACTTAAAGAACAAAAGATTTCAAACCTGTTCTCTAGGTAGGCAAATAAGTAATCCACCGCTGGTTTCCGCCGAGTGACCTTGAAGGAGTTGAAACATGTTACCGCACGCTTTTGCTACAGCTGCCATTTTTGCGATTACGGGCAAATTATGAATAACAAAAGAGACTTCATTCTTTTGGTGTTTGGCCAAATTTTGTGCATGTCCCAAAAGGCCGAAACCCGTAACATCTGTTGCTCCGTGTGCATTGTATTTATGCATTAATCTAGCCGCTGGAAAATAAAAAGATCAATTACTGTTGTTGTATTAATAAAAATATCAAACTACAATTTAACACATACCTATTCTGTTAAGCCTGGCCATACTATCCATTGCTCTCTGATAAGCTTTCCTTACATCATCTTCACTGACCACAAGTTTAATTCTGTTCCAGCGATCTGGTTGATCTAACCATTGGTGAGCATTAACAGCGACTTGAGTTCCAAGTGGCTTTGTCAAAACAAGAACATCACCCACAACGGCATTGTCTGGTCTGTGATATAAACAATCATTAAGGAAGGAATGGTACATTCATATATCATTCATTCATTCATTGGTACATACACAATGTATTCGTTTGGTTGACAAACAGTAGAAGCAACACCACCTATTGTACACCAAGGATTAACAACTGTTTGACCTCCTGTTACTGTTGTACCAGCTTCCAGAGCAGAATCTTTGAATCCTCTCATGATCAAGGGTACAACAACGTCCCTTTCCTTCTCAGTCATTTTTGTACTGACTCCCAACAACATTAGCATATTGTCACATTCAGTAACACCCATGGCATACAGATCACTGATAACATTTGCACATGCAATTTTACCTGGAAAAATACTCCAATACAAGTGGTTAAACAGCATGCCATAAAACAAATTTTATCCGTAATAAAGAAACTGTGTATTTTATTACTATAATTGATAGATTCAATGAATATAATATAGAAAATGTAACTATTAAAATTGTATGACAATTAAAATATCATAGTGTTGTGTATCTTACCCATCATGTAAGGATCATCAACTAATGGGTAGAAGAAGTCTGTAGTTTGTACCAAACTAAGCCCTCCATGCCTCAGTGGAGTTACGGAGGAATCCATGCCAATGCCTGAAATGCAAAATATAAATGTTTAATGTTTATCTATTTTCAAAAAGACAAGAAAAAAAATAATATTTCAAAGTTTCTTTTACATCATTTTTTTTAATAGATGTATTTTAATTAAATTATAAGAAAACATTATCGAAAAAATATATATTATTTGCATATTAGTTATTCTGATATTATATATATATTTTGTATATATTATTTAAGTATAAGTTGAGAACACTCGTATTTCCGGTGGCGTGGGAGAAATCGGGCGGGAGACGATAACATGGCTGCTAACACGATAGGGATGCCTATTGCGATATTTGCGCCCTAGGTATTTCCAATAAAATTTCTTATTTACAGCTAAAATTCCCACAACGGGTAACAAATCTCTAGTTACTATATTACATGAATAAAATATGGTATTTAAATATTAACATACAGCACCATCAGGTATGGAAAATTTTCGCCGGGAAAAATTTCTTTAATTAACAAATTGTAATTTCTACATCTTCTCTTTAATAAAAACAATTGCCAAAAAAATATAAAAATTGGAAAGAGCAATTTAATCGTAGAAACGTTCGAACAAATATTTGTATGAACATAACCAATAAAAGTTAGGAAAAAATAAAATTATTATAAAATGTCTACATAAAATCAAACATGTCGACATGCGTAATATCCTCTTGTACACGCGCGCAATAAAATCAAGCTACTTACCGATGCGTGGAATGGCCATGTGCATAAAATGGGCATGTTCATGATCTTGTGCGCTACCATCGTCGGCCTGTAGTCCCTCGAGGAGTTTCCCAAGAACCTCCTGAGGGACTTTACACCCTCATCCTTTTAGGTCGGCGAACCGCGTAAGGTGGAAGGTCGCGTCGAGATCATGTGCCACAGGGTCAAACGGCCTACGCAAAGCTAAGGCGTTTGGATTTCCACCGAGCTCTAGCTGGGCTACGGACAGGGCGTCTTGAGCAACCGGGGTTCCCTGTAGTTCCGCCATCTTGCTAAAACTAAAAGTAACGACGAACCGGGTACGCGACGCGTTTCGCGGCCCTGGCACAACGATTCTCTTTCCAGCGGCTTCTCCTCCGTTCTGATTCTTGTTGCGCTATGTATCTACAAGTAGGTTCTCACGCTTGCCAGCTGCGCTCTCTGTACTTACGATACGCAGCTACAAATCCACGAACGCCGCCGACAGACAGCCACTGGCTTCGTAGCCCTTACTCTACTCGAGTAACACGAACTCGTTGCAAACGAGAATTATACTTTGCACCGGCGTCGACTAACCGGGATCGTACGTGCTAACAAAATGGACGCGCCTCCAGCTTTTACAGAATCGGAAGAACGCGCAAGGCTACTAAGAGCCCCCCCAATGTCCTTACCGTGATATTGCTTTATTCTGATAGGCCTTTTCGAATTGACGCATGCGCGTTTCTCGCTCAGCCTCCAGGTACGTCCGTATAACAACGATTCGCCCGTATCAGTCGTACGCGGAGCTGAATTTTGTTGTGTCACGAATTGACGCGACAAGTGTGCCTTTGTGACGTGTATATACTTTGCTCTTGATAAGTTCAAGCACCGACAAACTAATTATTTTTTATGTATGTTACATCATAATTATTGGATAATTGGGAGAAGATTTGGTTGTTTGAATAGATGCGCAGTTTTATAAACGGTGATCGGCAAATGTTTTTCGTAAAAAGATATTCAAATTTGATTGCTACTAAGATGTATATTCTGCTTATTTGCCGATTGATAATAACACATTTTTCTATTCAAATTAGTATACATATTTATATTCCGTTATAACTGATCCTGAATCGATTGGTTGAAATATCCTACACTTTTTTGGCAAAAACATTCAATAGTAAAAATTCTGATATACGCCAATGAAAGTACAATCTGATTTAAAATTCTTTCATATCCAGTTGGAGTAACATGAAAACGTAGAACTATTTCAGGATTTCTAAAGTCGTTATTTATATTTATCTTTATATTATTTTAAAAATTAATACACATCAATTAGTTTTTATTATAACCTGTTATAACTAAGAATTTTAGGCAAATTTTCCTATGTTCTGAAAAATAAAAAAGATCATCAAAAATGTGGTAATTTGTTATTGAAAGAAGATTTTTATTTTGTTTTCTCGCATTGATCCACGTTTTTAAGCTACGCGATTATTTCTTAGGATCTCTTACTGATGCAAAGTATAGTTTGTAACGACAATTTGTCTGAAAAGAACCATGTTCGCATTCGCACGTGCATCGTATATACAATACATTTAAGAATGTTTCTGTAGAATGCAGAATTCAGTTGTTTTCGGACAGTTCACCGGAAACAGCCAAATCTTTTGGCGCAACGCATACTCAATTTTCATTAGTTTTTTCCGTTGGCTCGAAGATACCGCGTTGTTTCGATTGACCAATCCACATTCTTCAGTGATTCTCAGTTCTGTCAAGACATGTTTTAGCCGTGCATATCTTTCCGCTCATTTCTACATATTCTGTATCTTTTGCGAATTTACGAAGCAAGGAGAATAAGTTGTTATCGGAGTGGGAATAACGGAAACGAGCCATTTCTGTTATCCAGTCCGGTGCAGTCGTAAAATTGTATACGTTCGACCGTATCTTGTTTCTAACTGTCTCTTATTATTACAAGTATTTGTGGGATTTTGTTATTTATTTTGGTGGTAAAGTATACGGTTTTGTTAATTATTTATTATTATTACGGTTTTATCGATAATAATATATCAATAAATTATAAATTATTTTAGAATACAGATTTCTCTTCACAAATTGTGTTAACACGCTTTCCAAGTCTTCTTATATATTTTATTTTATTAAACGTAATTTAGGCAGTCTATATTGTTGTACATTTATACATGTCATTACAAACTCTGATAAAGTCTTTTAATTTAAAACTGATCGACCCTTTCATCCTGTTGATTTTTTACTATAGCGCAAGGGATATCGTTTTCGATCGACATTGCCGATTCCTTTTCGTTTAGTATTTTATCGATCAAATTCAATACAGATATTTTAAAACTTCTTTTCTCTTGTCTCGTCATCTGCCGTACGTCTGGAAGTAAGCTTTTAAAGAACAGTAAGTCTGCATCATTAATCGATTCGTCGACATCTCGTTTTTTGGCTAGAATACAATTATCCAAGCACCTATGTGATAATCGGTCGTCTGTAAGCCTCATCGTTTTACTCCTCACGAACGTGTACTCTTCGTTCTTCGAGTCTCCATCTCTTTCTGGTTCTGGCATCGTTTGGTTAGATTTGTTTAATTTCTCGTAATTAGAGGACGTATCAGAAGCGGTCTCCTCTTCGTTCCAGTTCTCCTGCGCTATTGGTCCTTCCTCGTTCAAACTGTCATCTGGCCTGAAAACAGAAAAGAAAAACAGAAAAAATAGCTCGATGAATCACGTGATATGTTATCGATTTTCTATTGCATGTCAATATAGGTCAGTTACCTGCGAAGTTTGCTGTAAGGAAGTAAAAAATCCATATAATCGGCCATGTAATATGGTTTTTTTGCTTTCGAATTTGCCGTATTTTGATTTCTTAAATGTCTACTGAAGCTCGCGCGAAGATTCTTCCATTTCTCCTTACATTCTGCAGCTACGGGAAAGATTTGCAGGGATATGAAAAATACGGTTGAACTTTTATAGGAAACCTGAAAGACATATTTAAGTTTGGAATAATTCTTACCAGAAGCGTTTACTTCTTGCGCTACAGCTCTCCACATTTTATTTCGTACAACCCTATTATGGTAGTCATTACAACTGAGATCATATAACGCTGGATATTTTTTAACTGTTAATACTAAGTTTATGTAATTCCTTGTTTCATCCATTTTTTAAATAATAAATAAATATGTCACTCTATTGTGAATTAATACCTTCTTAAAAAGAATAGATCATTTATTCAAATTAAAGTACGTTCAGCATTGACAGAAAATTATTTCTCAAAGTAACAACCGGTTGTCTTCTTAATTTCTACACGAATAGTAACCACGCGACTTTGAATTCATAAGATTTATATTTATCGGTGTGCAGTCCGTATCACAATATCTGGTGTCATACGGAGTTCGCGAACACGCGATGTCTGCGACGCTTTCACAACTTCTGTCACTTTCACTAGTCACTTTTTCTACTTTTAGATTGATTTTCTGAATCGCTGAACGTCGAACAATAGTTGGAATATCATAGCGCAATGCGTAAAACAATATGTACTTGATCGGTGGATATGGTTCGATATCAGAAAGTTGTCGCGTCACCGACAAAACGTCATGTCGCCTCACGTCTGTCCAGGAGTGAAGACGATATTGTTGGACCCTAGGTATACTATAGTAGTGTAAATTGCCTACTAAAATTATTTGTGTGGTTTCTATCGTATTGTAATTAATGTAAACTGTTATTTACTACATTATATCAAAGAATCAATTAACACGTTACTTGAGATGAGAAAATAAAATTATTAATGATCAATTATAACGAGCTACATTCATGCAGGGATATTTCTAGTGTGTTTGGATCGGAAAATAGAGATACACTTTTAGTTATTCAGGTATTTGTAATCTGCATTACCCTTATGCGATAAAACTAACCATCCGATAGCACAGACAACAAGAGACGTCCATGTCGGTGTCGTTATCGATAATGAATCGGCAGATAAAATCTTTCGAATTAATCAAGCGAAATAATTCATTCAGTTATATAATTCATTTAGTTATGCACAAGGTACAGAATATACGTAATACGTAATTACCATCATTTATGTATGTAAATATAGAATAGATTTGACGTTATATGGGATATCGGCGTATCTTATGTCCTGAGATACCAATTATGAAAAAATCAGTGTTTTTACGCCCTCTGCAATTTGCTTCGGCGAATGGTATAGTATAGAAATTATGTATATACATAAGTACATATATACTTGATCTGACTTAATTGATAAAAGTATCTGCCACATAGAAACTAAAGAAGAGATACTACGTATATATGAAAAATATATTATATTTCAAACCCCCTTTCAACTTAAGAGATGTATACAGAATGTTACCTACTATTAGTATCAGAAAGAAAATGGGAGAGTTCATACTTATGATTTCGGATCTCCCAGACTAGTGCTGCCGCCAGCAGTCAAGTACTGCAGATATTCTACGCTAGCATATACAAGAACCTTTAAAGTTAGGAAGTTTAAAGTTAGTCGTTTGTTTGATTCCAGTATCAGAAAGAAAATTTCTTCTCTGCTAGCATATCCAAAAACCTATTTAATTCTACCAAAACGAGGTTATTAATTCCACCAATATTCCCTGCGGACCCATACTACAAAAGTCTATTTCATTGTACAGTTCTACGGAAAAATTGTATTTTCCGTAATTCGATATAGATAAGTATGAGAATAACAAAATCGCGCAATAATTAACTCAGAAAGAGAAATTAATTGTTTATTATATATTTTTAGAAGAGAAAGAAAAACTTTTTCTTTCAAACGATACTGGATCAATGAAATGATGCAATAATTGTAATATATTGTCTATACACAGTAGCTTTTTAGATTTAACATTAAATTTATGTTCCTCGCGATAATTTTTTTGTTATAACAAAAGTTAAATTTTACCTTAATAATAATTTCAGTAGTTAACTGCTGCAAATAGTATTTCTGATGTGATGTATCTCTTTTGTATGCTTATTCGTTTATTACGCATGCTATTGAAACAGTGGTAAAAACAGAAGAACAAATTAACTACAGACAAGATTTGATGTTATGATTAATTTGTTAACCACAATTTTCATTCATCCTACTTTCATTACTGAATAAGATTTATTATAATTATTTAAAAGTTTGCTTTTATTTTTTGCCAGATTTTGATGATTTTTTAATATGCTGTGAAAATCACGATTCTGAACACTTTTGTATGTTCAGAATCACTATACGTATAACCGTCGCAGTCCCCTAATTCCCCGAGATATTCGCAAACAGTTGTCGTTACTAGATCATTGAATCCGGCCCATTATATATTTGTGACATAATCCAAATCACAAGTTTTTTTTATTTATTTATTTAATTTGTACTTTACAATTTGTCCAGCTGGACATTTAGTAAATAAGTTATAAGTGTAGCCATAGTCGACACGTTGGTCGCTTTGTTCACCAAAATGTGGCGATCTGTTTATATTTATATCCATTGGTCGCTGATCTCCTTATCTTTCTATTATACTTTACGAATTTAAATAAACAGCATCTATGAAAACTTCGTTCACAACAAGATATGCCAGGCTATAAAAATCTTTTTTGAAAATTTTACGTCGGTATAGATCTCTATTATTATTTTTTATTATGTAGCGGCACTAGACCGCAAAGAACAAATCTCTTTCCAACGGTTTCGACGGCACATAGTATGCCATCGTTGGAAGACTGTATATGAGACCGACGAAACATAAACAAGGTCGCGATAAAACGTAAGTGTCGACAGGTCTAATGGGTCAACGATATCCCCACGGACCTTCCACCAAATATTCGGAAGAAGGCGTACATGACCACGATCGCGGACGCCTAACGAACACGTGCGTAGTGGGGATATGGAAAGATGACAAAAAGAAAAGAAAGGGATTAAGAGATCAGTCGTGATTGGGGAGTCGTAAGCGAGAGTCGTAACTGAGGAGTCGTGAATAAATAGTCGTCCGCACGAGTCGCGAGCCGAAAGTTGTAAAGAAGCCGCTAGTCGAGTTAATAAACACACTGTTAAATAAAACGCCGAGTATTTCTTTGGCACCCTACACATCCTACCACTTCAAGTTGGTGACCATGACGTGATTTGAAATGAAAGTGATGAACATGTTCGTGCCACGTAAACATCGTTTCTGTAGATTTGTGTTCGAAATGGCAAATACCAACGAGGAAGCGCACGCAACGAACGCCACGGACAATGTAGACACAGTTGGCCACCCATTCCGCGTGCCGCCACTATGGCCTCAAAGAATAGCGCTGTGTCATGTTGGAAGCGCAGTTCGAGGCCGTGCGCATCATAAGTGACAAAACGAAATTTAACGCCATCGTTGCGATCCTCGGGGAACGATAGAACAAGTCGAGTATATAGTGCTCACCGGTGACGGGACGATACGAGCGGCTCAAGAGCGAACTCATTAGAAGACCAGCCGATTCAGAAAGTACGAGAGTGCGGGAGTTGCTCGAGATCGAAGAAATGGGGGATAGGACGCCGTCCAAGTTCTACAGGGACTTAAAGAAGTTGGTCACTCCATCAGTTTCGAACGATTTTGTTATGACGCTCTGGAAAAATCGTCTTCCGGCAAATACGCAACGGGTCCTGGCCGTCGTAAGAGAAACGGACGCAAACGTCCTGACTGAAATGGCAGATAGGATCCACGAAATACGACCAGAGGTCGGAGGAATCGCAGCGGTCAACTAATAACCGAATCGTGTCTCAGACTCGATGTACGACAAGGTAAGCTGATTGGAGAGGCAAATCAGCGCAATGAGTCTCGACTGTTATGTTCTATTTGGTTGCCGAACGAGAAGATAGCGTTAACTGACGTTAAATTCAACTGGTAATAAGCTCCACTTTCGGCTAACCTGCTATGTGCAGGAATACTGGCACGGGAGAGGATTAAAGTTGCTCGTGAACAAGTTTAAAATATGTAGTGGTTTATTCAGATCTTACTCGGTCTCCGATAAACAAAATGATAATAATTCGATAGACGAACTGTAATTATTATTATTCGGTAATTATTATTACTACTTTTCTGTGTCGCTACACTTATTTATATCTGTTGGAGATGAAAAAACATCGAGGTCTTTCTTTTGAAAATGTTTGGGAAGATCCCCAACGTTGGTTCAACTGCCGACTTTGTTTACAATTTAAATTGTCCCAACATCGCTACAGAAACATAATTAGACAAATATAAAAACATGGATTTTCGCAAGATATAGTTTTTAGCGACTTTAACTGCCTTTCACCTCAAATACTGCTCAAATACTTTCAAATTGACGTTTCAACCGTCTCGATGTGAAGGAATCCATCGATTCCGCTTTCGCGCCACGGGACGCGCGGGTCGCGGGACGTGACATCGATAGTCGGCGCCGTCCAAGACCACGCTCGTGTAACGTCAACAAACATCTCCAACCGACTTAGGAAATTTGAACCACCTTGCTCACGACACCGATTCCCGAAACAAAGGAATATGAATTCGGCACGTAGGCATAAGATAAACGAACATATAGAAATGCTGGGTCTTGATCAGTTTCTATTGACTGGGTTTCAGTCTTTCAGACGACTAGGATTGCGATTTCTCGTCGACTCGGGAGCAGGAATCAACTTACTTAAACGAGGATGCTACCCAAGAAGAACAATAATACCAGACACAAAGAAATTCTCCATAGAACATTCCAAATACGAATCCAATTCCAAAATTAAACTAAATTCATTCAACAAAGAGGTAAAATTTTTCTTAATCGATGATAATTTCCCTATTATAGAAGACGACATATTAGGTTTACCCGGTTTAAATCAGTATCGATTCGAACTCTCCAATAAAACATTAAAATTAGATAATAACACCCTTCTGCTGTAGCGAGAACCAACCCTCGCACCAGGAGAAACCGTTCAAAAAATTGTATACGTCGAAGGAAAGCCAACGTCAGTATGCTTTATCAATGGTGGTAAGTCCTCAGTTCAAATTTCTAACATTATTGAAAATATAAACACTATAGATCAAATCGAAAAATTCAAATCTTTGATTCGACTATCGCACATAGAAAAACCTCTTAGAGAACCTATGGAAAAGATTCTTCTCTATTACATGGACGTATTTAATTTAGACATTACCATGCACATGCCTTGCCAAGCATTCCATTACGTTAAAAGAAAATAAGATCATCAACGTAAAATCCTACCGTCCTCCCGAACATCATAAAACCGAAATAATTAAACAGATGACTGAAATGTTAAACAAAAAGATTATAGAACCCTCTCTGGCTTTCCCTATAACTCTCCTGTCTGGGTCGTTCCAAAGAAAATCGACGCATCAGGGAAACAAAAGTGGCGAATAGTCATTGACTTTAGAAAGTTAAACGAACTAACAGACCAAGACGCATATCCACTACCTGATATTGACAATATACTCTCAGAACTAGGAAACGCAAAATATTTCTCCGCTTTAGACTTATCCTCAGGATTCCATTAAATACCCACGGACGAGAATTCAAAGAAATATACTGCATTTAGCACACCACAAGGGCACTTCCACTACAATAGAATGCCATTCGGGCTCAAGAACGCACCTGCTACCTTTCAAAGAATGATGGATACCACGTTGAGAGGTTTGATTTTATTTATTCATTAAAATTTACAATCAATATTGACGTTTGCTGATAGTAGTCTTAGTAGGTGTGGAGGAGCGGATAGCGTTTATTATGCTCATGTCTAAGTATTCTGTGGCTGCTTCGATATCTTCATTAGTTTTTAGTGAAGTTAAGATTTGATTAACGATCATTGTTTCGTTTGTCTCGATGATATCATTATATTCGGGCAATCGAGAGAAGAACATAATAAAAACTTAGCCATTATATTCCAAAGACTCAGGAAAGTAGATCTAAGAATACAACCAGATAAATGTGAGTTCTTAAAACCCGAATTAGAATGTCTAGGACATGTAGTGACAACAGATGGAGTAAAACCTAACCCTAAAAAGATAGAAGCAGTAAAGAATTTCAAACTACCCAAAAATCCTACACATGTAAAATCATTCCTTGGGCTAGCTGGATACTATAGAAAATTTATTAGAAACTTCTTTAAAATTGCCAAACCGTTAACAGAACTAACTAAGAAAGACATACAATTCCACTGGACTGACAAGACACAACTTAACTCCGATACATTAAAAGAATAACTATGCCAGTATTAAAATATCCCGACTATACGAAAACACTTACGTTAACAACGGATGTCAGTAATAAATGTTATTTGATATGGGTTTGGGGTTATTAATTAATCGATTCACGCAGATTCGATTTTCTTTAATATATTTTTAGGTTCGTACAACACGTCTTAACACGCAGAATACACTCGGTCAATTAACACGTGGTCGACTTTTAAGATAAAAGAGCGTCGTTAGAAGTCGTACCAACTTAGCTTGTAGTAACTAGCGATCATGCCAACCTAACATTTCTCAACACTCCCCTTTGATCGTAGTTCCTACAAGCCCCATAGCTTTGGTGAAATACTGAATCTTAACCCTATTTAAGCCTTTGGTAAGAATGTCAGCGACATTCTCAGGACTAGGTATATATGTATAATCTAATATCCCCTTCGACACGCAGTTCTTAACATAAAAGTAACGCACTTGGACGTGCTTAGAACTTTCGACAACTACTTCATCCCTTGACCATGAAATAGCTCCGATATTGTCACAGAAGATCTTGCAAAGGCGAGGGCAATATGACAATTGACCCAACTCCCTTAACAGTAAGGAAATCCATACTGTTTCCCTTGCTGCTTCCTGCATCGCCACGAACTCCGCTTCGCACGTCGATTGAGCTATGATCGGTTGTTTTTTAGACAACCGGGATATTGCACTACCAGCGAGTATGAAGACATACCCGCTCCTGGATTTTCTATTTACCGTACAGCCCGCAAAATCCGAATCGCAAAACACCTTCAAAGGTTGTCCCGTTCTTTGGTACACTAATTTTAAGTCTTTGGTTTTCAACAGGTACTTGAAGATTCGCTTCACTGCTTTCCAATCGGATACAGTCGGATTTGCACATCTTTGACTTAGTTTTCCTATTGCACACGCGACATCAGAGCGACTTACAGTGGCGACATACATTATATGCCCCACAGCTTGTTCGTGTAACTTATTGTCGAAGGGCTCATCACACTCAATGTCAAAACCAGACTCACATTCTTTAGCTAGCGATGTCGACACTCCAATCTCATGAGTAATGTCAAACAGATCCAGCATTTGACCTATCTGTACGGATCAAATACCACAGTGTTGCTGTTTGGCCTACTCAGGCGGATGGATAGAAATTGAGTGTCTACACCTAGCATTCTAACGTTTAATTTGTCCTTAATCCTAGTTTTGAATATTTCAATCCACTCCTTCGTCCCAAACACAAGAATGTCATCCACATACACAACTACAATCAAATCTTTGGACGCATTCACATATACACACGGATCACTCACACATGGGTTCAGACTCATACCTTTTAAAATACTATTGATGTATCTAAACCACAGCTTGTCCCAGCTTGCTTCAATCCATACAGGCTCTTTTTAAGTTTATACACAAATTGAGTTCTGTCCTTTCCTGGAACTCTAAAAAATTCTGGTTACCCCATGTATATATCCTCATCCAGAGAACTGTTGAGATATGCACATTCCTCATCGATGTGCTCGTAAACCCATCCATTCTCCGCACACAGAGCAAGCAGAATTGTTAGAGTTCTGCGTTTCTCTATTGGATTGAAGGTTTCTGAGTAATTTACTCCAGGTCTCTGCTAGAATCCCCGAGCTACCAGTCTAACCTTATACCTATCAGGGTCTCTCTTTATCACAAGCACCCACTTATAGTCTATAACGTTTTTATTTAAGGGCACATATTTTGGATTGGTGTAAAGCCTCCACTTCCACCTGGTACTCCTTGAAACACTCGAGTACTTCATTCTTCCTATTGATGATTCTGACGTACATGAAACGAGAAAAATCATCAATAAAGGTCACAAAATAATTATCTCCGCCCAGCGACTTGCATTGAGTTCTGTCACTAATATCGCTGTGAACAATCTCTAAAGGGCGCTGACACATGTGGTGAGCTGTCCTCGGAAATGGTACTTTGGTCATCTTTCCTTTCACGCAGACTCCGCATGGTTCCTCACGTTTTCTCGAGTCCTCTTTCACACTACTTACAAGGATTTTCCTCATCGCATTCCCATGTAGGTGACCTAACCTCTCATGCCATGATACGATACCTTTCTATGCTTTGGCTTCAATGACCTCAATGTCTTCGTCATCCTTCCCAGGTCTTTCCTGATCGTTCTCCACGGAAACGTTTGCTACATGCCTTTTAGATGATATTGTCTCTAGGTAGGTACACATTGTCTCCTATCTTTGAATTGAATATTACATCCCCATCATCATGTGTACCGATGGCCTCATCCCTCGTACATACTGTGGTGACACCTTTCACCGCCAATTGCCTGATTGAGATTAGATTCACATCTAAATCAGGTACTCATAGAGCATCCGACAAGGATAGTTCCCACCCGCCACAGGCTTTAGTCATCTTCACGACGATCGTTCCTTTTCCCTTGACCTCCAGCTACCCCTCCCCTCCTTCCAGCAATCCCTCGTTGTTTTCAAAGTCCTAATTTCCCCGAGATATTCGGGGCGAATATGCCGGAAAAGGTACTGTTGCTAATTTAATAAGCTCTAAGTGTACTGTTCATACTTCCCATGGTATACATTCTGGTGGAAAAGGCCAGCGATTTTTCTTCTTTGAGTAACTACCTTCTTGCTTGCATTTAAATTTCCCAAGACTTCGATGGAAAAGAACACTATGAAATATACTTGCTACCGCTTCATCCACTGGTCTGCCCTCCATACTTAATTCAAATAACTGAATTCTGGCATTCATGGAGATTCCTCGTAAGAACAGTGGTAAAACCGATGATTATCACTTGATACTTGTTGTGATATTGGATGATATTTGGTTATTATTTAATTGTAGAGAAATATCCAATACGTTGAAAATTGTTGAGAAAATGCATGGAAGTAAGTCCTCCGAGTCTTTAAAAATTTTATATACGAAATATCCAATATATATGTGGATACATCGAAGTAAAATTACGACTTATGGATTTCACTCTTATTTTTAGACATTCGAGAAATAAGAGTTACATGAACTTTTGATCACAACTTCAACTTATTTCTTCCTTCATATTTTTCGCTTTATTTCTTTTCTCTAAATTTTCTTCTCTATGGAGGAATTCTTTTAGAAAAATTTAATTGCAGGTCATTATTATTAATGATCGTCAATTACACATAATAAAACGAATCAAACCAATATTCCTAATATATATAAATTCCTGTAACTGGTTCTCTTCAATGTTCACGCAATCACTCCCACCAACATTATCACTGCCATCATTCTATAAATTTTTGTCATTTAATTTGAGTGGTTACTATATTTTCAACGTTTATGCTTCACTAGATATTATTCGCTTTCAAATCCCTTTATAATGAAATTCGTATATTCTTGATTTTTTTTTATCAGTGCTTCGACGTTCCTTCTTTCTTCTTCGTTTAAATGTTTCAGTCGCAACAATTTCACTATTTTGTAGAACCTAGTTTCCTTAGATACTGAAATAACGTTGCACGTGGTATGAGAGAGCGAAGTGGGTATTGTAATCTCTCTAATTATCATTGTAGGTACGGTGAATTCGTAATCCCTTGATGTGGTATTGATTACTCTTATATAACCCCATCCTTTATGGTTTTTTACAACCGCGTTTCCGAAATAGACTCCCTTAATCGGTTCGATTTTTGGGATAAATCCCTCTTTTATCTCTGGATTTGAAATGTTAATTGAACATGGTACCGAATTTCGTTTAGGTACGATTATTTTTTCTCTCGTATCAAACGGGATATAGATATTTCGCCATTTAATGTGTTTTTGCTCGTAATCCAAACGAGCTTTACATCCTGCAAAAAATTCGGATCCTAAGATTCCGTCTTGATCGATTAGTAGTGAATCATCAACTACGTGAAAAGGCCCGCAACCTATATTATTGTCCGCCCTAGGGTGACCAGGCTCGTTGCCGTAATTCCTCGAATTTCAATTGATTCTTTCAATTGATTCGTTCATGATTGCTGAATCGGGTAAAGCAGGTTTTTTGATAATATTGATTTCCCATCCGGAGTCTAATAATAAACTTGTTTTGGTTTTTAGATCTGGGGAGACTATTCGTGCAGTTGGAGTGCTCGGGGTTTCATTTATTTTTATTGAAACAATTCGGAGAGGTCTCCTTCCGAATCTGAATCTGATTCCTGCGTACTCCTGGTTATTTTTCTGTGAACTTCCTTTTCTTTTGCTGTTTGATTTTCTGGGTATTCTACCATATTCGTTCCCGTGCACAACTGCACGAAGGTTGTGGCGTCGATCTTCTTGTTGCTGCTTGTACTCTCGGGCGATTCACAGTGTCGCTCCTTCGGGATTCGCCCCTTGCTCTCGAAGGAGTTAGCTGGTTTCCCGACTGCCCCGAGGTGTAAGGTACGATTATCGTCGTTTGGACGATTTTGCGACGGTGGTGCAAATCTCCGATCTTGGCGGTTGTTATTAAGGGGACGAGCATTGTTTCGGTCGTAATTGTTTGACGGTGCCGAACGCTGGTACCGTCTGGCTGCTTGTTTTATTTTTCGCATCGCTTTCATGGCTTGGCGGTTTCTTTTTTTAGTATTTAAAGATGTTTATTAAACCCAAGATACAATTTTAAGTACATTTTGGTATTCACAATAAATGGTGAATTTTTGTAATGATGTTTTAGGCAAAAGTACCGATACGCAACGGTACGACGTAGCCATGCTATAATATGTGTCGGCGCTTTACATTCACGGCTTGGCCGTATGCGTCGTCCAATGATTGGTGTCCTGCTACCCTCACTCGCAAGCATACCTTGTTTGGGAGTCCTTTGACGGAAGCCTCCCTCGTGTCCCAATCTATCGTGTCTTGGACGTTTTGGGATACTGTGCCGTATTCACATCTTTCCCCATCTATTATTGCCATTCTGAGATTCCTGACGCGGTCTATGTAATCGAGTATTTCCTCTCCAGGTCGCTGAAACACTGTTCCTAACTCTCCCCTATATTCATTGACAGTTTTCCCTGGGCCGAACATGTCTTTCAACTTGTTCCCAAAATCGTTTAAATCTACAACCTCAGTGGCTACAGCGAGAAACGCGTGTCCGCGAAGCTTATTCATCAATAGTTGTACTAATTGAGGCTCCTGATGTCTAGGAACCATATTTCGCGCACGCTCGCATGCTCTCAAAAATTGAAATACCGGCGGTTGGTGGCCGTCGAACACTGGTACCGATTCGATCGCGTCGTTCAACTTGATCGGTTGGGAACTGCCCTTGATCGCCCTGGTCTCTCGGAGTGTTATCGGTGATAATGTAGGCGTTTCGATTTCATCCTTTACTTTACTTATACGCGTGTCTTCCTCTAGTTTGGCTATCCTTATGCTCATATCGGTTAACACGTGAAAATTTTTGTCCGACGCTTTCACTTTTTCTAGCAATGTTAGGAGCGTGTCCTCATTCAATGAGTCTCGTGTGGTCGACATGTTTTCTGGTTATACTTTATTAGTACTCTAAAGACTTTAATCCTTCGTGGAACGTATCTCACCGCTGCCACCAAAATTTTATATCAGTATATACTGTTACGTTCTATTTGGTTGCCGAACGAGAAGATAGCGTTAACTGACGTTAAATTCAACTGGTAATAAGGTGTGTTTTCGCACGTTCGCGGGGAGACACGATCTCGAAGAAGCGCGCCAACGGGAGTCATAAATTCCCGTTACGATTTGCTAATCGACGCCGCGAATCGTTCGATCCCTTATTTCTTTTGGGATAATAAGGGTAGTTAAATTAAGGATAACGCTGCTACTAACAGGTTATTATATGTTTTCACAATCCAACAACTTCGGTGTAACACAAATGAATGTAACACTGTGTAGTAAGTATAAATGACCTTTTATTCTAACAACTTGTAAAGAAGATAGTTGCGCTGGTGCGTGTGTATAAGATGAGTGACTGACTGATCTTCGGGCGTAAACCCGGTTTGGATTTTAGTTTGGGCACTATTAAATTTTCTCTCGCCCTTTGCTGCACCGTATTTTTCTTCTTTGAGTAACTACCTTCTTGCTTGCATTTAAATTTCCCAAGACTTCGATGGAAAAGAACACTATGAAATATACTTGCTACCGCTTCATCCACTGGTCTGCCCTCCATACTTAATTCAAATAACTGAATTCTGGCATTCATGGTGATTCCTCGTAAGAACAGTGGTAAAACCGATGATTATCACTTGATACTTGTTGTGATATTGGATGATATTTGGTTATTATTTAATTGTAGAGAAATATCCAATACGTCGAAAATTGTTGAGAAAATGCATGGAAGTAAGTCCTCCGAGTCTTTAAAAATTTTATATACGAAATATCCAATATATATGTGGATACATCGAAGTAAAATTACGACTTATGGATTTCACTCTTATTTTTAGACATTCGAGAAATAAGAGTTACATGAACTTTTGATCACAACGTTAACTTATTTCTTTCTTCATATTTTTCGCTTTATTTCTTTTCTCTAAATTTTCTTCTCTATGGAGGAATTCTTTTAGAAAAATTTAATTGCAGGTCATTATTATTAATGATCGTCAATTACACATAATAAAACGAATCAAACCAATATTCCTAACATATATATGTCGAGTCAAGTTCCGAGTTTGGGCCCGAGTCGTCCTCGTGGCGGGAGCTTGGGACAGGTAAGGATTCCTCACTGAAGCTATCCATGTTTTCTTTTACACTGAAGTTATTTTTATTGACACACACGAAATTGTTACAGAGTTGACACAAACTCACAATGACCACACACTCGCGACGCTAGTGACAATTGTCTTAGGTTCGATAACGAGTCCGCGGACAACGGGACGGTAGTCGTACGCACTCGCAAAAATCTAAGTCGGATTCTGTGTTGATATTCACTGACCGTAAGGCGTTAATCTCTTTTTGTCGGTGAGGTCGCAAGAGAGAATGACTTTCCGTCCCGGTGACATCCCAGAGGAAAACTATGACGGGGTGTGTCTAAGGACACGAGATCATCGGATTCGTCGGGGATATCACACGTTCGGAAAGTAAGGGAAATTGACGTTGCTGCTAATTGGCCAATCTCCATATCGGTAGTTAGAAAAGGATGCTAGCCGCCCTTGAGGGAAGGTTGCTAGTGGGAGACGTCGTTCGTGGAAAAATAGGTCTCTCCTGTCTTCCTGTAACTGGGACAAAGACTGTGTATCTGTTGAGGGATTTTAGGTAACTAGATATTAGTGTTTATAACGGTCCTTAAACCAAGGGTCCAGTTCGACAACAGGATTTTGCTAGAGGTTTCGGTAACAAAAATAAAAGGACAGAATTATTAACATTATGATTCGTATTCGAAATATTAGTTGCATCCTGTGGTTTATCAGTCGGGTCGTAGTGGCGTGACGGACTATTTGCGATTTTGCATCCAGATGAATCTTGATTTTGTAGATCGCACGACCGCACAGAGTTTCACTGGTAGTGCGTGCTAACATAAGACCGATTGAGGTTCGTAACATTGCAGCTGGCTGTGCGCGCGAGTACACGACCGCTTCAGCTTCATGGCGTTGCCGCTAGCAGTGCATGTGAATACACGACCGCTTCGGCCTCCTGGCGTTGCCGCTAGCAGTACATGTGAGTACACGACCGCTTCGGCTTCCTGGCGTTGCGTTAATGACCCTCGGGGGTCGGGGTACTCATATCGCTCGGGTCACTGTCCTCGCCACCACTAACAACGTCCAAATCCGCAGGAATGCGACTATCTGGCATCCTTCTCAACCTGTCATGACTATACTTGTAAGAGCGTTTGGCGTCTAACGTTTTTAGAATATATCGGTCCCCCTCCAAAATCTCTGCTATCCTAAATGGACCCTTAAATTTCGGATCTAGTTTACATTGGTTTCTCTCTTCAATTTTCCGTAGCACAAAATCGCCGAGGTTGAACCTAACCACTTTCGCCTTAGTTTTATCAAATCTGTCCTTGTCGTACTTGGCACTAGCCTCTATATTTTTTATGGCTTAGCGCCTTACATCGGAGATAGCTATTGTCTTTTCCTTTATATTATCGGGTAGCGTCAAGCCGTATGGTCTTGCTGCTTTACCGATCAGCAGTTCTAACGGGCTTGATTTAGTTACACGGTTGGTGGTGCAATTTAAAGCCAATTGTATTTCCCCGATCGCGTCTTGCCAAGACCGTCCGGTCGTTTCTACCGTCGTGAACATATTTTTTAGCGTACTCATAGTACGCTCTACCTGTCCATTGGCCCTACTAGCACCGGTTGCTATTAGGTGGAGTTTAATGTTCCTATCTTGGCAAAAATCTCGGAACTCTTTACCCGTAAAGCATCTTCCTTGATCCGCTATTATCCTGCAGGGACTGCCGAATAAAAATATGGCGGACTTTAACGCTTTAATGGTATTTAAGGAATCTATCTTACGGGTATGCTACAAGTATACAAATTTGGTGAAGGCGTCGACTAACACAACGACATACTCCTTAGAGTCGTTTTTACCGCTTAGTTTGCCCGTTATATCCACATGAATCGTATGCCAAGGTATGCTGGTCTTAGGTATAGGATGTAATTCCGCTTGTATTTTTTCTGAGCTTGCCTTTGAAACTCGACAGCATGACAGTTCTCCACGAATTTGCGAACATACTTCGCCATTCCTTCGAACCAGTACTCCTAAAGCTTCTACAGCGTTTTATCCCACCCTAAGTGCATAATGGACTGGTGCACGTGGCTTATAACGGACCACCTAAGGCCTCGCGGGACAATGGGCAAGCAGAGAGTTCTGCCCTTTCTCTGTATTCTACGATGAAGGGTACCGGACCGTATTTCGTACGTGTTCGCGACGTCTTCCGCGAGCTCTTCGTTCTGTAATTTATTGACGATCTCAGAAATCTGTCGGTCGCGACGTTGTTCCGCTAGTAGCCAGTCGCCGGAGATTTCGGCCAGGTTAATTTCTTTCTCGACAATTTTGCTGGTCGCACGGTAATCTAAGTTTACGGGGTTCCGCGAGAAGAAGTCTACGTGGGCCATTCGTTTACCTTCCCGATACATAATGTCGAAGGTAAAAGTTTGCAGGTAAGCCCACCACCTGCAGACCCTGTCATTTAAATGTACTTTATTACAGGATGCTTTCAAGGAATTGCAATCGGTGATAACAAGGAATTCTCGTCCGTGTAGATAGTGACGGAAATGCTTGACGGCGTTTACAACTGCTAAAGTTTCTAATTCGTACGAATGGTACCTAGATTCCGCGGGGCTCGTTCTTTTGCTGTAATACTCCACCACTCTATTTTTACCTTCGACCCTGTGCATTAAGATAGCCCCGTATCCCTCCGAACTGGCGTCCGTATGTAATTCGATGGGGTAATTGGGGTCAAATATCATTAGCACTGGCGCGTCAGTCAGGACGGAGATTACCTTTTGTCTTATTTGTTCGTGCCTATCTGTCCAAGTTATATTCTTGCTACTAGACGTACTATCCTGCGCTCTTCCTCGCTAAACCTGTAAGGGCTTCTTTGCACGGTGACGTTAGGATCAATTAGTCGTATTTCTAACTGGCCCGTACTTACGCGAGTACGCGGGAAACCCGTAATGAATGATTCTTTGAAACCTTTGAAACGGAAATGAATCGATCTTTATCGTTACCAATCACGTCGGTGTCGACCTCGTTAATATCGACCGCAACCTCCGCGACTTTACTATAAACGTTAACCACCTTGCTCTTGCAAATATCAACGCTGTTTCGTGTAATATTTACATCAAAACCTTAGCTTAAAATTTCACGGCCAATCATGATATCGTATTTTAGGTTGCTGTCCGCAAGGACGTGAAAAGTTATCTCCAATGTAAAACCGTTAATACCTACAGTGGACAGAATCTGAGACGTACTTTTAATACAAGTGTTTCCTATTCCTCGCAGTGCTACTACGTGAGTCGTTCTTTTGCCGGACAATTTCGAGGCTGCGGACTCTTTAATTAGCGAACACTCGGCTCCAGAATCGAAATAAAATGGAAACGACTCACCCCGCTGACTTAATCTACCGGTGGGGGCTTCCACCACGCAGGCATCGACACGATGCTCTTCCTCGGGACGGCGTTTCCCTTCTCGCAGCAGCGGACAATGCGGCGCGATGTGTCCCGGCTTATGGCATTTGAAGCACGATGTTTTTGGCGATGCGGCCGGTCGGCTTTCCTCCAGGCGTGGGGGGTCCTTCTTCGATTCCAACCTCATCTTCTTGCGGCATTCAGATATCGTATGTTCGTAAGAACCGCAGTGGCGGCACTTATCCCGGGGGGTGGGTGATCTGCTTCGTTTATTTCCGGGGCTCGATGATGGCCTCCGTAGCGGAGATGTCCGCCTTGATATCACTCGTGAGTGCTAGTCGTCTAAAGCGTCTATCGCGCGAGCCCATTAGATAGAGAACGGTGGCGGTAGCTACTTCCTCCATTGTTGAATTTCGCCACTTCGAATACAGGAGGAAATAAGACGGTTTCCGTACGCCCCTGATGATTTGTTCTCCCGCTGTAGTTCCTTGGATACCTTGATTAACGATGAGGCTGCTGTTTCTTGGCCACCGAATTGCGCGGTGAATTGTTCCTTTAAAGCTGGCCATGTGATCTCTTCGCCATCCATTATTTGCGTAAGCCAATACGCTGCCGGACCCTCCAGGGCGCGGTTCAACGCAGAATATAGCGCAGTGTCCTTCAGAGGGTGATCTCTCATAAGCAGGCTAACGGCTGCGCACTAGGCGGCTGGATCTGCGTTCTCGGCTTCGGGGTTAAAGCGCGGTAACGTTACCCTGGTTACCAAGTGTCCCTTCTTCTTCGTTAGCGATCGGATTAGCTCACGTACGATGCTCTTATGATCCCGCATCGACAACGTATGTTCGGATCCCACTTCTGATGTCGAGTCAAGTTCCGAGTCTGGGCCCGAGTCGTCCTCGTGGCGGGAGCTTGGGACAGGTAAGGATTCCTCACTGAAGCTATCCATGTTTTCTTTTACACTGAAGTTATTTTTATTGACACACACGAAATTGTTACAGAGTTGACACAAACTCACAATGACCACACACTCGCGGCGCTAGTGACAATTGTCTTAGGTTCGATAACGAGTCCGCGGACAACGGGACGGTAGTCGTACGCACTCGCAAAAATCTAAGTCGGATTCTGTGTTGATATTCACTGACCGTAAGGCGTTAATCTCTTTTTGTCGGTGAGGTCGCAAGAGAGAATGACTTTCCGTCCCGGTGACATCCCAGAGGAAAACTATGACGGGGTGTGTCTAAGGACACGAGATCATCGGATTCGTCGGGGATATCACACGTTCGGAAAGTAAGGGAAATTGACGTTGCTGCTAATTGGCCAATCTCCATATCGGTAGTTAGAAAAGGATGCTAGCCGCCCTTGAGGGAAGGTTGCTAGTGGGAGACGTCGTTCGTGGAAAAATAGGTCTCTCCTGTCTTCCTGTAACTGGGACAAAGACTGTGTATCTGTTGAGGGATTTTAGGTAACTAGATATTAGTGTTTATAACGGTCCTTAAACCAAGGGTCCAGTTCGACAACAGGATTTTGCTAGAGGTTTCGGTAACAAAAATAAAAGGACAGAATTATTAACATTATGATTCGTATTCGAAATATTAGTTGCATCCTGTGGTTTATCAGTCGGGTCGTAGTGGCGTGACGGACTATTTGCGATTTTGCATCCAGATGAATCTTGATTTTGTAGATCGCACGACCGCACAGAGTTTCACTGGTAGTGCGTGCTAACATAAGACCGATTGAGGTTCGTAACATTGCAGCTGGCTGTGCGCGCGAGTACACGACCGCTTCAGCTTCATGGCGTTGCCGCTAGCAGTGCATGTGAATACACGACCGCTTCGGCCTCCTGGCGTTGCCGCTAGCAGTACATGTGAGTACACGACCGCTTCGGCTTCCTGGCGTTGCGTTAATGACCCTCGGGGGTCGGGGTACTCATATCGCTCGGGTCACTGTCCTCGCCACCACTAACAACGTCCAAATCCGCAGGAATGCGACTATCTGGCATCCTTCTCAACCTGTCATGACTATACTTGTAAGAGCGTTTGGCGTCTAACGTTTTTAGAATATATCGGTCCCCCTCCAAAATCTCTGCTATCCTAAATGGACCCTTAAATTTCGGATCTAGTTTACATTGGTTTCTCTCTTCAATTTTCCGTAGCACAAAATCGCCGAGGTTGAACCTAACCACTTTCGCCTTAGTTTTATCAAATCTGTCCTTGTCGTACTTGGCACTAGCCTCTATATTTTTTATGGCTTAGCGCCTTACATCGGAGATATCTATTGTCTTTTCCTTTATATTATCGGGTAGCGTCAAGCCGTATGGTCTTGCTGCTTTACCGATCAGCAGTTCTAACGGGCTTGATTTAGTTACACGGTTGGTGGTGCAATTTAAAGCCAATTGTATTTCCCCGATCGCGTCTTGCCAAGACCGTCCGGTCGTTTCTACCGTCGTGAACATATTTTTTAGCGTACTCATAGTACGCTCTACCTGTCCATTGGCCCTACTAGCACCGGTTGCTATTAGGTGGAGTTTAATGTTCCTATCTTGGCAAAAATCTCGGAACTCTTTACCCGTAAAGCATCTTCCTTGATCCGCTATTATCCTGCAGGGACTGCCGAATAAAAATATGGCGGACTTTAACGCTTTAATGGTATTTAAGGAATCTATCTTACGGGTATGCTACAAGTATACAAATTTGGTGAAGGCGTCGACTAACACAACGACATACTCCTTAGAGTCGTTTTTACCGCTTAGTTTGCCCGTTATATCCACATGAATCGTATGCCAAGGTATGCTGGTCTTAGGTATAGGATGTAATTCCGCTTGTATTTTTCCTGAGCTTGCCTTTGAAACTCGACAGCATGACAGTTCTCCACGAATTTGCGAACATACTTCGCCATTCCTTCGAACCAGTACTCCTAAAGCTTCTACAGCGTTTTATCCTTCCCTAAGTGCATAATGGACTGGTGCACGTGGCTTATAACTGACCACCTAAGGCCTCGCGGGACAATGGGCAAGCAGAGAGTTCTGCCCTTTCTCTGTATTCTACGATGAAGGGTACCGGACCGTATTTCGTACGTGTTCGCGACGTCTTCCGCGAGCTCTTCGTTCTGTAATTTATTGACGATCTCAGAAATCTGTCGGTCGCGACGTTGTTCCGCTAGTAGCCAGTCGCCGGAGATTTCGGCCAGGTTAATTTCTTTCTCGACAATTTTGCTGGTCGCACGGTAATCTAAGTTTACGGGGTTCCGCGAGAAGAAGTCTACGTGGGCCATTCGTTTACCTTCCCGATACATAATGTCGAAGGTAAAAGTTTGCAGGTAAGCCCACCACCTGCAGACCCTGTCATTTAAATGTACTTTATTACAGGATGCTTTCAAGGAATTGCAATCGGTGATAACAAGGAATTCTCGTCCGTGTAGATAGTGACGGAAATGCTTGACGGCGTTTACAACTGCTAAAGTTTCTAATTCGTACGAATGGTACCTAGATTCCGCGGGGCTCGTTCTTTTGCTGTAATACTCCACCACTCTATTTTTACCTTCGACCCTGTGCATTAAGATAGCCCCGTATCCCTCCGAACTGGCGTCCGTATGTAATTCGATGGGGTAATTGGGGTCAAATATCATTAGCACTGGCGCGTCAGTCAGGACGGAGATTACCTTTTGTCTTATTTGTTCGTGCCTATCTGTCCAAGTTATATTCTTGCTACTAGACGTACTATCCTGCGCTCTTCCTCGCTAAACCTGTAAGGGCTTCTTTGCACGGTGACGTTAGGATCAATTAGTCGTATTTCTAACTGGCCCGTACTTACGCGAGTACGCGGGAAACCCGTAATGAATGATTCTTTGAAACCTTTGAAACGGAAATGAATCGATCTTTATCGTTACCAATCACGTCGGTGTCGACCTCGTTAATATCGACCGCAACCTCCGCGACTTTACTATAAACGTTAACCACCTTGCTCTTGCAAATATCAACGCTGTTTCGTGTAATATTTACATCAAAACCTTAGCTTAAAATTTCACGGCCAATCATGATATCGTATTTTAGGTTGCTGTCCGCAAGGACGTGAAAAGTTATCTCCAATGTAAAACCGTTAATACCTACAGTGGACAGAATCTGAGACGTACTTTTAATACAAGTGTTTCCTATTCCTCGCAGTGCTACTACGTGAGTCGTTCTTTTGCCGGACAATTTCGAGGCTGCGGACTCTTTAATTAGCGAACACTCGGCTCCAGAATCGAAATAAAATGGAAACGACTCACCCCGCTGACTTAATCTACCGGTGGGGGCTTCCACCACGCAGGCATCGACACGATGCTCTTCCTCGGGACGGCGTTTCCCTTCTCGCAGCAGCGGACAATGCGGCGCGATGTGTCCCGGCTTATGGCATTTGAAGCACGATGTTTTTGGCGATGCGGCCGGTCGGCTTTCCTCCAGGCGTGGGGGGTCCTTCTTCGATTCCAACCTCATCTTCTTGCGGCATTCAGATATCGTATGTTCGTAAGAACCGCAGTGGCGGCACTTATCCCGGGGGGTGGGTGATCTGCTTCGTTTATTTCCGGGGCTCGATGATGGCCTCCGTAGCGGAGATGTCCGCCTTGATATCACTCGTGAGTGCTAGTCGTCTAAAGCGTCTATCGCGCGAGCCCATTAGATAGAGAACGGTGGCGGTAGCTACTTCCTCCATTGTTGAATTTCGCCACTTCGAATACAGGAGGAAATAAGACGGTTTCCGTACGCCCCTGATGATTTGTTCTCCCGCTGTAGTTCCTTGGATACCTTGATTAACGATGAGGCTGCTGTTTCTTGGCCACCGAATTGCGCGGTGAATTGTTCCTTTAAAGCTGGCCATGTGATCTCTTCGCCATCCATTATTTGCGTAAGCCAATACGCTGCCGGACCCTCCAGGGCGCGGTTCAACGCAGAATATAGCGCAGTGTTCTTCAGAGGGTGATCTCTCATAAGCAGGCTAACGGCTGCGTACTAGGCGGCTGGATCTGCGTTCTCGGCTTCGGGGTTAAAGCGCGGTAACGTTACCCTGGTTACCAAGTGTCCCTTCTTCTTCGTTAGCGATCGGATTAGCTCACGTACGATGCTCTTATGATCCCGCATCGACAACGTATGTTCGGATCCCACTTCTGATGTCGAGTCAAGTTCCGAGTCTGGGCCCGAGTCGTCCTCGTGGCGGGAGCTTGGGACAGGTAAGGATTCCTCACTGAAGCTATCCATGTTTTCTTTTACACTGAAGTTATTTTTATTGACACACACGAAATTGTTACAGAGTTGACACAAACTCACAATGACCACACACTCGCGACGCTAGTGACAATGGTCTTAGGTTCGATAACGAGTCCGCGGACAACGGGACGGTAGTCGTACGCACTCGCAAAAATCTAAGTCGGATTCTGTGTTGATATTCACTGACCGTAAGGCGTTAATCTCTTTTTGTCGGTGAGGTCGCAAGAGAGAATGACTTTCCGTCCCGGTGACATCCCAGAGGAAAACTATGACGGGGTGTGTCTAAGGACACGAGATCATCGGATTCGTCGGGGATATCACACGTTCGGAAAGTAAGGGAAATTGACGTTGCTGCTAATTGGCCAATCTCCATATCGGTAGTTAGAAAAGGATGCTAGCCGCCCTTGAGGGAAGGTTGCTAATGGGAGACGTCGTTCGTGGAAAAATAGGTCTCTCCTGTCTTCCTGTAACTGGGACAAAGACTGTGTATCTGTTGAGGGATTTTAGGTAACTAGATATTAGTGTTTATAACGGTCCTTGGGCTAGCCGATCACGTACTGCGGAGACGCGTCGACATCTGGTAAACATCCTGCCCGGAGAATAGGATCTGTATGTGGCGAGCTACGGGACAGAAACCGTTGGAATGTTTACTGCCACGTGCCGCTACAAATCTTTCTTTTAAGGAGAGCTATAGGGTTACTCAATGCCTTTGTTAGATGGAGAGTTCGTCCCGTTGACCGCGGCCACGTTCGGCGACTAATTGTCGCCTTGAGCCCAAGCTCATTGTCACAAGTCTCAAACAAATACAATTGGGTAGAGTGACGGCAAATCGTTTAATTACAATTGTAGATTTTAATTATAATGTTTTTATGGATTTACCCGAGGTTTCGGAGGGAAGGCATCGGTGTCCTCTTATCTCCGACATATATAAATTCCTGTAACTGGTTCTCTTCAATGTTCACGCAATCACTCCCATCAACATTATCACTGCCGTCATTCTATAAATTTTTATCATTTAATTTGAGTGTTTACTATATTTTCAACTTTTATGCTTCACTAGATATTACTCGCTTTCAAATCCCTTTATAAAGAAATTCGTATATATGTAAAATTTCACAAAATCACTTGAATTACACCAAATTACTTCTGTTTTCTTTCTCCGAAAAATAACAATAATAACAGTTGCACGATGATGGTACCCCGCTGGGGGTAGCCACCCACATGATATATTAGCACACCGTTATAATATTTTACCAAATGTCCTACTGGACAAATTGTAAAATAAATAAATAAAAAAAAAAAATAACAGCTGTCCTCGCGGTATCACGCCAATTTCTATTTTCCAGTAATAAAGATTTAGGAGCCATTCTTTCACAAGACGGACACCCTTGTTGCTTCGTTTCAAGAACATTAAACCCTCCTGACCGAAATTATACTATAACAGAAAAGGAATTGTTAGCTATCGTTTGGGCAGTTAAAAGATTTAGACAGTATTTACTGGGCCGCAAATTCAAAATTCAAACAGACCATCAAGCTCTTAAATGGCTACACCAAGGACCCCTCTAGCCGATTGATTCGATGGAGATTAAAGTTAGAGGAGTACGAATATGAAATAGATTACGTAAAGGGAAAGGAAAACACAGCCGTTGACGCCCTATCCAGAGTACACGCGATAACACAAACCGACGTTTTATTAAAACAATTCAGAGACTGGGAAAAAGTCAAAAGAAATACCAAAATTATTGAAACTGACATCTAACAAGGACAACTTTTTCCAATTAACAAAAACATATTTGGGCCCATATGATCAAAACCGTATGGTTACAAATATCAAACATACTTAAAACAAATAGAAAGATAGGAATAGGAGACAACAACTTAAACGCACAAGATAAAGCACACATAAAAAGACTTCTTTTATTTTTCAATGACCAACGCGACGACATAGAATTTGCTTACGAACCAATACAGAGTTTAAGTGAAGAAGGGATAGAACAAGTACTAAAAGAAAATCATGGCTTGATAGGACATCCCGGAATACAAAAGACATACGATAGAATCCGAGACAAATATAATATCCCACACCTAATGGACAGAATGAAAACTAGAATAGGAACTTGCGCGACGTGTCAAACATCAAAGACTACACGGATAAGAGGAAAGGAAGAACCACAAATAACTGACACCCCATTAGAACCTAACGACAAAATCGCTATGGATTTGATAGGTCCGTTGAAAAAGACTAAAATAGGAAACCAATACATTCTCTCTATACACGATGAACTAACCAAATATTTAATACTTGTACCCTTAAAAACACAACAGACCCAATCAATCTGGGACGCTTTACTGAATCATTACAATTATATATTCTCCGCGCCCAAACGTATATTAACCGACAGAGGACAAAGTCGTATTAGCGAACTAATGCAACGATACGAAGAAGCATATAGAATCAAACACATAAAACCACTTCATTCCACCCGCAATCCAACGGAAGCCTGGAACGAACACATGCTATAATATCCGACATGTTAAAAGCTATACACAACGACAATGAATCAGAATGGGATCAAAACCTAAATTTTGTGTGTCTAGCATATAACACTATGGTTCATGATGCCACTGGATATACCCCTTTCGAACTAACATTTAGACATAAGGCCAATCTTCTCTCTACCATATCCCTAAATCCCCAAAGAACATACGTTGATGAAGTTAGCTTCAGGAAACGAGAATGGAATGCCAAACTACTTAAAGCCAGAGAAACTCTAGTGAAAAGTAAACAAACATATCAAAGAGATCAAAGAAGAAAAATTATTAAACCTCAATCTATTTTTAAAGAAGGAGATTTAGTATTAGTTCATAACGATCATAAAGAACACAAGTTAGATACTGAATGGCTAGGGCCATACACCATTGAAAAAGTAAAAACCCCTTATTATGAAATAATAGTAAATGACTCGATTAGTAAAATATATGGTAATCGTATTAAACCTTACTTTCCAGGACGATATTCACCTTCTTCATAGTTAGCTAAGCTAAACGTTGTACCTCTTAACGATACTTCTATATATCAAGAAAAATTAGCTCGTGCATACTTATATAGCGAATCTGTAAACTTAATTATAGGTTTAGACATTAAGGATATGTGGCGGCACGTGTCACGGAACTTTCCGACGGTTTCGTGATACAATACGCTACGCCGTCAAAGCGCAACACCGACGTGCCCGATGTGCCATCGATATCCTCACGCTTCTTCCGCCGAATTCTCGAAAGAGCGCACACGCGCCAGCCGCTGTGGCACACCTAATGAACGCACGTTAGTGGGGATATCGATGGGCAACGAAGGGAAGAATCCGTTCGATCTGGAACCAGAACATTCTACGCGAATGGTGAAGAGAAAGGAGTCGATTATTTTTTAGAGTTCGGTCAATCGTCGCTGTTGTTAATCGTCGTCAAGCGTCAACCGTAGTTAATCGTTAATTGTTATTCAACCGTTGTTAATTGTTAATTGTTATTCAATCGTTGTTAATCGTTCATTGTTATTGAGTGATAGAGTCTAATAAACGTATTGATTGTTGAACATATTTGAGTGTACCTTCAGTAACTATTACAACCTATCCACCTCAGATATATATGCAGAACTAAACGAAATTAAGAGATTTAGACTAATGTTAACAGAGCATTGTAAAAGTGAATGCCCGTATTTCAATGAAATGATTATACTTCGCGCTCGCGAAAGAAATTTAGACAATTTAGTAATGCATATTAAACTTATGACGCACACTCGTTACCAAAGAGGGTTATTGAATTTTGTTGGATCCATTTCTAGAAGTCTATCTGGAACTCTGGATGACGATGATTCAGAATTAATAAATAAAACTATAGATAAACTTTTTGATGAAAACAATAAATTAAGAACCAATATAACTTACAAAACAAATCTCAAAACTATAGCTTTACCCTTAAATGACAGTCTAGAAGAAATCCTAACAAAAATTGAAAACGCTCCAAAAATCATTAATATTGTACAATCGTATAGAATGCACCTCAATCAAATTTCCAACGAAGTAAACTCTCTTAATTATGATGTTAATTATAATGTTTTAGTCACTTTGGAGGGGTTATCGTCGGATGTATATCAGAGGCGGCTATTCAGTTACTGTTTAGTTATTATTTCGATAGCTATGGCATGCAGGATGTTTGGGCTACTTGATCACTGCTTCTGAGCGGGTGGCCCTCCTTGAGCGTGTGACACTCACGTTGACTCGAAGTCATCCCTATAGCCGATATGGAAGCGTCAACTGTTGCTTCGGCCCTCCTTCCTTCTTGGATAGCTCGTTTTGACGTGCCCTTAAGAATAACATTCGATCAAGGACGCCAATTCAAGTCCAAACTATTTGAAGAATTATGCCGGTTGCTCGACATCAAGTATTTGCGCACGACAGCCTATCATCCCGCGTCCAACGGGGTGGTGGTAGAGCGCTTACATCGCCAGTTAAAAGTAGCAATCAAATGCCACGATACGAGTAATTGGGTAGAAATTTTGCCAATTGTTTTATTGGAGATACGAACCACCATTAAGGAAGACCTGAAAGCAACGACTGTCGAAATGGTTTATGGTATCGGAATACGGTTGCCAGCGGAATTCTCTTTGCCAGTGGGGCAACAGACAAACTCGGAATACGCGAACCAGTTAAAGGAGCGAATCGAAAAAATCAGGCCACATCCGATCGCACGACATGACACTGTCACGACCGGCATACTTCAAATCCGACGGACTGACGATAGAGATAAAGATGTGGCGGCACTCGGCGACAATGTATATCATTGAAGTGCCTAATGAACCATCAACATTCCAACAGTCCTTCCACCGAAGGTTCTAGAAGAAAGAGCACGTGGCAACGATCGCGGACGCCTAGCAAATGTATGGACGGTGGGGATGTTGAGGGATGACAAAAGAAAGTAATCGGATCCGATCGAAAGTAAAATCATAAGAGTCAGTCTTAGAAAGTCACGCCTAGAGTTCGGAAGTAGATTGTAAAATGTATTGATGTTAGAAAAAAAATAAAGTTTTCTTTTTTTATTTTTCACCTCAAATTCCTTTTTTATTTTGTTATTTTACGTGACAATAGCGCCGAAACCCGCAACGCGTTAATCCAGTCTGAATCCAAAACAATCGAAACGAAGGACGGGCAATTACGAGCGATGAAAATTCGAGAAACAGTTACGTTACGCACGCGGGCAGGAAAGTCCGTTTTCTTGAGCGATTCCAAGCAAGTTATAGATAAGTCAATAGGTTAAAGTGCGTAGCTGTAAATAGAATGAGCTTAGCACGTAAGATCTACCTGCGCGGTACAACAGTTTCGTCGGTACATGGTATAGAATCGTTGGAAGATTGTTTATGAGAGACCGACGAAACATAAGCAAGGCCTCAATAAAGCGTAAATACCGACAGGCCTAATGGACCATCGATATCCCCATGATTCTTCCGCCAAATATTCGGAAGAAGGCGTACGTGACCACGATCGTGTCACGTAAAATAACACAAAAGAATAACAAAAAAAAAAAAAAAATAGAAAAAAAAGAAACTTTATTTTTCTTCTAACACAATTCACAATTTTTACTTCCGAGCTCTAGGCGTAACTTTTTAAGACTGACTCTTACAACTCGACTTCCGATCGGATTCGGTTATTTGTCTTTTGTCATCCCTCAATATCCCCACTATCCTTGAGTTTGTTAGGCATCCGCGATCGCCGCCACGCACGCCTTCTCCTCGAATATTCGGCGATATACATTGATTTTAAAGTGAGCCGGTCGTGACAGCGGCCTTGTCTCTGATGTGGATTGACGTTACAATCGCAGACGCCTAACGAACACGTGCGTAGTGGGAATATCGGAAGATGACAAAAAGAAAAGAAAGGGATTAAGAGATCAGTCGTGATTGCCCAATCTATAGAAGTCGTAAGCGAGAGTCGTAAGTGAGGAGTCGTGAATAAATAGTCGTTCGCACGAGTCGCGCGAGCCGAGAGTTGTAAAGAAGCCACTAGTCGAGTTAATAAACGCACTGTTCAATAAAACGCCGAGTATTTCTTTGACACCCTACACGCCCTACCACCTCAATTAAATTTGTTATTACTTTTTAAGTAATTTGCTAATGTGTTACGCAAGGGTTGTCGGTCGTCTCGTAACGGTGGGATTGAAAATTATAATCCAAATCCAATACATTGATGATATTTATTTCTAATTGAATTAAGCAGAAATTTTTTTAGTCTCGTGTATGCAAAAAAATGCGACTACCGACTCGACAATCAACAGCAGTGGTGGAGCACTTGCAATGCTAATGACATTGGTCTTAGATCCGGTAACGAATCCACGGTCAACGGGATGAGAGATATACTTGCACTAACTCAAACGTGTACTACTCACGGATCGTACGGCGCTAGTCCCTTCATCGATGAAATCTCCAGAAAGAATGAATTTTCGTCCCAATGATGCCACAGAGGAAAACTATGATGGGGTGTGTCTACGGACACGAGGTCATCAGATTCGTCGAGTATAGCCCTCGTTCCGAGAGTAAGGGAGATTGAACCGTTGGAATGTTTTACTGTCAAGTACCTCTATGGGTATTTCTTTTAATGAGGGTCATACTATAACTCCGCACCTTTGTTAGGCGAAGCGCCCGTCCCGTTGACCGCGGCTACGTTCGGCGACGGATGGTCACCTTGAGCCCAAGTTTATTATCGCAAATCGCAAACAAGTATGATTGGGTAGAATGACGACAGATTGTTTAATTATAACTGTAAACTTTAATTACAAGTTTATGGGTTTTTCCGAGGTTCCAGAGGGAAGGCTCCGGTGTCCTTTCATCTCCGACATATATAAAATTGTCAACGCGGACAAATGTAACTGACTATTCTACGCGTTTTCCTCGAAGGAGGTTCCGGAATTCTCTTACAAAGAACGTTGCAGTATCCGTCGCAGGTCGTACCAGTCTACTGCTTTGAATTTTGCTACAACGGTAGCAAGAAAACGAGCGAAGGAAACAATAACACATTACTCTTCACTGATCACTGTATTTGGTCGGAGTTAATTTCCAAGAACATTTAAAGAAGACCAATAGTTGTATCAACCATCAGTCCATTGACCTAATCTAGCCTAATTTAGTTAAAACTGCTTGCACGAGGTTAATTCGGCGTATGAGATACGGCTGATGACCGACACTTATTCAATGACGAACAAATCACAGTACACAAGTGTAAAAAATAGAAATTAATTTAAATGTTGTAATGTTCGATATTAGTTTGATCGTAAGAATCACAAAACCCCAATTAAAATAATCTTATGAAAATAAAGTAAAAAATATAGAAGCCTTGTTTCTTTTATTCCTATTTATGGAAAATTTCTCTTTTTTTCTTATTTATCCATCATTGTGTCATTGCCAGATTATAAATAGATTAACAGGTAGAATAGATAAACAGATTAAATAACAAGAATAAATAACACCGGATATCCATTTTAAATAATAGTATTTAAACAAAATTATTAATTATTATTAACTATCAGTAACGGGAATTTACGCCTCCCATTGACGCACTTCCTCGCGACCGCGTCTCCCCGCGATTAATCGAAAATACAGAATTATTAATTCAAATTTTCAAAAACTAATTCTTTAAGATGTGACTTTTGAATAGAATTGTATCTTTTGTAAAATCTTTATTAAAAATTTTCATATACATGGTTCTTAAATGTAATATTATTTTGACATCTACATATAAGATTGATATAGAAAATGATATATTTTTTTAATAATTTAATCATCAAGTTGACACAAGCAAGCTACTCCTCTTTTAATCCAGTGAGACTCGTCAACGTGTGTTGGTAATAAAATATATAATACAAAGTTGGAAGAATGACCAGTAGTAGCCAAAACGCCACGTCTTTCGCTTGTTTTGTATACAGGGCAATGATATACGTATTCAATAATAAATTCAGCTTTTATACCGGGTTTCAACCACATTACAGGAAGGAGATCAAACATTATCTTTGGTTCAGATTCATCAATTTCTTGTAACTGCCTATTCCATCTTGCTCCTTCTAAATATAGACCCTAAAAATTCAAATAAATTTTCTTAGAACAATTGTTTATTTATATATTATTATTATTATTATTATTATTATTATTATATGCCAATTTTATCAATATGTTCTATCAACATAAAGAAATGTTATATAAAGATTATTAAATTTTTATTACTCTATTTCTGAGTGATATAATACTTAGCCAAAAGTCTTACCCTTATGTAAACTCCATAAGATGGTGCTGTTTTTACATCAGTTTCAAACTGAGTTACTTCAAATTGAAAATCTAATCTGTCGATTGGAATTTTATTTTTACGGGCATAATTTTGCAAGACTCCCGTAAGAAAAGATTGAGTAAAAAAGAAGCCAGATATCCAAAACACAGTTGGTGCATCATGATCTATCCAGTCTTGGAAAAATGATAATCTGTCTAATAAGTCATTAATATAACTTGCGAGTGATTTTAGCGAAGGATAAGATCTTTTACTCCAGGTAACTGGCACTGTACCAATACTCATACTGAGAAAAACTTCTTCCAACTCAGATGACATTAGAACCAGTCCTTTAATGGCTTTTTGTACATCTACTAAAGTAGTTTTAATCGTATCAACGAGGTTATTAAATTTAATGAGTTCTTGACGGAGAACCGTATTCATACTATTTATATAGAGCACTGGATATTTTTTAGAAATTTCTAAAATATCAAATCGCGACGTTAATTTTGATAAAATGTCATCGCATAGACCGTAAACCACATCGTCGATATCTCTCTCAACTCCCACGCTAGTAATATGTGGTTGAGTTAATAGAGTCCCTTTAAGTAGCTGCAATGATTCCTGATTATCTTTTGTTATATCTGCATTTTCGTGTAAACCAAATACTTCTGGGTGTTGGATAATTGGCAGATTACGAATATATTCTAGACAGCCGTGATAATCTGTATTTTCTGGTAGACGATATATACAACTTGGTGTAAAGCAATACCTGTATTAAAAATATATAAATATATACAAATATCTATCACGGTATATATAAAGATTTTAATTGCTCTCAAAAAATTGAATTCAAAAGTGTCGATTCTTCTCATTTCATATATGTATCTATAGTAGAGGAAAATTGGGAAAAGGAAAAGTAAAGGAACACCGGATTTACAAAATTTAACAACCATCTTAGAAATCTAACGAGTATTTGAAACAACTTGCAACATTGGATTCGACTTTAAAGAAGATCAACATCGAAATTGGTAAGTGTAAATGTGAACGAGACAGTCTACTCGAGAAAATCAGAAGCTCTAAAACTACAACGAACCAGAACATATGGAGCAAAACGAAACAGACAGCAATAGTCGACAATAAACCAGTAGAATATGTAGAGTAATTAGAAGTTAAGATAGTCTGTACACAATCGCACTCTTAAGAAGACTAAGAAGGAAACACCCAACAGATCTCACAAAGGATATAACCTAGCAAACACGAAGATGGTACCCCGCTGGGGGTAGCCATCCACATGATAATCAAACAGCTAAAAAATTCTACCAAATGTCCAAATCGGACAAATTGTGAATGTAAACAACTAAATAAAAAAAAAACAACAATCGCACTCTTGTAAATCTACATCCCTTCCGAATGTACTAGGCGTAATTACACACGTCATCACTAGAAACAACTTTTGAACGTAGCCGTTCAAGTATGTTCGGAATTTGGAGTGGCCATATGGTGCGAATTCTCAACTAATCAGCGATCAGTCAGGTTGCAACTGATCGGTTGATATCACGAACCGTGAACGCTATTAACGCTCAAGGTGGAGGTAGATTAAAGATGCAGAGTAATGTTATGTTTAGTTAATTTATTTGCACTGTTTAGTATAACACGAAGAGAATCACTAGCAGGTTAATATGTTGACCGATTGAAAAACTAATGTCCTTCGATAATGGTGCTGTGGCGGAGGAAAACTAGTGATTTTTTTTTTTACGTTGGTACAATTTTTTATTTATTTATTTGCATTTTACAATTTGTCCAGTAGGACATTTGGTAAAATATTATAGCTTACTGATATAGTATTATAACATGTGGATGGCTACCCCCAATGGGATACCATCTTCGAATTTGATTGATTTATTTCTTTAATTATCTCAGATAATACGTGTTTGTTAGGTTATGTCCTTTGTGAGATCTCTTGGGTGTTTCCTTTTTAGTCTTCTTTTTATGCTTGATGTGTCGACCGTTTCCGCTGCCAGCCGGTTTGGGTGCGTTGCTATTCTTTCTCTGTGCCTTCTTGCACTTTTGTTAATCTCCTCCTTGACCGTTGGTATTCCCAGGTCTTTCCGAATGTCCTCGTTCCTAACGTACCATGGCGCGTTTACTATTGTTCTGAGTATTTTCGATTGCGTTGCCTCTATTTTGGTTATATGGCTCATTGCTGCTGTTCCCCATAGTGCTATTCCGTACGTCCAGATTGGTTTTATGACCATTTTATATATTTTTAGTTTATTTTCCAGGCTGAGTTTAGAGTTTCGACTAGTTAGCCAGTGCATCTGTCTTCTTTTTATCCGTATTTTGTCTCTAATTGATTTAGTATGTTGCTTCCATGTAAGTTGTGTGTCTCAGTGCAATCCTAGGTATTTAACTTGCCTTGTTTGTTTTATGTACCATTCAATTGGATATTTGGTGGTTTCCGTTTTCGTAGTGTAAATGTAATATGGCTGCATTTACTGGAATTTGCTTTTATTTATTTATCTTGTAACCATTTTTCTATTTTTGTGATATGCTCTTGTAATAATGCGACTGCTGTTTCTATATTAATGTGCTTGACTAGGTGTGTTTGACTATTGCGTTTAGGATTTTTTTAATGTCAAAGGTTTCTTTGTCATTAGCTTTGGGTTCAAGTTCTATTAGAAACAGTGGCAATGATTGTTTCGTATCGTATCTAGTTATATTATTTATTGTTCTTGCTTGGTGTCTGATTTTTGCTAATTCCTCACATATATTTTTTTGTATTTGTCCTTGGGTGTAGTCCTCTACTTACTATTTTGTAGCTTCTTTCTGTTTTGAGCTGGAATGTATGATACCCAGCGTTTTCTCCTTTAATGCTTGCGTCATTTTTCTAAATACTTCCGGAGTTTTTGTTTGTACTTTTACTTGTTCCAGTTTTAATTACTTTATACTGAAGTTTTCTTTTCCAGCAGTATTGTTTAATAGTTCAAGTGGGGAATCTATTATTTGGGCATCAATGTAGATCGGTGGTGGTTTAACGATATGAGTTGTGGCTTTTTTTTGGGTCCGGATCTACCTTTTCTATCAGTGAACTGAATGAGTTTCGGGGTGGAATGTCTTGTAGCCACTGTTGCTTCTCCGTACCTGAGATTTTCATAGCGCTCGTGCCTGGTATTATTTACGCTTTTTGTGTGCTGCTCCTACCTTCCAATGTTCATCTTGATATGATAGTTCGTCATTGTAGGTGTTTTCTTCGTGCTTTTGCAACGTTCCCATTTCTTTTATAAATGAGCTTTCCTGTTCTTTGTTAACCCTTTCCCGTGCCAATTAGTTCGACGAAACTCGGGCCCAAGCGGTAGACATCGACGCGCGCTAAACAGACCAGATTGATTCTCGTAAACAGGAACTAACATTCAGTCACGATCGGAACGGGGAAAAAACAGTCCGCGAGCTCGGCTTGTTATGTTCACGTTTGGCCCAAGTATCTGGTCGCGAGTCAGACTCGCGATATTCATGTTTGGGTCAAAATCTTCATCGCGAGTCTGACTCGATAAAGTACGGAAAGGGGTTAATTGGTTGTTTCCTGTTTAACGTATTTGCAGCTTTATTTATGTAGTATATTTCACCTTTGTTATATTGATCGGTGGTATTTGTTGCATTTTGGAGCTTTAACCATTTGGCAGTGTTCGTTGTCGTTTTGTCCACCTAAATTCACTGCTTGTCGCACTTTCGCTGCCATTAGTGTATGCGAAATAAAATAGACAAACTCGAAGATGGTATCTCGTTGGGGGTAGCTATCCACATGTTATTTAGTAATAAACTTAGAAACATTTACCAAATCTCAAATTGTAAAGTACAAATTAAATAAAAAAAAGAAGAAAAAATTACTGTATGCAATTTTGTATGTAATTTTCAACAAAGGAAATGAGTTGGAAAATGTGTAAATGGAATATGTTTGTATGTATGTATACCATAAGATAAGATTTAGTTAAAAGATTTGAAAACTGAAGTCCATTTCATAGATGTAGGATCGAAATTAATAAACATAATACATATGAATAAGAAATACGCATATACATTACAAATGATGAAGTATTTAATGTAATAACGTAAAGAGGTAAATTAATAGATTATGAATTTATCGTATAATAAATATCTAGATGTATTCATAAAACTTACCGTGGATTGGTAATAACTTCCTCATTGTAGTATTGTTTCAATAATGAATTCAGCAAACGTCTATCCTTATCATCAGTTACACGGCCACCGTAATTACATTCACCCGTTAAATAGAGAAGTGCATCAAATGGTACTTGCTCATAATCATTTAAAAAGAGCTAATATATAAGGAAAAGAAACTTCAATATATAAAGTGATACCACCCTGATGGTGCAACCGAAAAGAGTGTGAGTCTACATGAAAGAATAAGTCGAAAATGTAAAGCTATATTTTTTTCGTGTAATACTCGTTATTTCATTTCGTAACATCTCATTTCCGAATCAAGATTAACGATTCGCCGAATACACGTACACTTACCCACGCATGATCTTACTTACTTCTACTTCCAATGGATATTATTGCAAAGTCTGTATGGTTTTTGCATCCGAACTGTTACGACCGTTCGCGGAGAGACGCGGTCGCGAGGAAAACGCGTCAGCGAGAGGCGTAAATTCTCGCTACGATTCGGTTAATCGACGCCGCGAAATAGTCGTTCCCCTGTTTCGGTTAAGATAACAGAGGTGGTTAAATGAATAAGACACAGTATAGTACGTTATATGTCACCGTTTATTCTAACAACTTATAACGAAGACAGTTACGCTGGTGCGTATGTACGAGAAGAGTGAGTGACTGATCTACGGGTGTGTGTACCCGGTTAAAGGATGTTGACTGTTCGAAGGATGTAAAATCAGTGATGTTCGGAGACGATGCTGTGGCGGAGGAAAGCTAAGGATGGGTGTGTCTAGCGCACGGGACCATCGGATTTGTTGGTGACGATTTTAGTTAGGAGAGTGAGGGAGATAGGCTTCGTTGTTAATTGGTTAAACGAAGGGTCTTAACCGCCCTCGAGAGAAAGTGGTTCGTGGGAGGAAAGTTGCATCATACGCGAGAAAAACCAACTTTCCCTTGTCTAGCCGTAGTAGACAATGGTCTTTAGAAATGCTTCGGAAACAGACGTTTGTTCAGTTTGAAGGACCTCTACTAGGAAATTCCTGAGATTTATGGCCGATACTTGAGACTATTGAGGGTACGCAGTGAGTATCCGAAGACATCTGGTTGCCATCTTGCCCGCGGTGTGTGGCCTGGGCTAGGTAGAGTGTTACGCGACGTAACACGAACATTTGATAAAACATTCTGTGCAAAAAGATATGTCGGAGAAGAGTCAGGAACAGGGTTGTGGGCGTTTGATAGACCTCCCTTGGAGTTGGCCAGGGTTGTGTTATAACGAAGATACGGCCCGATACAACGAGTATGAACACTACCGATTCGATAATCAACAGCGGCGATTAGGCCCTCGCGACACTAGTGATAGTGGTCTTAGGTTCGATAACGAATCCACGGTCAACGGGAGGGTAGGTATACTTGCTCTAACTCAAACGTGTGCTACTCCCTTCGCCAATGAGATCTCGGGAAAGAATGAATTTTCGTCCCAATGACGCTACCGAGGCCAACTATGGTGGGGTGTCTAAGTACAAGGTCCTCGGATCGACGTCGCTGTCGATTGGTCGATTTGAGACAAAAGCTGCCTGTCCGTTTGCACACATCTTAATTGCCGAAAAACCCAGGTTTTATAGCGGGTCCTCGGGCTAACCAGACTTGTGCTGTGTGCATGCCTCAACATCAGGTATTCATTATCCTAAGGAACCGTCAGCATTTTTACTGTCCGATACCTCTATGGGTAGTTCCTTTAATGAGGGTCATAACACCGCTCCGCATCTTTGTTAGACGGAGCGCCCGTCCCGTTGACCGCGGCTACGGGGCGACTGATGGTCGCCTTGAGCCCAAGTTTATTATCACAAATCGCAAACAAGTACAATTGGGCAGAATGACGGCAAATTGTTTAATTACAACTGTAAACTTTAATTACGATTTTACAGATTTTCCCGGAGTTCCAGGGGAAGGTCCGGTGTCCTTCCATCTCCGACACGGCCATCCTGACTATCACACGTCCCCGTGTGAAGCTAAAATATTGAGTTCTTCCAATATTAGATTCGGTACAAATAACATTATTCACAACTTAACTAAATCAAGGGTCCGGTTTAACAGCAAATTTCGTTCAGAGATTTGGAAACAAAAGGAATAAGAGAAACAAATTAGTGACATCATGGTTGGTATTCGGAATGCCAGTTGTATCCTGCCGATTGTTAATCCGGTCGCAATGACTCCAAAAGAAGCACCAGACGCGCACGCAACCACGCCATGCAACCAAAAGACGTCGACTGGACCGAACAAAGGCACAAAAGAGTTTTGAGAAAAGAACAACTCACTGCCCAAATTGTCCATCGAGGGTAACCAATACTGCGTATTTCCTAGAGGTGGGACGAATAGGGATTTGACGAAACCCGCTGGCCATGTCCAGACTAATAAAATATCTCGCTTTTGCTATCTCGCGGTTTGATCCGCAATAAGGGGTAACGGACACCGATCCGCGACCGCATTTTTATTTAGTTCTCGAAAATCTACACTCAATCTACCTGAACCGTCGTTCATCTTCTCGAGTAACATAGGACTCGCGAACGGTGAATCACTAGGCCTTATGATTTTTGGGCTCTGATCAATTCGCTTATTCTCTCACGTACTATTCTGTGCTCTTCCTCGCGAAGTCTATTAGGATTCCTTGTACGGTCATGTTAGGATCAATTAATTGTACTTCCAACTGGCCTGTATTTAAGCGAGTGCGTAGGAAACCCGTAACGGATGAATCCCTGAACTTTCGAAAAGAAAGATTAATCGACTTTTATCATTACCACGTACATCAGTGTCGACTTCATTAACATCGATCTCGTTTTTCAGCGGTATTATTACAGGCAGTAATTATTTGTCTTACACATAGCAAGGCTATTTTGTGTAATATTACGTCAAAACCTTGACTTAAAATTTCACGATCAATCGCGATATCAGTTCGCTGTGGAGTGCCGAAGCGTGCAGACGTGTCTCTAGTGCCCAGTGTAGTCCGAAAACAACACGTGTCGCCCAACCGTCGAAAGTGAACACAGCCAAGTGTTTCCTACCCTTTAGGGAGAAGAAAATTCCACGCACCTAACCCCAACCCGAATACTAGCCTCATAGCCTCACGACTAGTTATTCATTTCGAATTAACTAGCTCGATGATAGCCCAGCAATCGCGACCAGGCTCTCCGGAGCAGACTCGCAACTACCCCGCGCTACCTCCACCGTGGCAGAAGCGTAGCAGAACTCTCCGCACCAGCGACGCTAATATTACCAAGAAACGGAAAATAGAAACAGCAAAACCATACACAATCAACACCCGGAACGAACAATCAACGATACAAATAAACACCCACATCAGGTTCGTCGTACTGCAATCCACTAACGACGCCATGGAAATCGCAAACCCGCCGCCAAACCAACAATCACAGAGAATCCCCCCTCCCCCACCAATATTTGTGAACGACGTCATCGACATACTGACAATGATCAAGTCCTTAGAGAGAGATATCTCCAAGGAGGACTACAACATAAAGATAAATAACAATAAAGTAAAAATACTGCCGAGGAACCCAGAAGCTTACAGAAAACTCACCAAGGTACTTAGGACCCTGAACGCCAACTTCCACACCTACCAACTGAAACAGGAAAGGCCTTTCCGGATGGTCCTACGAAACATACACCACTCAGCAGACATAGACGAACTCAAATACGAACTCTCAAAACTCGGCCACGAAGTCATCAACGTAAGTAATATAAGGCATAGAGTCTCGAAAGACCCGTTATCCTTATTCTTCCTAGACATTAAACAAAAGCCGAACAATAAAGAAATCTACAACGTCAGTCGCCTAATGAACGCGATAGTAAAGATCGAACCACCGCTTGTGAAAAAAGAAATAGTGCAATGCCAAAGGTGCCAAAGGTACGGTCACACGCAGAAATACTGCAACCATACCTTCCCCTGCGTTAAATGTGCAGGCACTCACTCCACTGACCAGTGCGCTAAATCACCGGAAACCCCAGCGAAATGCATCCACTGTCAAGGTGACCATCCTGCCAACTATAAAGGCTGCTCAGCCTATAAAACTCTATACACAAACAGGTACCCTAAACTCAGAGCAAAAGAGGTAATCAATCAAACACCCAGCCCGCCGAAATTCACGACTACCCCAATCCCCTCAACCAACCAGACACCCAGTCCTACCAAATTCATCACCACCTCAACCTCTTATGCCCAAGCAGTACAAGGCATCCAAAATAACCCGAACAGCCAAAGGAATCTTCCCCAAAACAGTGTCCCCAACCCACCTAACACAGACAACTTCTCAAGGCTTGAAAAGCTAATAGAGAAACAATCAGAGCAAATAAATTACTTGCTATCGCTACTAACACTCATCGTGGAAAAATTAACACGCCCCGACGCAAAATAAAACCAAGGCGCATAGCACTCTGGAACGCCAACGGTCTAGCGCAACACAAACTTGAACTAGAACTCTTCTTAAAACACCAGCAAATCGACGTAATGCTCGTATCGGAAACCCACTTCACCGACAAAAACTATTTGAAAATAAATGGTTACAAATTCTACCATACCCAACACCCCAGCGGAAAGGCCCACGGTGGCACCGGAATCATAATCAAAACAAGTATTAAGCACTACGAACTTCCATCATTCCAGGAAGACTACCTCCAAGCAACAAACGTAGCAATAGAAGACTGTCATGGCACAATCGCCACTTCAGCAGTATACTGCCCTCCCAGACACTCCATCGCCAAAGAAGACTTTGATAACTTCCTGGACACCCTGGGCAATAGATTCATAGCTGGAGGAGACTATAATGCCAAGCACATCCAATGGGGCAGGAGACTGGTTACAGCAAGAGGCAAAAACCTCTTAAACAGCATAATAAACAACAACCTCAACTACCTCACCACATACGAACCCACATACTGGCCCACTGACACCAACAAAATACCCGACCTTCTCGACTTCTTCGTAACTAAAAATATCTCATCAAGACACGTCCAGATCAATTCCTCGGCTGATCTCTCCTCTGATCATTCCCCCGTGATAGCAACAGTCAGTTCAACAATCATCGAGAATACACCTAATGTCTCCATTTACAACCAACACACCAACTGGCAGCTCTTTAGAGAAGTCTTTACACACTCAACTTCAGTCTTAACTCTACTAAAAACAAAGGAAGAAATCGAAGCAGCCACGGAATACTTAAACACGAGCATAATAAACGCAATCCGCCTCTCCACACCGACAAAGACATCTATCAGCAAACAAGAATATCCCCAATACATACTAAAAAAAATAGCAGAAAAACGTAGACTAAGAAGAGTATGGCAGACCCACAGAACACCGGATGACAAACGCAAACTAAACAACGCAACTAGAAAGCTATCTAAAACCTTAAAAAGTTATAAAAACGACTGTTTCCAAAAATACCTCGCCAGCTTATCCCCCACAGCCGGCTCCAACTACTCACTATGGAAGGTCTCCAGGAAACTCACACGCCCCCCACAAATAATCCCACCTACCCGCCGTCCGCAAGGTGGATGGGCGCGAAGCCCTATAGAAAAAGCCGACCTGTTTGCTAAATACTTGTCTAAAGTATTCAAACCCCATTCCCCCAAAGCTGCCGCGGACGTTACTGAATACTTGCACACCCCCTTCCAAATGTCCCCTCCTATCGAACCCTTCACTTCTGCAGAGACTATAGAAACAATCAGTCGCCTAAACCCCAAGAAAGCAGCAGGGCACGACCTAATAGGCAATAAAGCAATCAAGGAACTTTCCATAAAAGGGATTACACTAATCACATCGATTTTTAACGCTATCCTTCGCCTTGAATGCTTTCCTAAGGCCTGGAAAATATCACTGATTTCCCTCATCCCTAAACCCGGAAAACCGATATATGAAACTAGCTCCTATCGCCCAATCAGTCTTTTACCTACCCTGTCTATACTATTCGAGAAGATGCTCACGAACCGACTCCTTCCACTCCTAGAGGACTTGAAAACACTCCCAGATCACCAATTCGGCTTTCGGAAACAACATTCAACAGTAGAGCAAATCCATCGTATGACCCATACGATCAGTCAAACCCTTGAAAAGAACAAATATTACTCAGCGGTATTCCTAGACATCCTACAGGCATTCGACAAAGTATGGCATGAAGAGCTACTATAGAAACTTAATCCTACCACACCCCTACTACTCCATCCTAAAATCTTACCTAACCAATAGACAATTCATGGTTAAATGCTTAGACACCTCTTCCACAACATTCCCAATAGAATCCGGCATACCCCAAGGTAGTGTCCTCGAACCCCTACTGTACTCCATCTACACTGCCGATCTACCTATATCAAACGATATAACAATAGCGACATTTGCAGATGACACAGCGCTATTAGCTACCCACGCAGACGCGGTAATAGCCTCATCCACTCTCCAGCGAAGTCTCGACTCCATGGAAAAGTGGTTTCATAAATGGGGCTTTAAAATTAACGAAAAGAAATCCTCACATGTAACCTTCACGCTCCGAAAACAAACCTGCCCCCAGGTCACCATCAACAATGCAACAGTTCGTAGCAGGGACTCAGTCCGATACCTGGGAATGACCCTGGAGAGGAGACTAACGTGGAAGAAACACATCTCAGATAAAACGAAGCAACTAAAGGACAAACTAAAAAAATTCTATTGGCTCACGGGCCGACGCTCCAAACTAAACATACAGAATAAAATTACCCTCTACAAGACCGTAATAAAACCTGTCTGGACCTACGGAATCCAACTATGGGGAACAGCAAGTAACTCCAACATCGAAATACTACAACGCTTCCAATCGAAAACGCTAAGATCCTTAATAGACGCACCTTGGTATGTTACCAACGAAACCATCCATCGCGACCTCAAGATACCTACAGTCAAAGAGGAAATAGCAAAATATAGCGACAGATATAGCAAAAGAGTCAACAAACACCGAAACCCCCTAATCACTGGACTACTTGATACGACGGACCAGATTCGCAGGCTGAAGAGGCACTACCCGCTAGACCTAAACGCTAGATTCATTTAGTTATCCAAATTAAGCATATGCACTTACTTATAATACTTATAAATTATACCTATCTATAATAAGTATTAACTTATTGTAAATAAACAGCCATGTCACTGCGCCACGCCAGAAAAATTACTGAAAATTCTCAACGCGAGAATTGATTGTAATTTCAACAAATAAATAAAAAAAAAAATCGCGATATCATATTTTGAAATAACTATCAGCGAAGACATGACGGATTTATCTCTAATGTAAAACCACTAACACCGGCAACGGACAAGAGTTGAGATGTACAAATATTTCTCATTCCTCGCATTACTACGATATCAATCGTTCTTTTGCCAGAAGATTTCAAGACTATGGATTCTTTAATTAGTGAACACTCGGCTCCAAAATCGGGGTAAAATGGAAACGACTCACCCGTATGACTTGGTCCATCAGTTGATGCTCCCACTACGTGGAAGTCGATTCGACGCTCATCATTGAGATTATATTCAGGGCACTGCTTTGTAGGGATTTTCCTCCATAATCAAATTGACAGCTGTTCATCATGCAGCGGAATCGGAGCTCGCAGTTTCAGGGTTAAAACGCGGTGGCGAAAATTGTTAGATTCCATACTCGATTTTTGCGCTAGCGACTGAATTAACTCGCGTACGATGATCGTAGCTCTTGTAGTGTTATAATCGGCACTAATCCCACTTCTGATGTCGGAGAAGAGTCAGGAACAGAGTTGTGGGCGTTTGATAGACCTCCCTTGGAGTTGGCCAGGGTTGTGTTATAACGAAGATACGGCCCGATACAACGAGTATGAACACTACCGATTTGACAATCAACAGCGGCGATTAGGCCCTCGCGACACTAGTGATAGTGGTCTTAGGTTCGATAACGAATCCACGGTCAATGGGAGGGTAGGTATACTTGCTCTAACTCAAACGTGTGCTACTCCCTTCGCCGATGAGATCTCGGGAAAGAATGAATTTTCGTCCCAATGACGCTACCGAGGCCAACTATGGTGGGGTGTCTAAGTACAAGGTCCTCGGATCGACGTCGCTGTCGATTGGTCGATTTGAGACAAAAGCTGCCTGTCCGTTTGCACACATCTTAATTGCCGAAAAGCCCAGGTTTTATAGCGGGTCCTCGGGCTAACCAGACTTGTGCTGTGTGCGTGCCTCAACATCAGGTATTCATTGTCCTAAAGAACCGTTAGCATGTTTTATTGTCCGATACCTCTATGGGTAGTTCCTTTAATGAGGGTCATAACACCGCTCCGCATCTTTGTTATACGGAGCGCCCGTCCCGTTGACCACGGCTACGGTCGGCGACTGATGGTCGCCTTGAGCCCAAGTTTATTATCACAAATCGCAAACAAGTACAATTGGGCAGAATGACGGCAAATTGTTTAATTACAACTGTAAACTTTAATTACGATTTTACAAATTTTCCCGGAGTTCCAGGGGAAGGTCCGGTGTCCTTCCATCTCCGACAGATATTACTGATTTTGAAATGCGCTAAAAAGTACAAAATATTTTATCTATATTTTATTCAATAACGACTAAGATTACTCATTTACTTACTAAACATAGCATATTAAATATATTCCTACCTATTCGAAGGTGGCGCGAAATTAAAAATGCAAAAAAATATACATTTCTAATTGTAACATCAATAATTGTAATGATTGTATCTTAATTTAGTGACAAGTTTGATGTACATATAATTCCTTTAAGCATTAACGTGTTACGATATTTTGATAACCTTCGATTAGATTGCAATATATGTTCCGTGTGCCGTTGGCGAAGCGCGCTGGGTCCGCCGCGCCCCTCGGTGGGGTTCGGGCTTGGACGCTGGCGGCTCAGCGCCTCGGGGCCGCCAAGCAGTCCGGTAGGGGAACCGGACTGCCTGGTACGGCGGCTCCGGAGACGAGGCGCGGTGTGACATTGCCACATACCGCCCCATCAGCGGCTGTACTGGGCGGGGGTGTCGCTCGCACCGGTTCCCGGACCTCTCTCGATCACAGCCGGGACGGTCATCGTGGAGGTTTTAGTCGGTTGGAGTATGACACTACCACGCCGCTTTCCCCAGAAGCGGCCTAGCGTCCATGCGGATTTCCTCCACGTAAATATAAAAAAGAAAGAATTGCAATATATGTAATGTAATATTGTAAAGTAATTTGAATTAGAGATCGGTTGAAAATAGAAAAAACCGTGTACGTCGTCCTTCTGTGGTTCGTTTACATTTAAGAGCGCCTATGTGATTAAAGTCATCTAGTTCTTACAAAGATATGAGAAAAACAACAAACAACGTTAGAGCAGAAGGACGGTTTCGTGTTTCAAGGAGGGATGACCGAGAGGTCAGAGTATGCGAAAAGTGAGTGTGTTGCGAGAGTCAGAGAGAGAGAGAGAGAGAGAGAGAGAGTGTGTTAGATTCGTTGTGACGAGAGTTGCCAAATAACTGTAAAGTTATTTGAGATAGATACGAGTATTTAATTTCAGTTAAACAAACATCGTTTTCTGTCCAATTAATACCTGTATATTCAATTCATTATTAATAAATCGTAAGTAATCGGGAAAAAATGTATATCTTAATTTCCACGATACTACAGTAATATGCTATGTTTAGCAAGTAAGTAAGTAATTCTAACCGTTATTGAATATGTGTCTAAATAAAGTATAAATAAAATAGAACTTACTTTTTTAATTAAATTTTAGTACATTTCGAAGTCAGTAATACTTTTTTGTACAAAATTTTGTACCAAATGTTCGAATGCAAAAACGATAAAAACTTTGAAGTAATATCCATTAGAGATAGGAGTAAGCGAGATCGTGCGTAGGTAAATGTACGCGTACTTGGCGTATATTCAACGTCGATTTATTCGAGAATGAAATGCTACGCGAAAAAGTATCACTTTACATTTTGGACTTATTTCTTCATATAATCGAACTATTTTCAGTTGTACCACCATATCAATATCAGCTTGTATGGTAATACCACAAAATATAATAATATACACATTTAATATTTAATACAGTATTTCATAGTGACGAGTGGAAAAACTACTTTATCGATTATTGTTAAAAACATACTGTGAATTAATATAAATAAAAATATATAAATATGAATATAAATATGAATAAAAAATGCATAAAGATTGCAATTTTTCGAGGCATTTACAGTTATTATACAATACTAATTTAATCTTCGAATTGTAAAATGCAAATTGATCTATTATAACAATAATGAATCTCGCAAGTGTTTGTTCTTCACAACTAAAAGATTTAGACGTTTTACAATAATTTGTTGATCATAACAAGATTATTTCATTTTTAACCATAACAAGCGAATTTATTTAAGATAATACGTAATATATTTGTTTCTGTTCCAAACGGAGCAGAATTTCAACATATGAATTTTACTTTTTTGAATGAAAAATGTTCTATTATGCATAAAGAATAGGGATTTGCTTTACATAATCTTACCTGTAGTTGTAACATACTAATGCGGAGATCTGATTCATTAAATTCATATGGTATATTCCAGCCTAATGGGCCAAAATTACGTCTTTCTTGAACAACAGCATGAAAGAAGCATAGAGAAAAAAGGAGGCTCCTCCATTCACTTATTTTATTACAGCTGTTAAAGAACTTTGTGTCTGATATGGGATCATTCAAATAACTCCTCAGTAGATTATTCTTCAATCCTTTTGGTGGTTCATTAGTCATTTTAACTCCATTTTGTAAAATAGAGATTGGAAAATCCTTCGATGGATAGCTGGTTAACCATAATCGAAATTTGGGATGCGTATTTTCTGGTATAATAATTTCATCGCAAATTCTGTCTAATTCTTTCATCCAAGATACTGCCAAATGGCAATTTTGAAGTACTACCCACTCTCCTCTTTTTATTCCTCTATTTATCATGTTCACTGCTATTGGACCTTGACCTTGTCCCAATGATATGGACATCAAATTCTCTTTTGGTACTCCATAATCTTCTGAAAATCTAATTAAGCCTGCCATTGGATCAGATCCAGGAGAAAGAATAAAAACAAGAGGAGTTACGTTACTAGAATCGCTATAACATGCTTGAAGATCAAATGGCGGTGGTTCTACAAAAGACTGTCCCATGTTATATATAACAAACATTCGCACAGCAGCCACAATTTTATCTGGTCTTATACATTTAAGTATAATTAGCTTCTTTAAATTTTCTCCCTCATTTTGGAATGGATATGGAAAAGATTCCTCCTGAGGATTAGATGAGTCATAATAAGCCTTCCAATATAACGTTTGTGTTTCAAAGGATTGTTGTAGCTTTCCAAGTTCAGGTAAATTTGTAGCTCTAACTATTTCATTCCAAGATTTATCAGTTAACCAAGGAGAGCCAGGATTAGGGTAAGGATTATCTAGAGCTACGTCACCTGCCAACAAAAACGTCCAAAGTTCTTCATCTATCTTTTTATCAGCACGTAAAAGACCACCACACAGAACAAAAGAGAATATCAATTTATCCTTTTCAAATAAAGAACGACACACGTTTCTATAAATACTAGCTGTGAAATGTGTATTTAAATTTTTTATTCGATTATTTAGATTTTCGCTCCTTTCACTGTTTGCTATTGACATTTCATAGAGATGAATGAACCACGGTAAAGAATACTGGTACATAGGATCAATGTTTGCCAATTCGGAAATACAGAAGAACAGAACAGACCCGTGCCTCGAAACAGGTTTATATTCATTACGAGCATTATCAATTTCTATCGCTGTTTTAGCAGCTACCTCTTGCTTGGCTTCGATGTCTTCTGCCAATGTTTTCGAAGTTGACAATATCGTAATTGCTGTTTCATCCTCCAAAATATTGCCCTCCGAAGCGGATAAAACTTCTAAAATTTTATCCTCTATTTCCTCCAATATCTTTTTATTCTTTGCACCTTCTATAATCAACTGATTCTTGCGTTCTTCCAGTACGGGTAATTCCTTAGCAACGACTATACCTAGTAACTGATCCTGAAGTCCTTGAGGTGTAATCATAAAATTTAATAATGTTACTTTCACAACTACCTCTGGTAAATAATGTGGATTCCTTAAACGCGTCGTAATATAAAATCGAAAATCAGAATTATATTCAATTATGTTTTCACCAAACTTCATATATAAGATACCACGTTCTTTGTAAATATTTTTAAGAAGCACAGGTTCTAATATCGCGTCTATTTCTTCTAAAATATTTTCCAACAAAACAGGTGTGCCAAGCTGTATGCAAGTGTCCACTATTTTCACATAATTTGGATCAGAAAGTTTAATAACTGATAAATTATTTTCTTTCTCCATATTTTTTATCCATTTGTTTGCTTGATTTTGCGGGTCGATCATAAGTGGCCATCGATCAGCGTTTTTTACAATTATTCCATTTTCCACAGAAAAGTTATCTGCCGGTAAACCAAAAATGATCCATGCTCTAATTTCTACTTGTTTACCTAAAATATCAATCAAATTAAACTTTCTTCCACATGGAATTGCTGTTTCTACACAAGATTTGTGCCATTCTGCGATTAATTTATTTCTGTACTCTATTGTGAAGGCCCCAAAATATGCGACTACTCCTGAAGACAATAAAACGTCGCCAATAACATTATTAAGGCTTGCACCTAATATCGTAGCTGTTTCTTGCCATCTATTTTTCTCTCCGCTTAAACCACTTAACAATTTTTCAGCTCTATCTAATTTTTTCTTGCAGTAATCAATTTGATCTTCGAGCTTCTTCTTCTCTCTCATGCACTCGGCAAATTCGTCATTGAGCGACTGTAACTTCTGAGTAACTTCCTGAAGAAGGGCTCTCTTAGCGTTTAAAGCCTCCATTTGTTTAGCAAGGGCGGCTTCAGCTTCTGCCAGCATTGCTTGTTTTGGTGCAACGACTTTAATCACTCGATCATAAACTTCAATCGCTCGTACCCACTTGCAAAGACCTTCACATGCCGTGGAAACCTTTTTAATAGCTTCCGGTTGAAAACCTCTGTCATTTATAAATTTTTCACGAATTATTTTCATGTATGCCGGTGGTATGTTGTCTTTATCAAAGTTTTTCAAACTCTCGAGAAATCTCATATCGCCCAATATCCTTATAGAAGCTGGCCAGTAATCTTCCACAACTCGACCAGTTGCTGGATCTTGAACTTTTTCAGGTTTGATTCCTTTTAAAACGCAAATAGCTTCCATTACTAATCTTACGCCCGCTGGTGGACTTTTCATTGATCGCACAATACTAATGTCGGCAGGTTTCAAGGTATCCAGCGCAGTTAAAGCAGCTTCTAATGCAGGTGTAGCTTCGGCTAGATCGCTTTCGCAATCATCTTTTATAGCCTGTGCAGCAGCTGCAGCTTCGTTTGCTAAAGCTTCTTCTGCACCTACAATCTCCTTTCTTGCTTCAATGTTGATAGTATCCTGCTCTATTCTAACCATAAGCTTATTGCTCAACTCGGATTGTGCCAGTAATTTAGGTTGCAAGGCTTGAAGTTCCTGTTTCATAACCGCTATTTGTTCTGCTGCGAAATCCAACCTTTCCAATCCCATTTCGTACCGCATCTGTTGCTCGGTAATTTCTTTGATTTTTTGATCATACAATCTGCAAAACGATTTAATAAGTTCTAAGAAACTCGTCGGTGTTATGTAGTATCTTCTACCTTGTGTCTTATAATAATCTTCACTAGCCAATGCGATACTTATATGGAACTTTTTAGACATGTAAACACATTTTTCTCGTAAATCCATACTGATGTTAACATTTTGCAATGATACTCGTGCTACCTTTTCTAGGGCATCTTCAGGCCAAACTGTATACCAATCAATAGTACAGCAGTTTATCAGTGAGGGGAACATTCGCAAGCGATTTCTAAACTTATCTCCTATTGGAGACATTGTTAAAATCCAGTGAAGGTTTTTTATTATCCTCTCGAGGAATAAGTTGTAAAGAATCATAGGAGTAATTTCAACTTTTCTCCCACCAATGCTATGCATTATATTCGTCATTTTATCTAAGATTTCAGCCTTTTCTTCAGTATCGTATAAATTTGGTACATCGGCAGTGTTTAAAACCATATTTATATCTTCGACGAAAGATTCATCCTTTATTTGATGATCGCCAAAAATAAAGGTAGTAGATTTTCCATCACATCCGACACGTAATAACAACTTTTTTAGGTCCTCTCGCCATTCCGAAAATTCGTAAGTCGTAGTAATTTCAATCTGATACAGAATATATTCGCACATGTTAGTTGCCAATTTAGCGCACGAACTTCTACCCGATCCACCTATTCCTATTAGAAGAGCATTTCCACCTTCTTGTTGCAATATTCGTGAAGTGCGAGAAACGTGTTCAATAGCATATCTGAATAAAACTAACGACATAGGTGTCTTAGAAAGCATATTGTACTCTGTTAAATAATAGTCCATTTTTTGTTGTAAATCTTCAAGATCTATCACTTCATCATATATTTTCGGTTCAGCATCGGGTTCTATATAATTACCAAAGAAGAGGTCACGCATGTGAGAACTTGTTATTGTTTCTCCTTCTTGTAATAGTCTGTTAAGTACTTTTCCCAGCGGTTGTCGTAACTGATCGTAACAAGTATACTGAACCATTTCAAACAATGTTTCTCGATCGTTATCATCCACCAGTCTATCATGGAAAACTCTATACACTTCGTGAACCCATAGTCTAATTAGTTTATCCGGGTCCTTCATTTTAGAGGCTGGTACCAAAAGTATACCCTTAATAACCCGGCTGAAGTCACGCAAATTAAATGTATAATGACTTTTTGCTGGAGTAGGTAGAAAGGTTTTGATAGCGTTGAGAAATATATCCATCGTTGCGTTTACAATCATTTTTCCTAATCTTGAAATTTCTGATACAAATCCCTTTGCAAAGTGCGAATCAAGAATCGAGGAGAAGATTTTGGTCATTGTCACCTCTTCAAAAAAGTCGATACCAATTATATGCATGTGCCGAGTTAATCTGGGTGTGACCATGTTGGAACCACCTCCGGGTGGCAACATAGCACAAATTAGAAACATATCCACTAAGTATAACATTGTCGTATCTTTTAAATCGAACCAGTGCCCATGATCCACCCATTGACGGATGAGTTCAATTGGCGGTTGAGCTCCGTATTGTTCTACCTGCGGCATACTTAGATCGTCAACGAATAGTACGCATTTCTTTCCCATTTGTGGGCCATATACACCTTTCCTTCTACGATCTAACTTAGACATCACTATCTCTTGGGTTTGAGCAGCAGTGGTACGAGCACTGAAGTTTACAATATTCTCTATATATTTTTGTCTAGGTAGAAACTGCAAATAATCTAATACAATAACTGATTTGCCGGTACCAGTTGGCCCAACAAATAAAATAGGTATTGCTCTATGTAGAAGATTTCTGATAAAGAAATACTGAATTACTACTTCAGTTGTTGGTATAATCAATCCATTTGATTTTACATCGGGTAACAAAGACGCCTAAGATACAAAAAAAGATGAATTAGGCACATAAATTGACATTAAATTTGCCTCTTACGGTAAAATCTATTCAGAAAGAAATAGAAATTTACAAAGTATTCATTTGGAACGTTATTGCGGATTATATATTTAGAATAATAGTATCATTTTTATTTTAAGCACCAAGAAAAATTATTCTCTACGTTTATAGTAAATATTTTTATAACATTTGGTAATCGAATTATGAACTATTGTAATTCGACAAAAGACCACACAAATTTAGTAGATTAAATGAAATAATAATAAGTAATAAGATCATAACTATTATTAAAAGAAGAGTAATTATTCATATTAAACAATTGTAATATTTTTGAAATTAATAAACTGCTTCATGAATGTGACAACATTCCTATATCAAAACCTTCTAATGTTAAAAATAGTTATTAGACTACATTAATATTTTGTAATTATTTTGGGAAAATAACCCATTTATACTTCAATTCAATCATTACGAAACACAGAAAGACTATCTGTATTATGCTTGAGACATTTTACAAATGTAACGTAGTATTGCAAAAAGGAAAGAAGAATTGAAATAATGCTTATTAAAATATTTAATACTTGTAACGTTGTGTCCATCCACGGTATCCAAGATCCATTATTTCTTTTATCGTATATCCAATCGTAAACGGTTCCCTTATCAGGAAAAAGCTGCTGTTTCGTCAATTTAAAAGCTTTTGGTTTCGGATATTCTTCGACATTTCCAAGTGATAATTTTCTTAAATAAACGTCAAAAGCCTTCCTGCTATCGCTCGTTAGTGTTGAACACATTCCCCAAATCATACTAAATAATAAAACACACTGAAGCCAAACTGTGCTAACTTGTGTTTCTCCATCCAGCATTGCAGTGAAAAGTTTTGTAAAAGACTAAAATAAATAGTTATAATAATATATATTAAATCCAGATCTGAATTTTAAGATCTATAAAGTCTAGTCTAATTTTTACCAATTTTATACTCTTAGTGTTTTAATGCTATTAATATAATAACAGATTGGAGATTCATTATAAGAATAATTAAAGATGGAATTTCAACAAAAAAAAGAAGCATGTTTGAAAAAGATAAAGTATTCAATCAATATAATAAATAACTCCTATAACGCACAACGGAACATGTGAAATTCGCTTAAATTGTAGAACAGTATAACTTTTTTGCTATTTTCAGACATTATATCAATCGTTGAGATCTTACATATTATAAATATGTCGGAGATGAAAGGGCATCGAAGCCTCCCCTTGGAACTTCGGGATAATCCCCTAACATTGTAATCTAGAGTCTACTATAGCTGTAATTAGCTAATCCGATTGTAATCGTTCGAGACTAGTGATGGTGAGCTTTGGCTCGAGGTGACAGTCTGTCGCCCAACGTAGCGGTCTACGACCTGGGAGCATTACACGTTTGAGTCCGCTTGTGTGCGCGAATATATCTATCATCTCGTTGACCGTGGATTCGTTATCGAACCTGAGACCATTGTCACTAGTGTCGCGAGTGTGTGACCGCCATGGGTTTGCGTCAACTTTGTGATCTCTTTATTTGTGTCAATAAAAGTCACTTTCGTGCTGTAAGAAGATAGATAGCTTCGGTGAGGAAACACCTATCCCAAGACCTCACCGTGATAGCGACTCGAGCCCGGACTCGGATCGTGACTCGACATCAGAAGTGGGATACGAACGCAAGTTGTCGACGCGGGAGCGTAAGAGCATCGTGCGTGAAATAATCCGGTCGCTAGCAAAGAAGAAGGGAAACAGGGTAACAGAGATATCGTTACCGCGCTTTAACCCCGAAGCCCGGGACGCAGATCCAGCCGTCTGGTGCTCAGCCGTTGATCTGCTTATGAAAGACAACCCCCTGAAAAACAGCGCGCTATATTCTGCTTTGACGCGCGCCCTGAGGGTTCGGCAGCAAATAATAGATGGCGAAGAGCTCACATGGCCAGCTTTTAAGGAACAATTCGTCGCGCACTTCATTGGCCACGAAACAGCAGCCTCATCGCTAATCAAGGTATCCGAGGAACTACAGCGGGAGAACGAAACACCAGGGGCGTACGGAAACCGTCTTGTCTCCCTCCTGGCTTCGAAGTGGCGACATTCAACAAGGGAAGAGATAATCACCGCCACCGTTCTCTATCTGCTGGGCTCGCGCGACGAACGTTTTAAACGACTAGCACTCACGAGTGATATCAAGTCGGTGAAACAATTCCAAAGAGAAATGAAGCCTTTCTTCTACGAGGAGAGGCGGACGTCCCCATCACGGAGGCCATCATCGGGCTCCGGAAATAAACGAAGCAGGTCATCCGCCCTCCGGATCAAGTGCCGCCACTGCGGTTCTTACGAACATACGATATCTGAATGCCGCCAGAGGACGAAGTTGGAACCGAGGAAAACTATGATGGAGCACACCCCACATCTAAGGACACGAGATCCTCGGATTCGTCGAGTATAGCCCTCGTCCCGAAAGTAAGAGAAATTGACGTCGCTGTCAATTGGTCAATTTGAGACAAAGACTGCCTGTCCGTTTGAAAGATCTTAATTACCAAAAAAACCCAGGTTTTATAACGGGTCCTCGGGCTAACTGAACTTGTGCTGTGTAAGTGCCTCAACATCTGGTATTCATTGTCCGAAGGAACCGTTGGAATGTTTTACTGCTATTATTCTCAACGCGAGAATTGATTGTAATTTTAATAAATAAAAAAAAAAAAAGGTACCTCTATGGGTATTTCCTTTAATGAGGGTCATACTATCACTCCACACATTTGTTAGACGAAGCGCCCGTCCCGTTGACCGCGGCTACGTTGGGCGACAGACTGTCGCCTCGAGCCAAAGCTCACTATCACTAATTTCGAACAATTACAATCGGATTGAATAACTACGATTGTTTAATTACAGCTGTAGTAGACTCTAGATTACAATGTTAGGGGATTATCCCGAAGTTCCAGGGGGAGGCTTCGATGTCCTTTCATCTCCGACAAATATATTACATATATATAATGTTACAATTTTGTATGTATATCTATTATCTGAGAAGAGGTTAAGAACGCATCTACCATACAATTAATGTAAATATATTAGAAATATATTTCTACTTACTAAGAACATATGAAGATCTGACGCTTCCACAAATGTTTTACAATAATACTGTACAAAATACAGAATTGGCTCTGTCAACCATTCGATCAATTCAATAATTAACTCATATTGTTCGATAAGTAACTTATTTTTAAGGTATGTTTTGTATGAGTCAAATAATGCATTCCAACCAAGTTGAGATGGTTCCATATAAATCATGCCACATCTACTGACAGTAGCTGGTGAAGCATGTTCCAAATCAGCTGGTTCAAACATCATATTCATTTTATGTGACATTTGTATAATTTCTCCAGACATCAGGCAGAGTTTCTTATTATCATCAAGCACCGTATTCATACTTTCAATCCATATAGCATCAACAGGTCCATCGAAAACTATCCACTTCCGTTCGGGCGATATAGCTTGTGCAAATTCCCTGAAAATGTTTGCCAAGACACCATCGCTCCATTCGTGCGATACTGGATCAAAACTACCATATAACTGATCCAAAGTAATAGCTTTTGGATTAATAATCTTATAAATCGTTGAAAATTCTCTCATAGTAGCGCGTCTTTTACCAGCTAACTCGCCCAAAGCTTCGGCCAAAACCTGATACGCTTGGGTTTTTCCGCTTAATGTACGACCTACGATCATCAAACCATGACGTACCAACAACATCTCGTAAATTTGGATTATTTTTTCCATGTACCAAGGCGTGGCTTGAAGATTTCGTTTCTTCAAAACATTTCTAACTAACTCTATTAATTCCTCGCGATAAGGTTCTGGTAAACTGGTATCAGGGAAAAGATCTGTGTATATCCCATTAAATAGAGGAATATCTTGAGCCAAAAATTTCGGAAGATTGACGTCAATGATCGCTTGAAGAATCAAAACAGATTCATTTTGCATGGGATATTTCAACTTCAAATTTCCAGCAGCAGTAAGCACGGTTTTTACAGCTCGCATGCCATAATCATAATGATTTTGTGAACTTAATTGTTCAGAACATAATTTATACGTATGAACTATCTTCTCTGCAAGATTCTTGGCGTCTATGAAACCGAAAGAATATAAAGTAATTTCTCCTATCATAGCGTAATCTGGTACCATCATTGCTACTGTACGGAAAAGAACTTTTAAATTATCAGGAAGTTCTTGACGTCCAGCATAACCAGGATTCATTGTTATGATAACATAGTAAGTGGGATTTAATTTAATCTCTGTACCCTCAAACATAAATTTCTCCAATTGTAAACTTATAGCCATCTGAATGGTTAAAATTTGCTGAGCGATCACCGAGAGAACTTCTAGATCTATTCTGTTAAATTCATCAAAACAGGCCCATGCTCCAGATTGTGCAAGCCCTTTAAAAAATTTACCCATTGCTTGAAAATCAAGTCCATCCGAACAATTGAAAACGACGCATTGTTTAGCGACAGCTTTTGCAAGATCTTTTGCTGTTTCTGTTTTACCAGTTCCTGCGGGGCCTTCGGGTGAACCACCAAGATTTAATTTTAATGCACTCATTAAAGTTCTGTAGCATCGATCAGTTAATGGTGTTATTACAAGTCTTGGAGTATTCCCAAGATACTCGAAAGCATATGCTACAGAGGTCGTAATTATTGTGACCAAAATACTATTGTCCAACCAATAATATCTCAGTTGTGATATCCAATCAAAATCCATAATGTTAGTCACTTGTTTGTCAATGAGCAGTCGTACTACATCTCGAGCATGAACATCTATCACAATCAAAGCATTTATTGTTATTCTCGCGCCCGGTTCCAATCTACCTCTCACTAAAGTGACCGTTTTTTCTATTTGATGATTACATGTCTGTAAATAATCTCTCGTAGAATGATCTTCGAATGATTCGCAAACTTCGCTAGTCCAATGTATTTGACTGCAACAAATAACAATTTGACCAGGCCAAGAAAATATCCATTCTTCTCTAACAGTATCGAAATATGCGATAATACTTTCCTCGGCAATGTCTCGAAGGGAAGCTCTCATAAGTTCTTCTACTTGACACAACCATTTCTCAACCATGCCTTTTGCATCCGCTGGATAAATCTTTCCACTTAATGGAACATACTCTTCTTCATCCGATAACATTCCAATAATTTCTTCATCTTTAGTAAATCGCAATTTACTAATACCTTCAAAACACTTCTTCAAGTGGGGCTGTACTCTCTGTGGATCCTTAGTTTCAGAGAGTATTTCTAAGAGTTCGTCATTTGACAGAAAGAAAAACCTTGGGAAGAATAAACGTTTCTTCTCTAGATATTCGTTTAAACCTTTCTGTATTTCTTCCAATAATGAGTTACATAACGTTAATTCTTGCAATATATTTAGCATACCTGTAGCATCAAGTACACGATTATGTTCGACAGCGTATGCCATGATCTTACGCCAAATTTTATCCATCCTTCTAAAATGCTTCGCTTCTGTCGGCATTTGACGCATTATATCTTCGCTGCTAAATATCGGTTCCAGATACATCCAAGTTGCTTGACACATTAACCACTGATCAATGATATCCTGCATTTGCAGTAATTTATTTTCCCACGCCTGCATCTCCTCTTCGAAAGCTTTTATAAAGGGAGAACTTCTCATCGTTTGAGCTTTCAAAATATGATCGTCCAATAATTGATGAATATCATCTACAGCGGATAATATGTGAACACCAGTTTCACGATATAGTATGAATTGAAACCTAACATCTGTCCATTCTTCCTTCATCCTTCGTAAATTTTGTTGGAGCGCGTGTTCTTTGATAGCAGCAGACGATATTTCTTCAAGTCTACTTATATGAACCAATAATCCCAGTTCTACCATGTCAAAGAGACTACTTGTGGGCGTTGGTACTATATCCACATTTACTACTTTGCTAATTTGCTTCCAATGTCGGTCCTGTAATCCAGGAGTACAAATAATTTGTAAAAGTGGGATGTATTGTTTGAACTTCTCTACTTTTCCACGAATCATTTCAGTAATTTTTCGCGCACCCGGAATGTCGGCAAGAATACGAGCCAGCCTATATAATGTGCGCCAGATATTATCAGTCTCATCTTTAATTTCTTCGGCATCGAGATCAGAAAATGGACCATTGAACCATCTATCATAATTCTTATGAAAATCTAATACCGTATGCCATAGAGTATCGAGTGCATTGACAACCGTTGACATCGTGGGAACTAATAAGTATGGACTCAATTCCATATCTAAAAGTCCTTCTTCTTCATTGATCTCTTCAACTTCTATCCTAATCTCTTCCATCCCTTTAGAAAGATGTTCAATTTCCAATACCGCATCTTCCATCTCCTCCATAGTCAGTACAGGTGGATCCTTCTTCTTAAATTGGTCGATTGCCAATTTCATGTTATGTATTTTTTGTTCAAAATTATCCCTTCTTATACGCAATACTTCCTCAAGATATTCTTTTCTCATATTTAATCTTGTGTTTGCCAGATCCATTACGGTTTCCATTTCTTTCGGCCATGTGATGGTGCGAGTATTTAAGTGAATGTCATCATCCGTTGGTGCTTGATAATTAAAAAGGAATAAAATCAATTCTACAGAACGCAATAATTTTCTTTTCAAATTAAACATGGTCGAATCTCGACTCTCGCACAAGTAATTGTACAACTCAACAACATCTTGAGTCTTTTCAGGCATTTTTGAAATATTTTCTGCTATTGTATCAAAATTAGAGCACAAATCTCGATTATTGGATCGTAACTCATTTGCAAAGAAATTACAAATAACTGTGCGAAGATCATAAAGGATTTGCCTTAAAGTGTTATTTAAAATGGTGCAATCAATTTCTACCAAGCTCAGAGGAATCTAAAATTAAAAATATAGATAAAATTGATACATTATTGCGAAATATTTATCATTTATACGTTTACCTTGTTACGAAACACTGAAATTTCTTCTCTAAGTTGGTCGTAACTTTTTATTTTTTGTTCAAATTCATGTAGATATGGCATGGGTTCAATCTTAAAAAAGTTGTCTAAATTTCGTTTAGCTTGGCCATCGATTATGTACAAAAAATCTTCGTAACATTTCAAATAAATTTGTGGACCCATCGTATGAGCACTGACAACATTTAGTACATCAGTGATTATGCTTAAAACCTACAATATTTATTTCATGTTACAATGATAAAACTAATGAGAATAGAGCTTGTAAAATATGAAATTAATCATACGATATCAAAAGCTACCATGAAATAACGAGTGGTTTATTATTTTGAAATGCAATAAAATTCTTCGTAAAATTCAATTCTTATAGAGATTATACGTCGCCTCAAGTAATACCAGTTAAAATATACAGAACGGGAGATAATGATAGCCCACTTGAAACGTTTGTGCGTATTAAATTCCTTATGAGCTGTTATCGAGGTGCCTACCTAACTACTTAAGTATATGTTATGACATTAAGAAGTGTTATCCCTTCGAATTGGAACAGATCTGTTATTTTGTGTTACATCTGACTTTAACATACGAATAAAATCAATTTAAGGATTAATGAAACTTCAAATATTTTTTTCTAACAGAGAGGGTTATTTGTGACCCAGTTCCTAGATATAGTTCCTTTGAAACTTTTGTTCCTCGTGATGAGTACTAAAAATTTGATTGTGAAAATCGTGCCCAAGATCAATTTTTCCAATTCAATTTCTCCACGGATCCGAAGATACAGCATCACCTCCAAAAGCCACGACAAACAGTTTCTTGTCACCCTGCAGATTCCTAGGTAACGTCGTATTATATTTTTATCGTTTCCTTTTTTAAATGGGTCAAGAAAAAGTTTTGAATAAAAACGTATTGCTCTACCGAATGCAAAAGTTTATATGTGGCGGATAGTGCGAAAGAACGCTACAAGCTCGTAGTGTTTTGAAAACGTCTGAATATCAACTACAAGGATATGTACTAAAAAATGAAAGTATCGATTTAAAAATTTTAATGTCATCTTTACAGAATATTTCAAGATCATCGCGAGATCAAATAGATAACAGTATAGTATGTCTCCCCCGATACTATAAAATATATGTTTTTGTGTAAAACATATTTTCGTATCATTCATATTTTTTCAGACATTTGAGCGCTGCCACTTAAACAGGAAATACTGTATATTTAGAAATAAAGAGAAATGTTGAGTGAGCTATCACTTAATCTCGCGGTATATCTGACTGGTTTTTGGGCTATCACTTAGTCTCGCAATATACCTGACTGGTTTTTTACCCGCATAATTTTTCTTCTTTCTATTCTTGCTTTAAGTACATATAACGTAGTATAATATGTAAGAAAAATACTGTGCATAAATGTTATGATTCAATTACTTGATTAAAGCATATGGAATATAGCCACTTTTCCGCGAGAGAATTTTAGCATTAATTAATATTAAGACATTTTCCGAGTGAATTTCTTTCAGCTTGATATATGTAATATCTATTTAATTATTCCATAAATAATAGTTCTACTTACTTATTCGATTTAAAAATCATTTCATTTATTTTTGCATGAATACCTTTCAGATATTAAATTTAAAATAGAATCAATTGTATAGACAGGCTTGAAAACAATTACATACAAAATTAATTAATAAAACAGAGCAATATGTATAAAACTAGATTTTAAGAAATAAGGATATAAAGTAAAAACATGAAACACAAAATTATATAAAGATTAAAATGTTTAATATTAAAAAGATCAAAAATTACAACATTTCCTTTACCGATTCTTCATATCGTGATACAGAGAATAAGAACTCCTGCTTCTTCAATTCAGGAAATAAAATCGTTTCAATTTTTGGAATCACTGTCCCAACTTCAATAACTTTATCAAAACATTCTGAAATAATTGCACGTACTTCTAAAATACTCGGTTTACAATTTAATTTAATTGTACCAAGTTCTGGCTCTACTGTTATTGTTATAAAGGGAATTCTAAAATGTAACTTTAATGATCATTATGTATACAAATTATCAAAACTAATATGAATATATTATTATATTAATAAATCACTTACTTGTAAAACATTAGATCCTCAAAATCACCCTTAAAATAATTTCCTTTACTGTATTCCATAAAAAAATCTCTAATATTATTCAACGTTTTCATCACCATCATTCGCAATTGTAAAGATAAAAGAGTATTTACACTTCTAAAATATTTTTCAATCAGTGATATAGATGCATCATAATGTTTCTCAATAAAACGAGACCATGCGTATTTCTTCTCTAAAAAAAATTCAGCAACGTCAGCCAGCCAATACTTAACAAGTTGATCCACAGCTTTGTTACATAATAAATTCATTTTAGGCTGTATTTCATTTGCTGAAATGGGGATAGCTCCTAAATCTTCAAGCTTAACGATCGTTACGTCATAATATCTGAAAAAATAAATCATTTTCATACACATTGATTTTTAAGCTTGAAGCATACAGCTTCAAAAATAAATCCTTTAGAAATTTTCAACAGATTAAATCCTTTTCAAACGCACGTATGATTATCTTGATTTTTTTAAATGATACTACATATCTTTGATTTCATACTGTTGTACCTGATGGCATGACGAATTCATCTACCCACCGTAATATGACCTTGAAATGATTTTTCGAAATAACGACAAAAATCAATATGACCTTGACTTTTTGTTAAAAAAAATAATCTTATGAAAATTACTTACATTGACATTTATAGTCGATTGAAAGCTAATTAACTTTTACTAAAAACATTTTTTTGTCAAGTTATTATCAAAAGTTATTTTGTCAAGTTATTATCTTGAAAACCGTGGCGTCAGTTACGTATTGCATCCTATATTTCGACAAGAATTTTGTTGTTGACCATAGATTAACTAATAACATACTTCTTTTGTTTGCCACTCCTTATAACGATTTAATAAAATTTAATTAAATGTAAGAAAATTAGGCTGCTCAAATCGAAAAAAGTTACACGAACAATAATACATATTTAGATACTCGTTGAAGTTACAGGAATAATTTAATATTTTTTAAAATTGTTCAACCAACTTAACTACGATAGTGCATGATTCCTTGTATGATTTGTTTGATTCTCCATCAAATTAATTTTAAATAATTTGTCGCAGTGAAAAGTGAAGAAATGGATAAATGAGGTCGAACGGGTGTTACTTTTACTATTAATGAGTAACATCGTTTAAATGAGACATACCGATTATGATAACACTGTAAATATCATAATGTGGTAAAAAATATTCGACACATATGTATTTACGTTGCCGATTATACATATATATATTTATATTAACAATTTGCTGAATTTTTTAGGAAAATTATTTTGTCAATATTTAAAATAAAATATATTTTCAATAAAAAATATTTCTACATATTTCGATTAGAGTGTATTAGAAATATAGTAAACATTTATATTCAATACCCAACAAAGATTGCTATGTTCCAATAGAATTAAAAACTTATTATAGTCACCGCTTTTAATTTTTACAATTATCTACGAAGTCTTATACAAAATTATTACATTATAAAATATTATGTTTGCAATACTTACTTAGTAAAATATAAACTTTGAATATTTCTCAATATTTCATTTCCGATAAATAAATTATAATGCATAAAATGGCCTGCCATCAATTTAGATTGATGCCACGGAACAGGCGCCCGTATGATTAAAATTGGATGTTCCTGGCGCAAAGGTTTTTTAAGAAATTGTTTATAAGTATCAATAATTTCTAATTGTAATTCCATTATTAGTTCATCAAAACTACAAATAAAAATTTTTCTTCTAAAATTGTTGTTATGTATGAAAACGGACATAGTAATTAGAAATTGTATAAACCAACTCTTCTAATTTCCGCAATCTATCAGAAATACGTTCTTTTGCTGCTTCAAGGTGAGTATTATCATAATAATTTAAATCGCTGTCACTCATACAATAGTTTTTAAAATATATTGGTTTGCTATGAATCTTTCCCTTAATAAGTTCCTCAGGTTTCTTATTACTTTCGTTCAATATATCGTCTATTTTCTCTTCTAATGATTTCGGGATTTCAGCTTCAGTTATTTGAAACATCTGTAAATTTAATTTGATAATATTAACTAAGTATTACTAAATACTAATTAAATGCAGTATTTTCAAAACTCCTTGCCTAATCATGTTGATTATTAAAAAAAGTATCCTATCATAGAACCAAGAACAACAAAAAATTAATTTAAGGTTTTCCTTACTAATTATTGAGATAAAAAATCAGTGATAATGTCGCTGTGACTCAGCAAAGTTTTCTACACGAACTCAGAACAATTCGATTGGCATTGTAAACCTCAAATTTTACCAACGACACATAACCGCAATTTACTTGTACAACTCTTAAAGAAGAAAATTATATTTGGTGTCCTAAATGATACTGTGGCAACTTGTAAAAAATATTGTAGATTAAACATTAAATGCATAATCATACCATGGAATTTTCAAGAAAATTAATGTCTTTTTGAACCCTCCAGTTTACTTAAACTCTTTTTGAACTTTGAATAGATCATGTAGGTAATAGACGGAAGGTGCAAGATCGGAATTATACAGAGGATGAGTCAATATCTCAAACTTGAATTTAAGGAACCGTCGATTTACAAGATTAAACGAAAGATATTACATGCGTGATTTAATGTTCAGAGCAAGTATTTTCATATTCATAGAAAATAAGAAGATTGTGTATATCGAAAAAGTTGTCTATGCTGAAATAAAATTTAAAGCTGCATTACGGATAATTATTCATTCACCTTCATATGAAACACGAACACACGTTGTGGCGAAGATGCTCTACCCCATACACAGAATTTCAATCGACGGAAATTCAAACCTTACAATTGACATAATAAATAAAATTATGTGTACTTGCTACTATGTTTAAAATATTCTTGTGTGTAGACTTTTGCAATTTAATTTATATATTAATAAAAATTAACAATATGTTACCTTTTCTTCTGTTAACATTTTGTTTTCTTGCTTTCCTGTTTTTAATATTTTATTCTTACATCTTTTATTTGTTTTAATATGCTCTTTTTGGATTGTTTTCCACAACCATGTACCATCTGCTAAATCTTTCAAGCTAATCATATTATTTGATAAAGGCTTTACAAACTGTGGTGATGTTTCTTTTTGCACATTTTTATATTTTTTTATATATTCTGCTGATGAGTTAGTAAACTTCTATCCAGAAATAAAGAAATTATGTTGTAAATTAAATTATGTTCCAAAATTGTTTGCATGATATGTTATTAATGTAAACATGTTCATATAGTTAATTGAATGTATAGTGTAATTCTACCCATAAAAAATTATGTAACCTTAATTTTTAATTGTCTATGACACAAATGCAAATTTGTAAATGCAAATTTACAATCTCATACTAAATTTCATTATCACATTTTAATATTTCATTAATATCACTTCATTTTAAAAATTTAATTTTAGGAAACTTTATCACTAATATGAACATAAAGTAAATACAAGAATTTATCCTAAATATACTTTCAATTATGCACAAATATTAAATATACCACATACATATAAATAAAAATTATATATATATATATATATATATATATATATATATATATATATATATATATAATATACTGCAGTCTTAATAATGTAAAATTACAAAAAAATAATTCATAATTATAGTAAAATTATGACATTTATCTATGGTTATATATTGTTTCTCATATGTAAATCTTAATAGAAAATACATAATTATTGTTTTTTGAATGTATTACCTTCATTTAAACAATTATATGTTAGATGTGTTCACTATCTTGAAGAAGTTATTTTAATTGTAAATAGAAGGGTAACTATGGTAACCATAAAGAGTTAATACTCATTAAATCTACCATTATATACATAATGAGTATCAAAATTACTTTAGAATAAATAAATAAAATGTGATACAAAAGCAAAATAAGTGTAGATTCACCATTAGTATGAGGTACTGGAGTGTAAAAGAAAATAAAGAACCTGGAAACACTCGAAGCCTGTAAAATCTTAACCAATTAGAGGTAGGATAGTTGATAAGGCAACTGGAGAACAAGGTAATAGAAACTAATTTCTCTGATAACATAGTTTAAAGATACTGTAAGGCATTTTGTAAATGATATGGATGTCCCTTATACTTATTAGGGGAAAGGGTACAAAAAGCAAATAAAATGTAGTAAATAGGTAAATAAAATTAAAAAATTATATACCATTTGAATTAGTCTAAGTAAAAAAGCATACTACAATTTTATTGTACATAAAATAACCCCAACAAAGGTAAACTTAAAGATATTTAGAGTTGTAAATACAACGATATCATTTATTTAACATGATAAAATTAAAAGATTAAAATTACAAAATATTTAAGGGAAAAGTTCACGCATAAAAGATAGATAGGTTAACAATATTTATTAAATTTAATCAATTGAAACATAGTATATGCTAATCAATAATAATTCAAATTTAGATATTAAAAATATTAATTTTTGTCCCTTATTCTGGATGTTTAATATTTTCAACACTTGTTTTTAATACGATACAAATATTCTTGTGCTTATATTCTTCCTGTCTTTTACTTGCTACACATGACAAAATGAAAGATAAAATAGCTTTAAAACTATTTTTAATTTGTACACTGAATATTCCTAATAATCAATATAATAATAATCAATATATAGAAATATGCATTTCTATTTAAAAAAAGATACATTTGTAGATAACACTTATGAAAAAAGTAATGTAAAACATTAAACCTTCTTACATTTTTTTGTACTGTTTTTGTACAAAAGTTTGTACTACTACAAACAAATATTTTGTAAATTTGAGGGATGCCATACTAACTAGGTTATGTTTACATCAATCATTGTTGCCACATCTGTTATATTTGTGTTTAGCATCAATTAACTAAGTCAACTGTAGCTCATTATAATCACATGGATTATCGTCAGCATCCATAACCTCACAAGCATATTGTAGTTCATATAATATTATACGTATTTATAATAAACAGTCGTTTATTGACTCAAAGATAGTACCGTCAATCGCGTCGCGGATTATACACTCTCATTTTCATTTTACACATGTACGTATATAAACACGAGTCTCCGTTTAAACAGGAACAAGATATTAGATTTTGATGATTAAATCATACATATGTATGTAAGTACGTACTTTCATACATATATGTATATATGTTCACTTATATTATATTCTTTTTTTTTAATTAAAATGTTGAGAATTATAATAAATAATCCTATTTTTAATCATAAGAACATATAAATTCATGTAACATATTTTTTTACTACGTAAATTTTATTGTAATCCATTGTCACATTTTGATATTAAAATTTATATCTCCACCATAACTAATAATAAACGGTTATTCACATATAATCGATAGCAAGTGGTGCCCCCTTAGCTGTCACAGACAGTTCATTGATAGAAGTAGATATTCCAAGAATTGTTCACTGTTATCTACCTCCAACTTGCTTTAGAAGTACCAGTGTAACAATAAAAGTGAGTGAAATAAAGTGAAACGTTATTTAAATTCTACTTTATATTACTCGCAATACAAAATTAGTTTACAATTTACAATCTGAAATTATATATGAATCAACTATTTTGTGATATCATTAAATAATAAAGAGTATGTTTATACAAGTAATGAGAATGTTAAGACTGTTGAACCACCAAATTTATGACACAGTTTTATAATCGTGGTTTTGAGTATTTGACACATAATAATAATTTCAGAATATAATTAAAAAAGAAGACCTTGACACAGAATTATATGCTTCTGCTGCCTGGGCACAAATAGTATTTCCTTCCTTTTTGTAGTTACAATTGATGTACATATTACAAAATCTATCACATAAATAATATATAAAGTAATCATATACGTACGTATATATATATATATATATATATACGTATATATATATATGTACGTATATATATATATATGTATGTATGTATGTATGTATGTATATATTGTACAACAATTATGCATGAATGAGTCATAATTTTGAATCTCTGTTAAATCTGATTACATATATTATATCGATAGAAAACGTATCTCATAATAAATAAAGGGTACCAATTTTGTAATTATGTCATCGCCACTTAAAGGAAAATTATTATCTAACGATAAATTAATAGATGAAGGGTTTCATAAGCACAAAACAGATGATAAAGAGTTAATCAAACCAATCGTTGAAAAAGCATCGACTTCTATGCAAAAAGAAGAAACTACAGTCGCAACACGTTTAGAAATTATTCGGAAATTAGAAGAAGGTGTCACAATTGGTAAACTTGTTGCGCAGTATGGTCTTCACAAAAGGACTATAGAACGATATAAAAAGAATATCTTATCACTTCGAAAAATTTCAAAAAATCCAAGACGTTTGGTTATGAAAAGAACTCGTGCATCTTTACACGAAGATACAAATGTTCGATTACTTGAATGGATTTTAGAACGACAAATGAAAGGAGATATCCTTCGCGACAGCATGCTGCAAACCAAAGCGATGGAATTGCATGAACAATTTGGATGTTCGACACCTTTTACGGCTAGTCGAGGTTGGCTGTGGCGTTTTAAAAAAAGATACAATATAAGCGGTTTCGGTTGCCAAGGAAAAGCAAATGAGATAACACAATTGACAACAGAAACATTAACAAAAATATTAAATGAGGAAAATATCAATAGAGAAAATATATATAATATATATGAAACAACCTTAATGTGGAGAATTCTCCCACAAGAAGTCTCGTCGAATGAAGAAGAATCGTCGCAAAATGAAAAAATAAAAAAAGATCACATCATAATAGCATTTTGTGTCAATGCTACGGGAACGCACAAATTACCGCCATTGTTTGTTACTAAATATGTGATTCCACAATCTTTAAAGCATAGTAGACATATGTTACCTATAGTATATAGAAGTCAAAATAGTAGTTTTATTGACGAAACAATTTTCACTGATTGGTATGCCAATCATTTTAAACCCAATGTAAAGCAGCGTCAACAGCAGGAACATTGTATAGAGAAAGTGTTGTTATTCGTTGAAAATTTTAAATGTGATATATCTCTTAAAAAAGAACACCAAGATTCTCATTTCAAAATAATAATTTTTCCATCTAATACACCTTCGACCATTCAAATAATGGATGAGGGTATAATTGCAAATTTTAAAAAATTATTTCGGGAGAAATTGCATTATCGTCAAATACGTCAACATGATAATGAAGTAAAGAAGTTCTATACCAATTACGATATAAAAGAATGCATTGATTTAATTAGTGAAACATGGGACGAAATAATAGTGACCGACATTGTACATTCTTGGAGGAGACTTTTAGGTAAGCAAAATACTCAAATTATTATCAAAGAAGAAGTCGAATACCTCGAAGAAACCCAAGACTTCGAAGAAAATGTTGTTTCTGACAAAATATTGGAGTCAGTTGTAAAATGTGAGGAAGAAGAATCGACTGTTACAACAAAGGAAGAAATCGATCGCATGTTCCGTAGTTTGGAAATTTGGACTAAAACACAGCCTGATTTCATTAAATCGCATGCAGAAGTTTTAATACATTACCATAATCAACAATAATATTTTATATAATAAGATAAAAGATTTCTGATTGAAGTTTCAAATGTTTTTGTGTATCATTTCTTGTCTTCAATTGTATCCATTCGTTCTTTTATATTTTGTACCCATACTTTTATCCCACAAAAGAATTTTTCAGAATAATTACATAAATAGGATGAATAGAAATTTTGAATAAAAAATTCGTGTGTACTATATGCTTATATCTTTTAGTAGTTACTTTGTTGATTATTAGCTATCAATGTAATCAAAATGATTAAAAATTCATTTCTTAATTTTTCATAGTAGTATAGTTTTACAATAGTGTATTTTTGGAGATTTGAGTATCTTTTTTTTGTAAAATATATACATGAATGCTTGTCTTTTGCTTTGTATTATATTGTATATTTTGTTGTATATCTTTTATTTCCATATACCTTAAATGCTTAAAAATATTTTTATAAAAGTTAAAATAATCAGAAAGAAATTTAATTAAATTTGATGTAGACATTTATTATATGTAACACTAAAAATTAATGTATTATATATTACCTAATAATTACTATAAAGTCAATTGAAGCATTCAATGTATGTTAATAAATAAATTTTAAAATTCTTAATTTATAATTTAATTCTTAATTTATAATTTAATTCTTAATTTAATTTTTAATTCTTAATTTATTTTTAAATTCTTAATTTATAATTGTTAATTAATAAAAATAACAGGAAGTATGAAGTAATGTAAAAAATTGTTTATTAATATTGCTTTCAAGAACTTAAACTCAATAAATATAAATATTAAATTTTACATGTTTTAGCATAGTTGTGTTTTTTAATTTTATCCAAAGAGATTTATAAAAATTTTTATTTTTTAAAATCTAAAATTTTGGATACTGCATAAAAATATCAAAATAAATCATTAACTTTAGTATTGGTTATTGTAATACTCTTTGTTATAGTATTGTTATGTTATGTAAGTAATATACTATAAATGTTGCAATGACTTAGAATCAACACATGACTGTCAGTCAGTGCAATATATGATTTGCATTCTTCTTTTTATCTTGCAAAAACCTAAAAGTATTAAAATTATATGTTACAAAGTGTAAAAAATGTACCAAAAGTAATATATTATAAATCAAAATATTACCATGTAAAATTAATAAATAAGTACAATGAAGTACACCATTTCAACATGTGTTATATCCAACACCATCCTGATCAAAGGTTGCAAAAAGTCCGACTAGAGTTAGATATATAATAATATTACCTGATAAAGTCAAGTAACAAGCGCCCCATTGTATCTGAAAATGCATAATGGAAATATACATCACTTATATCAGTGAATTGTTTTATCTAATCTAATATAATAATAATATAATACAATAGTACAATAATCAGATTAAAAAATATGCATATATGACTATACCACTGGTTCATCGATTGGAGACCGAGCTAAGACAATAGGAAGAGCAAATGATGATACAACGAAACCTGTAGTAATGAATACTGCTAACTCCAAACATGGATTAGGATTATTGTCAAAATCATTTGTATAACGACGTGCAATTATAGTTGGAATTGGTGCTAATATGTAAAATAGTATGACAAAAAGTGGCCACCATACTCTGAAAACAATATATTATAAAATCTAATACACATTTTGATATTGTAATTTATATTTGTAGTGTTAAAGCACTATATAAATAGCATTAAATACAAAATAAATAATTATATATTAATAGTAATACTTACTTATATACAGGTAAAGCACAACCTAGTATAACAAATGTCATACCAATAGAGCCACCAAATGCCAAAAGTACTAATCTATAAAAGGATTTTTGGTTATAAATCGTCTTAAAAAATTTTGTATGAATTATATTTTAAAATACTTACGCTGTTTAATAGTGAAGGCCATTATTAGCATGGAACAAACCAAGGGAAATTTATATAAATTATTATACATAAAAAAGATATGTAACTTTTATAAATTATCATAGTTGTCAAATTTGTCCAATGAAAAACTATATCATATTTTATGATTTGAAATAATATGATTAATGATCTAATTATAAAATAATTCATGCAAGATATACATATAAACATAAAATTTGAAAAACAAAAGAACCTATATAATTTATACTAATGAATCTTTTTGGTTTCTTCATTTTATGAATATAATTTATAATTTGAAATAATACATTTTATACCTCTAAAAATTTGTATGTAAACATTTAAAAGACTTATATCTGTTTCATAAATGTTTAACATACAAAACAAATATTAATTAATAAATCTGACCACACAAAAATGTTTAGAATATTTAAAAATGATTATAATAAGAAAATATAGTTAGTAAAATGAAATACAGTAAACTTGTATTATATAAAAATAAAATAGTATGTATATATATGTTTATAAAATAAATTAATAAACATGCGTTAGTTACATATAAAAATTTGACAGCAATGACAATAACAGTAGTAAGGTTATGTTTAGACGTATCATTTTTAATTCAGCTTTTTCATTAAACTTCCATCGGCAATATCATATTTTTTAATTTTATGATAAAAGCTTATGTATTTATGCAATTAAATATATATGCCGAATAACCTTTAATTCCAGCCATTATAGACCGATTTGACAAGTAAGAAGTATGTACTTATATTTATCGTATTTTCACTTTGAGAATGTCGTGACGTAAGCCATCTAAAGCCTAACATACTTTTAAAACTAGACACATGCTAGTAGATTATCTAATGAATACAGTGTAAATTTAAAAAAGAAGGAGAAGTCTTTTTTTACGAATATCTACATTTAATACAAATATTACAATCCATTTAGTACTTCAAACTATATCTTGAGTTAATAAATATCTAGTAATACTTATATATTCAGAAATTTAGAAAAAAAATGAAAAATATTTATAGGATGCTATAAAGTACAAAATTTTACGTATTAAATTGACGAAAGTAACAGTGCTCAATAATTTGTTTATACTAATATATATTTTGCGTATCCGAAATTGAATAGTGATTTATATTAAAATTTCTTAGAATGTCTGTAGTAAAATATAATTAATTAAATAATCAAAATTAAGAACTGAAAATTACGATAAGTAACGATAGTTTAAAGACTCCGTAGCCAATAAGATATTTTAAAATGGCAAATCTATTTGTCTATTGTAAATTTGCCTTCAGCTTTTGCTTCAACAATAGGGGAGTCCAATGCAAGCCATGAAAGTTCAAATGAGAATGTTCATTGGATCGGCTATAGGTGTAGCTGACTTGTACGTGTGCGATATCAAGTTCTCCTCATTACGTGTGCATTTTCTTTTGCGTTGAAATCAACAGAATAATGGGCGAACCAAAAAGGTAAGACATTTTAACAAAAAAAAAACTCTTTAATAAAATAATATTTGTAATGATATAATTTTAATACTTCAATGTTCAAACATAAAGTATACAAATAAATTGTATCCATGCTTCCAATTTTACGTTGTCATCATGTCGACGCAACGCGTCTTTTTATAGATTCTTATGAAAATAAATGATATCTATTAAATTTTCTTCTATAAAAATTAATCATTCAGTATAAACTGCAATTTTTCTTATGGCAACAACCTGTAATGACAAAAATCGCGCTTATCATTTTTGTGTGCCGACTGTTCATGGCCGAATACTATACCGAACATGACAAAGGAATTTTGCTGATACTGATATTTATTTCTTACTATGATATTTTTTGATCTTATAAAGAATTCTTAGTAAAAATAAAAGCTATATAATTTTACTTCTATTTAGTTTCAAGAGATAAGTATAACACAAAACTACGTAAACATCATATGTTCAGTTTTAAAAACTAAATACATTAATTTTTTAATTACATTTTATATGATTATCATATACGATCTTATTCACACTATAAATGAAAAATTTTACAAATTATTTTTTATATGTTTAACGAATATCTTGTATATGTAAAATGTCTATTATTTATTCTATGTATAAAAACAAAAGTTTGAAGACGCCTATATTTTCTATCAAAAATTAAAATTAAGGGAAAAACATGTTAAATTATTATTATTAAATTTTATAGAGTACAAAAGTATTTTTGAAGTATAACAATATTAATCATAATGCATATATATTTATATATTTATGATAAAAATACATAGTTTAATGTAAATAGATTATAATATCGAAATTAATTTCTTAATTATTCATATATAATGATAATTCATTAAATATGTAATATATAAATATATATATATCATATATATTATATGTTATCATAAAATAGTAATAAATAAAATATATATCATAAGGAAACATATTATGTGTTAAGAAAGTTATGCTTGTTAGTAACAAAAATAAATGAAACATTAAGATTATTATGTTTATAGTACAACTTAAGTGGTTATGTAGGCATTATATAAATGACACAAAGACATTAACTTTAATAGATTAAATTGGTAGATAAAAACTAAAATAGTTTAGTCATAAATTAAAATTATTTTTTATTTATCAGCATTATATATATTTTATTTAATGATTCATATCTCTTTGTTGAAATTAATCAAATGCCTTGTGTTATAACAGTGAAGATTTGGCGACAGCAATTCTTCGAAAGAAGGACAAACCAAATAGATTATTAGTGGATGAAGCTATTGCAGATGACAATTCTGTAGTAGCTCTTTCTCAAGCAAAAATGGATGAATTGCAACTTTTCCGAGGAGATACAGTATTGTTGAAAGGAAAAAGACGCAAAGAAACTGTGTGCATTGTTCTTTCTGACGATACATGCCCTGATGAAAAAATTCGCATGAACCGTGTTATAAGAAATAATTTGCGTGTACGTTTAAGTGATGTTGTTTCTGTACAAGCATGTCCAGAAGTTAAATATGGAAAACGCATTCACGTACTACCAATGGATGATACAGTAACTGGTCTTACAGGGTAATCAATAGCTTTTTTACAAAAATGAAAAATATATTTTTCATATTTTAATTTTAATTTTAACTATATCATATTTTTAAATAATGAGTTAATTTTAAATGACATGTAATTTTGATATTCAAAATTATTTTATTATTTACTCGTTATTATTGTCTTTTTGTTTTACATATATAAAGATACAAAATGTACCTAATGTAATAATTGCTCTAGTCAAAATAACATTAGGTATATTTTACATCTTTCCAACTAATATTTAAGATACATAAAATAATTACATATAAAGTAACAAATGAAATGAAATCAATACTTTTTTTAGTTTAACCTGAAAGCAGAGGTGCATATATTCTAGTATTTTGGCATTGCATGCTAATCGAAACAATAAATTTTATAAATCGAAGTAAAATTATATTAAAGTTAGGCAAAATATGGCTCCTTACTTTCACTTATTTTCCTCAATTAATTTAAAAAATTAGTTTTTAATATAGTTAAAAATTTAATATTATGATAAAAAGTATATATTTAATATATATTTATTACAACAGATATGTTTGAAAATATGTGATATAAAAAATATAATATAATGTTCAGTTTATAGAAGGTACACCATTACAATATGCAATATTAAGATAGTTGTCTATACCAATATATAATGTAATCATATCATTACCAACCTTTTATATATTTATGCTTTCAGTTCATTAAATACTTCATATTTAATACTTATTATGTTAATATTTTTTGTCAAAAATGTATTGTTATTTTAAATTCATATAAATCAAGTATAACACAGAACACATAACAAAGGTGGTTGATACATTTAGGTAATTCCCTTACACAATAACAACTTTAAAACTGGGAGCATTTGTGAATAAAGTAAAATGATTTTAATTAATACAAAATGATATTAATTATATATGTATGCAAACACCCTGTTTTAATGTATAATGTAAATATCAATACAAATTACCTTATGTTCTAAAGACCATATGTATATTTTTATATATATATATATATATATATATATATATATATATATATATATATATATATATACTTATATATGTACTTGAAGGGGTTAAAAAATATATTTATATTTAGACTTTCTAATAGATGTGTAAATAGAGTGTAATGTGTTCTGTGTACATAAAAAAGTAAAAAGGAAATTCACATTATTGGTAATTTAATATTATATTTTAATTAATCATTACTTCTTTTTAGATATACATAAAGTTTAATTATAAAGTAACTTACTTTTTTGTTATAGAAACTTATTTGAAGTATATTTAAAACCATACTTCTTAGAAGCTTATCGTCCTGTTCATAAAGATGATAATTTTATTGTACGTGGTGGTATGCGTGTTGTAGAATTTAAAGTAGTAGAAACAGATCCTGGGCCATTTTGTATTGTAGCTCCTGATACAATTATTCATTGTGAAGGTGATGCTATTAAGAGGGAGGTCAGTTCAGTATAATCTTTCAACAAGTATTTATTTCTTTATATCGTAATATAAATATGTAAAAACATTGTAGGAGGAAGAAGAGGCTTTAAATGCTGTAGGTTACGATGATATTGGTGGTGTTCGCAAACAATTAGCTCAAATTAAAGAAATGGTAGAATTACCTTTAAGGCATCCATCTTTGTTTAAAGTTATTGGCGTTAAACCACCTCGTGGTATTCTTTTATATGGCCCGCCAGGCACAGGAAAGACCCTTATTGCTCGAGCTGTTGCAAATGAAACAGGAGCATTTTTCTTTCTTATCAATGGTATGTTAGTCTTTAAATATAGTATAATATTTTTTTATTTTAGAATGTTACTCAATTTGATATATTGAAAGGTCCTGAGATTATGAGTAAACTTGCGGGAGAGTCAGAAAGTAATTTAAGAAAAGCATTTGAAGAGGCTGAAAAAAATTCACCAGCTATAATTTTCATTGATGAACTTGATGCCATTGCTCCAAAAAGGGAAAAGGTTTTTATTATTCATCTTATTTTATACACTTACAAATTGAATGTATGATTTATATGTTCTTTTCCATCTAGACTCATGGAGAAGTAGAAAGACGTATAGTGTCTCAGTTGTTGACTTTAATGGATGGCATGAAACAAAGTTCCCATGTTATTGTAATGGCTGCTACTAATCGACCTAACAGTATTGATCCTGCATTGCGGCGTTTTGGTCGTTTTGATAAAGAAATTGATATTGGAATTCCTGATGCTACTGGTCGTTTAGAAATTTTACGAATTCATACGAAAAACATGAAACTTGCAGATGATGTTGAATTAGAAGAGGTTTGTATAATTAAGTTTGAAGTTATTAAATTGTTTATTTTAATAGTATTTACTGAATTAATGCAATCGTTTAGATTGCAGCGGAAACACATGGGCATGTAGGAGCTGATTTGGCTTCATTATGCTCTGAGGCAGCATTACAACAAATCCGTGAGAAAATGGATCTCATTGACTTGGAAGAAGAACATATAGATGCTGAAGTTTTATCTTCCCTTGCCGTTACTATGGATAATTTCAAGGTAATTACCTCATGCATGAAACTTTTTCGATCCAATCAGTATATGATTGACTATACGTATATCAGTATGTTTACTATGAATTTACTCTGAAATTTACTATAAATCTTCTTATTTTCTATGTATTATTATTAGTTTTATTTATAACCATAAGGATATGCAAAAGGGATCTTGCTGAACTATTTCTCCAATCATATGTTTTCTCCAGACTTCCTGTTATTGCTACATAGTTATCAGTAAATTGTAGATATTTATGCACATTTATATTTTCATAGACGTAATTTAAAAAATTGAACCTAAATAGAAGATTGTTTTATCTACTAAATATTGTGCAAAATATTATACTTTAGATATTTTATTTATTTTTGCACATTATACAAGATATGTGCATTTTTACATTTTTAAATTTCCCATAAATGTATAAAGATCTGCAGTTTAGTCGTTAGTTTTGAAAAATTCTTCTGTTTATTTGATCTTAACAATAAAGCTATCCAAATTCGTTTTCTTATTTCAATGATTAGTTTAGTCTTAGCAACTATAATATTGTTAAGTTTTCGAAAATTAATTTGAAATTAATAGTGATATTCAAATAGTGACGACTGCACTGTAATGACATTGAAATTGAAAGACATTCATAAATACTGTAAATATTGTCGTATCTGAGAAATTAAATTAAATTTATAAACGTATTGTACAATATAAACAATGTTATAATTTACAATATTATAAATAATTTTATATTTTTACTTTAGTATGCTATGACTAAGAGTAGTCCAAGTGCTTTGCGAGAAACTATTGTAGAAGTTCCAACTGTGACATGGGATGATATTGGAGGTTTACAAAATGTTAAAATGGAATTACAGGAGTTGGTACAGGTAAGAAAATTGCTAAGTAAACTACTATAAATAATAAACTAGACTAAATACTAAATAAATATTATAGCTATACAATAAAATTATGAGATTAAAGTATGTTTCCTTTGTTATCTAGTATCCAGTTGAACATCCAGATAAATTCTTAAAATTTGGTATGCAACCATCCAGAGGTGTATTATTTTATGGACCCCCTGGTTGTGGTAAAACATTACTGGCTAAAGCAATAGCTAATGAATGTCAAGCAAATTTTATTTCTGTAAAGGGTCCAGAATTATTAACAATGTGGTTTGGTGAATCTGAGGCGAATGTCAGAGATGTTTTTGATAAAGTAAGTAATTTAAATTCAAAAACATAAAACACAATTATTTTATTTATTATAATCATATTTATAGGCAAGAGCCGCAGCTCCTTGTGTATTATTCTTTGATGAACTCGATTCTATCGCCAAATCTCGTGGTGGTACACTGGGGGATGCTGGTGGAGCAGCAGACCGCGTGATAAATCAAATTTTGACAGAAATGGATGGTATGGGCGCAAAGAAAAATGTATTTATCATAGGAGCTACTAATCGTCCTGATATTATTGATCCCGCTATTCTACGACCTGGCAGATTAGATCAGCTGATTTATATACCATTACCAGATGAAAAGTCTCGAGAAGCGATTTTTAGAGCTAACCTTCGAAAATCACCTGTAGCGAAGGTAGAGAAAATTAAATACATTTGTATCTCTAGTAATATTCTACATTTTGCTTCAATGCGTCCTAGTTGCCTAATCATATCATTAATATTTGTGTTATAGGATGTAGATTTGAGCTACATAGCTAAAGTAACACATGGTTTTTCGGGTGCTGATATAACAGAAATTTGTCAGCGTGCATGCAAACTTGCTATTAGACAAAGCATTGAAACTGAGATTCGAAGAGAAAAAGAACGTGCTAGTAATCCATCAGCATCTATGGACGTGAGTATCTAAATGTTTTAATGTTACATATATAATTTATATTATTATATTATATATTATTACACATTTTAATCAGTTTCATACTTGTTATTGATAATTTTATATATGATATTATAGATGGATGAAGATGATCCTGTACCAGAGATAACTAGAGCTCATTTTGAAGAAGCAATGAGATTTGCACGACGTTCTGTATCTGATAACGATATTAGAAAATATGAAATGTTTGCGCAGACGCTTCAACAGTCTCGTGGATTTGGAAGTAACTTTAGGTAAAATACATAAATCGTTCAAATATTTTTTAAATTAATGTATGAAAACAATGGCAAAGCGTATGCCTGTAATTACATATTCTATCTAATATGTTAGATTGTATTTGCTCTAAAGTAAATTTTAAATCTTTGTAGATTTCCGCAAAGCGGAGCAAGCGGTACTCAAGATACAACACAGGGTGATCAAACCTTCCAAGATGATGGAGATGATGATCTTTACAGCTAAGTCTTCATGTCTGTGTACCTCATTACAGTGAGCATGCGACAAAAGGGCCTGTCTATTCTGCAGGAAATACTTTGTGTTTATAAACACAAATTTTACAGAAAAGTAATTCTAAGAAATTGATAATACAAAAATACATGAATCTAATTCAATACCAATTATTCTGTGTTAGTATATGCAATTTTACGTATGTAATTAGGGTAAATTTTAATTAAGCTAAACTAACGATATAAGTGTAATAAAAGAACATTTTTTTATATTCAAATTACACAAGAAAAAATATAAAATTGCGAAAATTATATTGTACTACTAAGATAATATAAATTTAATTTCATTTTATATGTATAGATATATACATATTATATATAGAAATGTAATTCGTTGATTATTACTTTATACGTATATAAACTACCCTAATCTCATACGTTATTTTGTATATATATTGCATAGAAATATACGAATTTTCCGTTGTTCATAAGTTTTTCTATGTAATTTTATATTTGGGTTATTCACATAAAAACATAATTCTGATTCTATAACAGTGTTATATATTTTTTCAACTTGACTTAGAGATAGACTCTTTTGCTACGTTGTCGCTGTATTTAACTACATTTCATTGTTCACACTCTGAGATTACAGTAATGTGAGAGTTTAAGCAATGTCAGTGAAATTGTTGGAACTGGTGATGTGTATTGGTGAATTTACAGTCTGCTTGTAGTAGTAAATTTATTTACAAATTACCAAAGAATCTCTTAAAACCTTTCATTTTAGAATAAAGTGTTAACTTCATTATTCATATATTCATATATATATATATATTCATTCATTTTTATCATAGTTCTCATAACTTTATAAAAGTTGAAGTTCTTTAATTAAGCAATTAAAATTTTCTGATATACATTACTTACCTTTACATTACGTATTTGCAAGTATATTATTTATTTTTACATATATAATTCTGAAACTATTGATAGTTCCAATTATTTATTATTTATTTATGCAGCACTTACAAATTTTATCACAAGTTATTACAAAATGCTACATTTTAAACTCTAATTAACTTAAATTTGTGGGTACACATTTTTATGAATATTTATTAAAATATTTGTATGCACATTGAAAAGAAGAAAAAGCAAAAATTAAACCACTTTTTAAATAGTATATTATTATATCTTGCATTACATTAGATATTTGCAAGTTAGATTAATTCACGCTTTACATACTTTTTTATTTCATTTAACATTTTTTATTTTCATTCTCTAAAAGTATATCTATATATTATTGTTATAAAATTTCCCAACCTCTTAATATTTCTAATGGAATCATTACATCTTTACAAAGCATTAAAGTTGCATTAAATATATTATGTAAAATGAATAAAGAATATTATAATAGAATAATAGTTTATTGTATAAAAGTTTATTATTATGTTCAATAATATAATTGTTTTATAACGCACAAAATTTAGGAAGATTGAATGTTTTCATAATTAAAAGCAATGCATCATTATAATTACATATATTCGTAAGAAGTTTTATATGCAATGTCAGTACTTAAAAATTTATTATATATGCGTATGTACACTTGTTTTTAACATTACTTATTTTTATAAAAGTTAAATTATTTACTAAACAAGACATTACGTTCATACAAAAGCACCGAAAGACATTATGGGTCTACAGTATTTGAAGTAATAATTACATAGATCATAGATCATATTTTTTAAAATAATATTACTGTTTTAAATAACGATGTTGTCTGCGTCCTTAAATTAAAGCATATATTATAAAATGAGAACAAAATTTTATTGCTTATGTATTTTCAAAATTATAAACAAACATGTAAAGTCATAGAAACAGTATATAATATTATTTTAGACTTGAAATGTGAATGTATCAAACGAATTAAAACAGTTCATACTGAAAATAAATGAAATAACAAGGATAACAGACAACACAAGATCTGTATCATATAAAAATTTTTAATTACAAATATGTAAATATAACATCCTGAATTTTGCTTTATTCTATTATTTTAAACATTTAAAAGTAAAGACAAATATCAAGTTTAGAATAAATATAAAGAGAGCAAGCAAAGTGCGGAAATATATAAGTGGAATTGATAATATAACAAAAAAAACGTCATAAAACTAACACAATATAGGAAAACTACTTGGAATTTATAATATACCTTCAGAAATGCCACAATCTTTCATTTTGCATAATACATATAAGGTTATAATAAATTTAAAAATTGATTGATACTATATATAGAAAAATTACAAACCACATAATCAATATTTAAACAAACTGATAAAATATTTTCAATTAGATATTTTACTTTAAGAAAAACATGAAAAATAATGGAATCCATTCAATTTTTTGATAAACGAGACTATTGAAAACATACTAAATATATAACAATTGCATTATTATACACTGAATAAAGTACGATAATTGAAAAGAAGATAAAATTTTTTCAATGTCTTGGTTTAATAAATGATATTTAATTATAATATTTCTTAAAAGATGTTTTCATACGCATTGTAAATATTTTATGTTCAAAATAATTTTAACTTGAATAAAAATTCAAATATAATGAAATTCATTTCATTTTATATATAACTGTTTATATAAATCTATTTTTCACATTCGCATTATATGAAGTATTTCATATATAAAGAAAATATGAAATATGTTATCACAAGTATTTTCAGAATATTCCATTTTTGAAAAATATTCATGGACAAGTTTGTTAAAAACATGTAAGTATTATACTTTCCCCAAAACGTCAATTTATAATATTTCTTAAAAGAATAAGAGGTTGTTTTATTAGTCACTGAACACACAGAATATGACAATATATAATTACAAAATACAGTAATTCAATAAAAATAAGTACAAAACATTCAATAAGAATATTATGTACTCAAAAAAATGGTTTTGCATGTCTAATGTATGTAGTATCTTGTTATAAACATTGTTTTAATAATTCATATTAAAAATACTTAAATGTCTACGTTGTTTCACATAATTTTATGTTAAACACTTTTGCTAAATATTTTCAAGCATATTACACCTTGAATTTTTTCAATGTATTTTCTTTTAAGCATTGCAGTAACCATCATTAAATTACTAAACTTTCTAAAATCAACTGCATGCTCTTTGATGATAATAAGATTCTAATATAAAATACTGACTTGAAAAACTGAAACTAAAAGTATCATAAGAATTCTTTCAAGTTATTAACTTTTGATACGATATGAATATCTAGGTATATGATAGCTTTAGTATTTATATAACTTATACAAATTCATCACTGTTTCTTTATAATATTTGCATTAAAAAAGAATTTGTTGCTTTCCTGAATTTGCAACATTAGCTATGATTGTAGATTCATAGTTAACCTGTATTCAGTGTTCTAATTTTAATCACTGTTAGATATAATTCATCCTCTTAATTTTTGATATGCCTCAATTATTACACTCAATCCGTCCTTTGCGTAACAGGTGGAAATTCAGCATCATCTTTCAAACGGAAGGAACCCGAAAAGCCTGGTGGACTCTCAGTTGCTGCTATCATCTCGTGATACTTTTCTGACTCTATAAAAATCCATTTATTTATTTCGATCATAAATATTCAAATTAACAACCATTTTAAGCGGATGTAACGATAAAGATGTATGAAATTGGAATTCAATGATACATGACATATTTTTCATATCAGATTTCATCAAAAAATTTTCAATATTTATCAACAGAAAACTAAATATAACGGAAAAATATTTCAATTATCATTGTTTTTATTATTTTTTTGAAATGTGGTTGCAACATTTGTTAATGAATGTTAATAATTAAAAGACTCATTAACATTAATTTACAAGAAATATCTTCCACAATAAATCAGAGAAATTTATCTGTTCTTCAAAATTATTAATATTTTACTTATTTATATTATTTCCTAATATTGTGATACAAATATAATTAGAAATGTAATTAATAATTTTATTTCTAATAAAACAAAATTTAACTTATATATGCATATACACATTTCATTCATTGAAATATAGTTTATATCAGGATGCCTCACCTAACTCCACCTTAATTATTTTCTTATTTGTCACCCAACAAAAAAATGTTTCAACAGAAAATTATTGTATTTTAGAAGAGAAATTAGGCTATGAGCGTGAAAATCATCTGCAAATCACATCTTCTGAGATTTTACTAATAATGTTTTTGTTTACGAAAGAACTTGTTTTTTGTTTACCATTAAAAAGATGAGATCAAAATGTACCCAAGCATATCCCATACTATGACCTTCAAATGACCCGAAGATTTCCTACTTAAATAATTGAGGTGAAAGCTCATGGATAATGAATTACAGAAGCAAAATATAAGCATTTTAGTCGTATTATTTATTCTTTTTTCAAACTCAATATATTTATTTAGATGTAGAACTAATGCAGACCCAACTCTTTTTACTGTATCCAGAGATATGCTTACACATATGATGTTGGAAATACGCACTTTCACCTCAGAAACCTGAACATTACTATATACAATATCATTAATCATGTGCTTTAGCACATTAAAATAATAAAGAATGCGATTAAACTGTTCATTTTGTTTCTGTAATTCATTTGAGCTTCCACCTCAATTATCTACTTAGAAAATTTTCTGCCCAGGTTATTTCAAGATCATGATATGTGACGCATTTTAATCTCAACTTTTTAATAATAAACAAAAAAATAAGCCATTCCGTTTAAAAAAGAAAAACGTTACTATTAGTAAAATATGACTTGAGATGATTTTCACTCTCAGAGCTTAATTTCCATTCTAGAATACAATAATGTTCCTTTCCAAACATTTATTTGTTTCATAACAAATAAGAAAGTAATTAAGGATGGCAGAGTTGAGTGGGACACCTTGTATATTTTAAAAATAATATACGTTCATACATTTAAAATATCTTAATGCGTATTTTACTTTCTTATAATATAAAGTAATTACTTGCAAATTTATTTTTTCTTGGTTATTAATTTCGAATGTTTAAATATCTTGACTATATTATTATGATTCAAAGTATTTTAATAATCAAGAGAAGTTCATTATCGAATTAAATTATAATAGCAAACATGAAATTCGGATATGCAGATTTTTATTTTGTTTTAGTTACAGAAAAATAAAATTTAGTATTCTACACATACCCAAGTGCATATTAATTATTGCTTGTAAGTAGTTGCTCTTTAATAGCGTAATATTGTGTTTATTGTTATAAGTATATTTAAACTATGATTATTAAATTTTAGTAAATATACATTTAAAATATGTAGCACCCAAACCATCTAAGAATTACTCAATGTTACTCTCATTCTTTTCCTCACTGCATATACAAAAAAATATGTAGGATAAAGTATTAATTATAGCAGAAAAACCACAGTAAAAGAATTTTTAAGTAGAATGTATATGGAGAATGAGAGTGAAAAAAAGCGAGGGACAGAATAGAGAATATACCAGTACCTGACATGGAGTCTGGCGAGCGGCCGCGCAACACACCCGCGTAGCTATTTATGCAGGCTTCAGTGGATAATAAAAAGAAAAAAATTACATCAAGTAAAGTCAATTGTTGGGGCCCCCCTTTAGCCCCTAAAGAAGTTACTTATTTACTTAAGAGGGGTTAGAAGCAAGGAAAGAGAAAATATAAAGTAAATAATAAAAAATGATAAATAGTGTCAGCACAAGAGATTAGATAAGTAGTATTTATAATAAATAATAAAACAAAAGAATAATTTAATTTTATTACGCAATTAAGAACATCATTTTTCCTAAAAGCATTGTATGAGTATCTTATTTAAAAGGAGTTAGGACATATTGTTCTCAATATTTCTAAAATTGTAATTAATCATTTGATAGATATATTTCTTAATAATATTTTAACGATTATAATATGTCATAATTCAAATTACCTAAAACAACATCCTAGAACTAATTAAATTACATACAGTAAGGAAGCATAATTAAACTAATAACAATTGTAATTGCTTAAATCTTAATTGTTAAAATTGTATTTTTTAATGTTTCAAACTTTTGTCCTATATACATCTATAAATAAATAACATGAATTGAAAAGCTCAGTTTTACATTGAGCAATATATAATTAATTTTGTATATACAAAAGTTAGCGTAATCTCATTTCACTATGATAACTTAATATATTACTTTTATTAATAATGAAAACTTAAAATTTTATTTGCAAACAAAGCATTATAAAAATACATTTGTCTCCATAGCAAGACAATCTAAAATTTTAAGACACTAAACAATTATTCAATTGTATATGTGAATCATATATTTTTATTATATCACTTTTTTAACTTGAAAATTAAGAATATCTTTGATTTTGTGCATCTCTGATATGTATGTACATATATATATATGGCAACATTCAAACAACAAAGCTTATTAATTAAACATTTACAAATATTACCTCCAAAAACATATTATGTAAACATAATGTAATTTATATTATGTAAATTCCAATCATCCAGATTAATATAAACAGAAAGATGAATAATTTGTTAATATTTAACATTTGTTACTGCTTTTAGTATTCTCTAGGAAACAATACAAAATTTAATAATATCGTAAATTTGTAAAAAAAAGAAAGTTATTTAACAAAGCTAATTCATATATTTTATCATTATTTTTAAATTTATGTAGTAAAACTTAATAATTATAGAACTGAATGATTAATTTAAAAGTATATGTATATATGTACTATATACAGACTCTTTCCACATTATCAAAAATATTATGCTCTTACAAATTTAAAAGCATATTATTCAATACAAAACTGAGTTTTCATACATTTATTTTATCATTCAATAAAATGAAAAATTTGAAATAATTAAAATTATTCCTTTGTAGTATACTAATCAAAATGGTATTAATTTCTCTATTCAATTATATATTTTGTAATTTTATGTTAAATAATAATTGTTTATAAACAATTCTGTTATTAATTTAGTTATGCTCTTTATTGTATTTATTTTGAAAAAGAATGTATTTATGTACATTAAACACTTATTTATTTTTCATTTGTATCTGATGTAAAAATAACATTAATAAAATATGTATTACCAATTCTATGATAATTATAATTACTTTACAAATTTATATTAATATGTACCCCATGCATAGATATACACACTATGCATATCTATTATTAAGAACATTAATCTTTATGTATGTATTTTAGTAAATTACGTTAAGTAATAATAAATGTTATTAAAATATAATCTCCATTAATAACTCATTAAAGTATTATAAAATGAATTTCTTCATAATTTCTCCATAATGATTGTGAATCATATTGTATTGTTCATTAATCTTAATATTTAAAAAAATAAAATTTGTCATGATTCTGAATATAAAAAAATATTTATCATGTTTTACAATATTCATTTATATACATTTCTGCATATACAAAAATATAATTTGATTTTAATATGTTATATCCAATGTAGTATTTAATTTGTAAAAGTGGAACTAAATACTGAATATTTTTTTTTGTATATGGTAAAATTATTTCAACTTCTTACATTCTGTATAATATAAAATGCTACAATATGTCAAAATCTATATTGTCAAAAATAAATATAATATTCACTTCTTTAAATATACAGTTTCTTTAATAAACTTCAGTTATATTAATTACAACATAAATATAGCTAAGAACCACATTGTGTACAAATAAATGCACATATGCATTAACAAAATATGATATACAATTATAATTTGTGCATGTAAATACTGCCTCTACAGCAATTATAATGTATCCATACATGTACGTTTGTCTTAAAAACAAAGAAGGCAAGCCAAACTTAATCTGTAAATATTTTAAAATAAAAACTCTTAAGCATTTCTTGATTTCAAGATAAGAATTCATCAGTATTTAAATCGAATATTAAAGTTCAATGAATCTTATAATATTATAGTATAGTCATGTTAATGTGTCAGTTTCATATGAATGATATATCTTTATCGTCAACACGCTCGATCGTAAAACCTACATTATTTTTAATATGTTTAAATACTTATGATATTGCCATACCTGTATTTTGTACTATTCGTGCAGTATTAGTTCCTGAAGGAGGTTCTGTAGATCCTGCTGTAGACGCACTAGCACAATCCGCTTCGTCTCGTTTACCGTCTAGTCTATAAATGTAATTTATTATTCATATCTCATTATTTACATGACTAGAAAATTTAAATGATATTTTATGATATAATAATAATAATATTTTATTGTACATTGTAATGTAATAACTTTATGTCTATTACAATAAGGTTTTTTAGCACAATGGATTGATTTATTTAGTATATCTTTACTTATTTTAGGAATAGTTATTCTAATCTTATAACATACATTAAATATAGATATATTTTATGCTATAAAAGAATTTTAAATAATTAATTTAAAATAATTTATAGAAATTTAATTTTCATGTAAATACACTCAATTGTTTAAAAAAAGTATATATTTTGTTAAACTCAGGAAAAGTTTGAAAGATCTGGGAGTAGATGTAAGAAAAATTTAAGTTATTAGAGAAAATTATCATATATAAGACAATGATTTTTAAGGAAATACTAGAAAAAATTGTAACTACTAGATAGATGGTAAATTAGAAAAATTTGTGCGTATTTTCAATAGTTAAAAAATAATAGCATGCATATATTTAAGTCAGACAGATTATAGAATACAAGCAATGCAATTGCACTGCATGATACACAAGAAGTTATGTACAATACAAAATAATTAAATATCAAAATTATTGATGAGATATGAATTAAATTAGAAATATTGTATTGTAAGAGTACAAACCTATGTTGTTTAAGCAATGTACAATCTCCGCCTTCTGTTGAGTCCAAATTATAAACATACAAATAACCCTCAGCACTAGCCACCAACAACCTAAGTACTTTATGTACGCTGTATAATAAAATACATTTTAGAAAAAGTATATATGTTTACATACGTAATTTATTAATTAAACTTACACTGTGATGGCACAAACATTTTTTAATCCTTGAAATGGCAAATGGACGCTAGCAAAGGCACGTCCTTGATTGAAAACATCAGTTACTTGTGAAGGTAAATAATTAGCTGATGCAGATACAGCCTTTGTTAAGTATCCCATCCAAGTTTGTGATTCTTCTGTTGTTTGTCGCAATCTGATAATAGTAAAAGAAAATTTGAATCGTTAAAATGAAAATTTGATGGTAGCATTAAGTTAAATAATGACAAATTACATACGTTTCCTTCGGTTCTTCCAACTTGAAAATATGCACTGTTTCTGTATTACTTGAACAACAAAGAAACATAGAGTCCACACTAAAAGCAAGACTGCTTATAGATACGCATCGCTTAACTCCACGACGAAACTCAAACAGTTTTGTACCATCATGAACCTTCAGAGATATAAAGAACCTTCAGCAATGCATCTAAATTTAGGAACTGATCAAATAATTAATGCCATATGAATAATTAAACTTACATGGAAAACTCTAATTACAGTACCCTTTTCGGAAGCAGTAGCTACTTTGGTACCATTAGGGCTAAATGCAAGTGCTGCCAATGGACTGTCATGTGCAGGAATCATAGTTTTAGCTTGCTAAAAATAAAAAGTACATTTAAATGTGTAATCCCCATCTTTGTTAAGATCTTTATAATACTTACAAGATTAATTGCATCAAATATTTGAACTTCACCAATTGTGTTTGAACCTGGATAAGCTAAATAGCAATTATCACTATTTATTGATAGTGTACACAGACCTGCTAAATTAGGTGGAGTATCACGAATTGTGTGTAACACTTTCATGTCTCTTATGTTATGAATATATAATGATTCTTCCAGACATACCACTAATCTCTGTAAATTTATATTACTTTAAAATTCCTATATATTTAACAAGATTATGATAATATGATGTATATCGTTTTATTAACAGAAACTTGTTTATAGAAATATTTGATACATCTGATCTATCTATAACTAATATTATTTAGGAGAAGTCTCATTTAAATCAGTTGTTTCAAGAATGTTCATGTTTCTTATGTTCAAGTCTCCTTCATATTAAATAAAAAAAAGATTAAAACTAATTTCTACAAAAATAGTTTAATAAATGTTATTTCATAGCTTTATATATTTATAGCTTTGAGATAATACACAAACTTAATTTCATCCACAAAATATTTATTTCAATGAAAAGAACTAAAATTAAAATATAAAATAAACTAGTTTCTATTATCATACTATCATACATTTACAACTGCTATTATAATATGATGAAACTTACTGCCCTATTCAATTTCACAGCCAAAATAGTATTAGAATAACTATAATGGCAAATTTCAGTGCCCTTCCTGAAGTGACAAACTTTGAGTTTACGAGGCGATCTTAAACTAACTACCGCCACAAGACTGCTGCTGAATAGTCGTTCAACAATGTATATGTCTTCGGTATCTGTAGTTTACATAATGATACATAATTGAAAAGATGATCTAGTAAAGAGATATGGTAAAAGATACTAAAGATAACAGAATATACATTAAAAAAATATAATTTCTAAATTAAAGGCTTCTAAAAATATAAAATACTTGTCTATGCATGTATATATGACTAATATATACAAACAATTTCAATGTTTATTTTTAAATATATAAAAATTTGTTACCATTTTCATATATTTTCTCAAGATGGTCAACAGAGCTTAAAGAAAAAAGTTTGTAGCCTGCCTTTGATCCTACTGCCAAAGATCTGAAATGAATTTTATATAGAATGACTATTATCAATAAGATTACAGGGCTTTGAAACATTAACAAGTTTTTAAATTACATTACATTGCATTAGCAATTAGTAATAGTTAGTATAGTAATAGTTATTGCAAATATACTGATATTGTAAAATATAAAGTATTATATATTAATAACGGATTAATTAATAAGGAAATAATTCTTCTTTCTTCAAGGCAGCTTGAAACAATGATGACAAATTAAAAGTGGCAGAGAAACCAAGATAATAACATGATAATGATAAAAGGCATTAGGTATATAAAAATTTTTATGATCATAATCATTTTATAACAGTGATATGTAAGGTAATCGATATGAATGACTACTACATCAATAATACGCATCAATAATAAGTAAACGAAGATGAATAACGCAGACGAATAGAAACACTATAAGAAATCCAGATATGTACGCGTCAGTAGGTATACACAAAGTACAGAATGTTTTATGTAATTGATGAAACAAAGATATATTAATACACAGGATATATACTTAATTTTGTTTTTAAAGAAACAAATTTCACTTCGTAACGAAGTAACAATAAGGTTAGGGAACAAAGGACGACGTCCTCACTTCACAACCGAGGGTGCGACACTTACGTGCAATCCTGATTGAAGTTAACAAAGAAAACACGACTTTGAGGATCAGTAGTCTGATTTGCGAGGTTCATTAGTCCTGATATACTGTATTTTAATCCTTGTGTCAATACATCCACGTTATGCACGAGATTTTGCATAAATCGCACGGACGATCCGCGTAAGAACACTTTATCCACTTCTTTCTTAATTTCTTTTTATATCCTTTTCTCTCTTTATTTTTATTGCCTCTCTTTATCTGTTTCTCTTTTTCCTTGTACGTATGCTCATACAAATACACGCACGCGCACGCTTCTACAAGATTTGTGAACAGATGTCGAACTCGGTGTCGACGATTCCTACAAGTGACTATGTATACAACGCAGTGTACAGATTCATACTACCAATGTTTCATATATCGAACAGCTGACAATCTCTACTAAGCTGACTAACTGGCGGAACGACGAAACTGAAACATCAAATTTTATTTAATACATTTTATTGTCATGACAACTAATACGAATAATTAAACACTGTTATAATACTTTTTCTGTCGTTCTTTATTATAAACTTTATTTTGTAATTATTATATTAATGAAATCATTTCTTATATCTCGACAAACCAATAAATATGTTAATAAGGGAAACATATTGTACTTATATCTATACCTCCATTCCTTTATTAACAGTTATTTATGAATTATATTTAATTATAACATGCTATTAAAATACAAAATTAAATAAATATTAATACATATATACACACACATATATATATATATGTATAATTTGTATTTCAGTGTTAACATAAATTACACATGCGCATGCGCGCGCGCGCGCGTTTGGTATGATAAATTAAAGGACTTATAATATAAAAATATCCAAAAAAATGAAAAATAAAATGTTTAGGACAAAGGTTCTATTATTATATTAACAAATTGTTTATATGATTTCGGATAATTTTTAATAATCTAAAAAGCGTTCAAGTATTTTTTCCAATTATATTGTCCCCAAAAAAAATATCATTAGTAAAAAATGCTAGGCTTCAATAAGAAATTTACATTAGAGTATACTTATTACATTTTCACATGGATTATATGTATGTATTTACATTTAAAGATCAGTCACTCGAGAAAAGCTAAAAAAGAATTTGCAATAGGAAATTATTTTATAAATATAAAGTACACTTAAAATTTAAACTGAAGTTAAAAACTACTTTTTGAATTCTTTCTTTCTTAAATTATGACTCTTAATACAAAACAAATATACATACTGAAAAAGAATTACTGTCTAACCATTAAATAATTATCTGTATAATTATTTAATCTCATTAAAATGATCTAGAGACTCAGTACATATCTAAGGTTCATATATATGAACCTTAATTCGAGTTAATTAAATTCCAAATGAAACTACGAAAAAAGATTATTCAAAAGGATAATTAAAAAATATCAGCTAATAATACGTATGTGCATATGTCGTTATTATATATAGCATTAACTAATATATATTAAGTATAATCTTATACAGATGTCATGTTTCATAAACTAGATATATATAACATATCTACTACTCTACTGTACTGTAAAGATTATCTACTAATCTACTACTTTTCCATTATCCTATTACTATCTGTTAATAATTTTATAAATTATCATATACGCATAAAAGTTTACGAGTATTTTAATTTATGAACAAAGTAATATGAATATAAATTTACTATTTAGTAAGAATGTTGAACGTAAATAAGGATTGAAAAATAATGCGATCTAGTGTAACTCGATAGTTATATCTAGGTACATACTTTTTATAAATATCTATATACATATGTACATGCTTACTTCTTACTCTTTCTTCTGCTTCTATCCTATCGCCTTCATTGGCCTTCATATTGGTTAGTTGCAGTGGTTAAAGAACGTTTGGTTCAGTATTCAGTAGTGCTGCGACAACGATAGCGGTAGTGTTAATGATGAATGAATAAATCATTTAATATAAGAGACATATTAGTTCTGTCAATATTTAATATTTTATGTGTATAATTTGAAAATATGAAGCATGAGGTAAAAAAGAAATAAGTATCGCGTAAATTAATAATTTACATTAATCATCAAACTGATTTGTTGCATTGAGGTTTTATGTACTTATATGTGCTGAATTTCTGGGAAATATGGATATGTTTGGTCTTCATCAATTCGTTGCAGCACCAATAAAAAATCTTTTTCGATTTCAACGCATTAAAGAGTAAGATATAACAACACAACTAATATTAATTAACAAATGTTAACCGTTTCCACATTTAGTATCTTGTTAACTTGCTTAATTTTTGCAACTAGTGAAACAATGGCTGTTTAAATTCATGTTTAACATTATAAGAAAATATTTGATTATATTTCATTTTTGCATGATATCCTATTTATATCTTTAATGACAAATTTTAGCTTTTATCCTTATTTATAAAGTATTCTAAAAAATAATACTTTATATTTTTAATGTAGCATGTTATCGTATATTGTATTTCCTTTGTATATCTGTATGAAACCATAAAAGTTTATTTTCTTATATAATATAACTGGTTTTAATAATACTTTTACATAAGAAATTTAAGATTTTACGTAACTGTTGTACAATGAAAAAGTATTCTATCTAATAAATTTAAAAATAAGAAATCATTTTCCTGCATTTTTATATACATTCTCTACGAATAAATTTCCTCCATTATACTTTTTAATTCTTATCCTGTTTGCTAGTAGAATTAAAACTTTGCATGCATTGGAAATTTTAATTGGGCCTATTTAAATGAAATGCATTGCTGTTCTGCTTATAAGTGGACAAAGAAGTAATTTCATCAAGTAATGTTATCTATAGAAGATCCAATTTATATGGATACTGAACTATTAAATCTTTACAATGTTTTGGAATATATGGAACGTGTGTTATCATCAAATGTAGGTTGACAAGTAGGTATTATATATATTTGTGTATTGACATTTATATAAACTTTAGTACACATTTCCCAATTTTTAAAATAATATGGAATCTTTTGTTTTATTTATTATTTGTGTGTATTTATAAAATCCTATGTTTATTATGTCACTGTTATATGTTACTTACACATATTAATATCAAACAAGTCTTATGCTACTATTGATAAAAATATATTGTATAACAAACAAAAAAATATTAATTTCATACTTTTGACTGCTTTATTTAAAGAACTCAAGGAGATTTTTGATTTATTATGGAAACAAATATTTTTACATTTCATTTTCATACTAAGTTGTTAGTAAGTTTTTATGTTACATTGTAATAAATAAATAAAGAATTAAGTAAAACATTAGAATAAACATCCTGTATATTTCTTATAAGAGGAATACTGATTTATTATCATTATTTTTTTTTTCAATACTTTCTAGATTTACATTATATGCTTTATATGCCTTAAAAAATACAGAGCAAGAATTGTAATTTGTTCATTGGGACAATGTATACATATATATGTATGTTCTTATTTTAATTTTTTTATGGTAGATTTATACGATTTAATTGTCTTTTTTGTGATATAATTTTTAATCGTCTTCTATACGTCTTCAGTTTATAATTTCTTTCACATTTTTTAAACATTTCTTTTTCCATATTTTATATTCTAACTCTATATTGTATCTATAGTTTATTTGTATATATGTATATGTAGCATTTTTTTCTTTCAGCTTTATTAGTAATTGAGCAGTTACTAATAAAAATTCTAATTTGGATAGTAACTTTTTAAAAGAATCAATCTCATATTTACTAAAGTCACTCATATTTTTATTGCGGAATATGAAATAACTGCAATTCTCAATATTTCTTTATCTGAAAACATTATCTTTCTTATAACCATGAAAAATGTCAAAATTATCAATCATTTTTATTTAGAATAACAATAAGTTTGCAAGTAAATGAGTAGCATTCTAAATTTGTTAACAAGATTAAAAAAAAAGGATTAATAATAATGAGTTTATACTTATTTTTCTATAAAATTATGATTTAAGTAAACGCTTTTTTCGAGAAAATCAAAATTAATCATTTGTATAAAATGATTAAATTTCATAAGAAGAAAAATAAAAATTTTTTCTGTAAGCTAGGTAAACCTTTTTTTTATTATAGCGTTAATTTATGATTTCTTGTATCCAAAAGATAAAAATATATATGGCATTAGTTAAAATCGTTAAAACAGATGGATGTATAGTTTGTCTAACGAGATGAGACAGCAAACAGAAAGTGATTGCTGCGGCTGCGGCTATTGGCTGTCGATTAATGACGTTCATATTTTTAGTTCATAGCTCAATTTATATTGAAATATCTAAAAAACATTATAAAATTAATTGTACACAATAATATAATAAATACTAAACGATAATGTAAGAAATAATGAACAATTAGAAGAAATAATTATTATTTCAAATAAATTTTTTCTTATAAAATATTTCAATTTCTACAGTTAATTAATGGATAACTGTAAATCATAGAAATGACGCGCAAATATGAACTTTATTCGACGATTTCGTGATACGATACGCACAAAAAGCATTGCACAATTTATATAATAGCATATATATACATTTTTGTATTTGAATACGCATATATAATATAGAAAAATATTCTGTGCATTTTCTTTTTTTTTTGTAGTTACATTAGAAAGTATTAGCATTTAAAGTTAAGAATTAAAAAACTAATGTGAATAATTCACAGATAAATAGAAATATTGTATATACCATTTTTTACCTAAGAGGAGCATACTAATGCTTACGTTATAAGTAAAATAGGTAACATATACGAGCAATGTCGTTATATCGGATAAATAGACATTTTTCATGTATATATGTTTCTACTGATTATACTTTTCATAATTTTTATACAGTACAATTTTTTTATTTGTGATAATAGAAAAATGGTAAACTATAATTCAAATTATTCGAATAATTTTAAATTAAATTAATGTTATAACAAATTTTCAAAGCTGCTTTTCATGAAAAAAAAGTTCTATTTAATAATTATATCTATTTTTTACTTACGTTTTCATTAAAAAGTAATATTTTTTAGTGAAAAATATTTATTTCTTGTATTAATTAACGGGGCAATCTGTATATTTCTTTACACTATGACAAAATAAATAACTGTGTACTATTTTAAGTTTTGAATTTTGGAATAACTTTGTGGAAATATTGATACAAAACTATAAATATTATTTAAATAATTTTTTTTCTACATATGTATTATCTTGTCTGCTCTTGATATTTCTTACTCTTATCCCCAACGTATGTAAACAGTATGTGGTGAGTGAGCCAAGAATGTGAGCTATACAACCAGCAATTCTTGGAACAATATTTCAAAACTATAATTTTCATTTAACATCAGTGTAATATTAATTTCGCACGGTTAATTTTCTTTATTATCTCTTAATTTACTATAATTCATGCAATGAAATAATGAGTTCGAATAAGCAGTAAAATTTCATAAAATTCAAATTATAATTAGAATTTTGTACTTTTCGCAAAATAAAAGCAGTTAAAAGTTAAAAAAAATGTATATATATATATTATAGAGTTATATATTATATATATACTATATATAAGATTACTGAGAGTTCGATGAACGTATAACCGTCTGTACCGCTTAATATTAATCATCGTTCATTGAACACATTGAGATTATATACTAGGAACATGTATATATTAATCTATTATATAGTGTGCCCCGATGTATATGAGAAATACAGCAGAGATAAATTCAGGACATAAAAATGTTAAAAAAGATTCGTATAAACATGCCTAATATGACCTTGGTTTCGACTTAATCGTAATACATTAAAACATTGTTTAACGTATTTTCGCATAAAATGATGCTTGACTTAGATAAAATTACAAACATATAAACAGGCACATTGTAAGTAGTTGAAAAATAAAATAGTAAAAATATTAATTGAAACAATATGTGAATATTATACATATACGTATTTTTTTTCTCGTTGAAGGTTACGTAAAGGTCAACATATTCCACATCGTTGAATTTTTTTGGGGAGTTATAAGACTGTTATAATGAAAATATGTAGTTTCATTTAAAAATACTTTGATGACTTTAAAATCTCGAAAAAGACTGGCCTCGAAGAAATTTTTTAGCTATCACCACATTTGTCCCTTCAAACCGAATATTCTCTTCCTCTGATATTTTTTCCTATCATAAAAAATAACCGAGATATTTAAGATGATCAAGTTAGGTAAAATACCCTGTAGAAGATTCTTTATTAAACGAAAATTCCTCCATTTAAATTTCCTCTTCCTTGTATCCTAGCACGTCTTTTATTTTTCGAAGTATGTAATTACTCCCCAATCGTCATAGGTCTAATAATTAAACCAAGTGACGTTATGCACGCAAAGGAAAAATGTGTCGCCAAATGCTAAAAATGTTTGAAATTATGGCTAGGCTGACGATGACATAGAGTTAACGGTTTTACAGGTAATCCACATGTTTTAAGTTTAAGGGAAAGCCGTTTTCACTAAAACTTTTTCTATACATCAGTTGAGATCGACAATTTGACCGTTAGGTGGGCATCATAAACTTTGTTTCAATGCATTTTGCTCTTGACCACGCGTATTATTACGCGAATATTTCACCAACTATCTGAAATATTTTCAAATATTTCAAATTATTTCAAATAATAAACGAAAATATTACTTCTGAAAATTGTAAGCTTTAAAAAGAAATGCATAATATGATAACAATAATTTCTTTACAAGTAGAGATGTCAAAAAGATTAGGAAGACGCCAAAGCTGTTTTTGTCAAATGGAATATTCAATTTTTCATGTTTAAATTCGATAGAATAACGAGCTCTTAGCATAGAAGTAATAAGGCATATTTGTCCTAAAATTTATCGTACCCGAGATACTTGGCGTCATTTGGCTTTTCGATTGTGTAATCATGAAGTCAACCAAATTAAATCTCATGCCATTTCTTTTATTTATTTTAATGAAATAATAAGAATATAAATACAGTAGTAATATGATAATTGAACTCGATACGAAAATTAAATACAGCGAAATAACCTGATCATATCTTGATCAGTTTTTCTTAAACAACTGACCGAAACGTAGCACCGTTGAAGAATACAGGAAAACGAGTTATATCAATCTACTAATTACCATGAGACAACCAATAACTGTGTGGTTATAGAACAATAAAATTTATGTATTTAAAAATTTTTCACTTTTTCAAAATTTCTACTTGAACCAATTCTAAAAAATGGTAATAAATTTTAACAAATTCATCTATTAATCAAAACCGAGACTTTATGAATTCTGTGAATGAAATTTAGTAGGATTTATAGTTGATATAAAATGCTAGTGTACAAATGGGATGTTCTTCCATGTTGACAATTACAAAGAATGCTAGAGCTAGAGCGGCGGTTCTTAACCTTTTGTTTACCACGGACTTTCCTTTACATAATTTTTCGTTGCCGTGGATCTCCAAGACTTACTTCAAAATTTAAATAAGTTAATTCAAGATCTAATGTGTCAAATATGTATGTAGTTATTATATTCATCGACTGCTCATCAACAACCTTCAAATTTGAAGAAGAGAGATTCATTATAAATATAATACATATACCAAATATTTTTTATTCAAATAATACATTAATAATCACAGGGTAAGAACCGTTAAAGTATCTCAGTTTTTTTTTTTAATTTGTACTTTGCATTTTCTCCAGCTGGACATTCGGTAAATTTTTCTAGCTTTATTGTTAATTAACATGTGGATGGCTACCCCTAGCGGGATACCATCTTCGAGTGAGAGTATCTCAATATCCCAGACAGGCGTCGCACTTGCATTGGAATTCGCTTAGCCCACGATACAGCAAAGGGGAAGACTTCATACATGGCACCTTTCCTCAAGCAACGCAATGTTGCATTTTATACCATAAATAACGTTATTTAGAACATTATAGCCAAAGATCAGAATTGTTGAACGATATTCAAATTATTATTAAAGCTACTTCAGAAAATATGGTTTTAAGGAAAATGCGTTTAACATTTTCCTCATCCTCATACTATCAGTTACTTGTGATACATAATACATACGAAAATAAAACATTTTTAATTTATAATTTTGATTTTTTTTTTTAATACTTTTATTTTTCCTATGGATATTTAAACCTTCTACATTATTTTTAATTCGATTGTGGAACATTGATAATACATTTAAAGGCATATATTATTCTTAAGAATAATTTATTTATATATATATGTTATACTATAATATAATCCTTTTATTTATTTCATATTCGTGATAATGTATCAGTTGATATGGATTGACTCTATTTTCTAGAAATTTCATATCTCTTTTATAATGAATGTTTTCTTTTTATACAATTGCAAAGAATATGAAACACAGTTCAAAAATTTAATATTTCATAATCGTATGAAAAGTAATTATTATGTAAAGTAAATTACTATATAGTTTTCTTTTAGATATGCTTACACTTGTAATAATCACTTGTATTTGGTCTTGTAAAATATTTTAACCTTTTTTAATCTGTATGTACTTGAACATTGCATGCTGTAAAATCAATGTAACTTTGGCAAAAATTGCAGCTAATGCGATAATGTGATTTGCACAACTTCATCAATTAGCTGAACATTATAAGATTCAGAAGTTCTGAGAATCATGAAGAATTTTCTAAAAAGACCTTGAAAGATAATTTAACCTCCGAATAAATACTTATTTACGGATATTCTATTGCTTCAAGCCAATGAAGAAATCTAAGGTATAATGCAAATCAGAAGCTTTTCTTGAAAAGATTAATACGTGTTTAGTTTAAGCGATATAAAATTTGGTTATTATATAGTATGATTTTTCTCAAAATCTCTTTTTCCGCATTATTTCGTAGGATTTATTTTTAAAGCTGCAATGGTAGCATAGCCCCTTAATGCAGCTCTTTTATATATATATGTATTATAATTATACTAACATATATATCAATATAATTGTATAAATATATTATAATAATTATACACTGTGGTTCCAAATTTGTGTTACAAGTGAAAATATGGTTTAAAATAAGATAAAATCGAAAATAACAAAAGTACGTTGGGGATCTCATTTTCGAGAAAATCGTGAAAATTTAATGTTCTTGAAAAACATGTACTAAATTCTGAATTTCAAAATTCAGAAAATTTCTTTTACTATAAGTTTAATAACTGTAATTTTAATAACACACTGTGTATGAACAACTTTTTATTTTTTCGGAATAAAATATTTATACTACTTTGAACATTTCCTTCCTTGTACATTATAAATATTAAACATATATTAAACATTTTACGATGTTAAATATATAATATACGATATACAATACTTTAATATTTAGTGAATAAAAATAAATATATCAAAAAGCAATAAATTGTACTAAAACAATGTATTAAATTCTTACAGAATAAAATGGATGAATCCTCCGGCATGTAGTAACGAAGCATATATACCTACTTCTGTAGAACACATGGCAAATGTAGCTACTCATGGGATTTGGGTTGTACCATCAGTTATAGGTAGCTTGGAATTGGTTCGCCGCTCTATGACATGGACCCAATTGGTATCAGCTTATGTATATGGCACATCCTTGATTCTTATTTTTACGGTCTCAACATTTTTCCATAGTGTACATTACTGCAATAATAATAGGTACTTACTATTACATATTTTAACTTAGTTTAGTTTATATAACTTTGTCCATCATTTTGTGTTAATGAAATAACAAATAATTATATTACAGACACCTTAAAGAAACACTTCATCGTTGTGATCGTGCCATGATTTACATTTTTATTGCTGCTAGTTATTTTCCTTGGTTAAATGTAGATCACTTTCCAAATGATGAATTATTATTTACAATGCGTTATGTTGTTTGGATTATGGCAATATTGGGTATACTGTATCAACAAATCTTCCATGAACAATATAAAATGTTAGAAACAATTTTTTATTTAATTATAGGAATTGGTCCTAGTTATGCAATTATTAATGCAGTAAGTATATAATTATACATTGAAAATAAGACTATGACTAAGAATGTTAGATAATAATGATCATACATTATTTAAAAATTTATACCTTAATACTTACAGTATCATCAATATAACATTACTGAATTAAAATTGGGAGGACTGTTTTATATTTTTGGCATTGCGTTTTTTAAATCTGATGGAAGAATACCATGTGCACATGCAATTTGGCACCTTTTTGTTGCTGTAGCAGCTGGTTTTCATTATTATGCCATACTAAATCATGTCTTTCCTGCAGTCTGTCTGTCAGATAATTTTATGACAGCAGATGTATCATCATTACCAAAACTGTTAAAATCTCATACTGAAGAGTTATAAAATCGAATTTTTTATTACATTAATTTTGTATCGCATCAAAATTTTACAAATGAGAATTTTTAATATAAAATTGAAAAAGTAAGTATTATTTCTTTTTAATCTTCAAATATTAATTTACAATTGTGAGACTAAAACTATTAAAAGAGAGATATCTCTATTATTTAAATTTTTTGAGAAATAGAGATTATCTAATATGGTGAATGTACTAATTTTAAAAAGTAATTATATTAACCCTGCGGAGGTCGCGGTCGTAAAAATTCCTTCAGAGGTCGCGGTGTATTTGATAGATACAGTAACTTAAAATCTATACAGTGCTTATTTTTGCGAAAAGGCTGTATATGATAAATATATGAAAAGTCTTTAATTGTACTAAAATTAATATAAAGTATAATATATAGATATATTTACAGTATATATAAACTATATTTAAATATAAAGAATGAACAATTATAAATTTAGAAATATTTAGAATTAAATCTTACCTGTATCTGTCAGATCAACCACGATCTTCGGAGGGTTAAGTACCTGAAATATACATATAAAAATTATATTCTTGAATTGTGGATGTTTGTCAAAATATAACTAAAGTGGTAAAGAAAATATTCAGCTATCATAGAATTGTTATTTGTAAAATATGAATTTCTACGTATTTGTATTAGAAAAGTAACTTTACACGCTTTAATAATAGTTTTAAATTTAGATATAATGAAATGGAGTATTACATAATAAAACTACGTTCATCCGAACATATTGGGAAATAGTAATAACATAATTTAGATAATTGGTTCATTGATATGATAGAAGTTTAGTGATTCTCTATTGCACTTATTCAAATAACTGAATTTCAACTCATTCCTTTGTCTCTTTTTTTTTTGTTCATATCTTTTTACGTTTTGGGATTTTGTGCGTTTCAATCTGTTTAAGTTATTAGAACATGGTGATGATATTTATTATATTTACATCATTCCATATTCATACACTTATTATAGCATTATTAGGAGTTAGGTTATCTTCTGTACGAAAAAACTTGTCAAACAAGTGTTGAATTGATGTCGATGAGAACAAAATTTGATATTTTTATTTTCTTGCAGATGGACACATAGAAGACATATGTATGAAGGTTAACTACGCTTTTTTACATCTGTTTTTTTCTTTAATAAGTATATTTTACTTAGCTTCACTGGATTGTATTCCCAATATGGTTGATTTGTCAATATTATATTCTGATGACAAAGTTGATTCGCCCATTTTCAGTCGTTTGAGGATATTACATTTTTTACTAAGATTTAGTATTATTCTTTTTCTTTCCAAGATATATTGCCAAGATATAGATACATTAAATTTTTTTTCAATAATTTGAGCCAATTTTGAGTTTCATTGTTATATAGTATCGTCTCAGTAATGTGTTCATATTCCTTCACTGGGACATATGAAATATGTTCTGAATACGATAAATAGTTAGATAATAAATAATAGAAGATCAGCTACAAGTTCAAATATCTGAAACTGAGTATTAACTTGTATCTGTAAACAAAGTGTGATAAATGAAGATAAACAAAGCTCTACTTTATATATGTACTTTCTATATAATAATTTGATTTTATATAAAAAGTATGATAGCGAGCCCAAGTTTGTATAATAAATCAACATGTTAGTTAAATTAGAGACTGACAAAAATTGTTCAGATAAATGGAATCCTATTGTAATAGTAAATGATGCCTAACATTTTAGTATAAATTATTTACTTCCTGTATAGCATGTATTTGTATAGCAATTATTTTTTAATAATTTTAGATAGATTTATAATAACCTTTTATAAAAATTAGCTTTTATTGTTGGTTATAAAACCAATATTATTTAATTCACATAACATTCACCTAATGAGAAATAAATAATCAAAATTGTCTGTTCATTAACCTCCTGTATTTACAAGAATATTGTGCCAAAAATTATATCAAAATTATACTGATATACATACAAATTATATAATTTCTATAACATAAAATAGTAGAATCTATATATAGAACTTATTATTTTACACAACATATAACATAAGAAAATATCTGTTATCTTATATTCTGTTGTAGTGTGTTTAAGTATTTTTAGCTACTTTTCTTATAACTTATGATTATGAAAATGTAATGGTAATATAACTGTTGTTTCTTTTCTGATGATTATTTTATTAAGGAATGTAATTGTGATGTATGTTACTAATACCATAAATCTATAAAATAATTGATGTAGTTTTATTATTAAACAAATTTTGGATTCATTGCTTTATTATTTATTTGTATCTATATGTATATAATATGTTAGAGGCAAGGCACCTTCCTGCCAACATAATGGCAGAGAGCCCGTCGCTATTTAACCTTACGATAATTTATGATTGAATTGATGGCTCAGCAAGGACCTGCTTGCTAGTACTGGCTAGGTCCTTTAGTGAATGTTTGCAAAGTTGGTACCCGCCGAGCTATGGGGTATCGATAGCATGACTGTTTAGAGGATGCGTGAGAGTATTAACAAAATTAATTTTTAACATATATGTAAATAATATCATGTTCAAAATATCATTCATGATTGAAACATTTCAATGTTATTAAAATTTTTATTAAAAAAATAAAATTATAGTACAGTTTTAGAGTTTGCAGAGGTTTTTAGTAATGAAAAGAATATTTATGTTACATAACATTTATGAGATATTTATTAGATACAACATAATAATAATATAATCATAATAATCATATATGTTAGACAAAACTTGTTTTCTATTACCATTATCGTAGGGCCGCTTTTTCCTTCCAACTCTATGCTGTTTGGTCCGAGTATACGATCGCATTAAGAAAAGAGAGAAAAAGACAAAGACAACCAAATCCGGGTTATTTTTATAGAGTGGCATTGCACAACGAATTCTCAATTCTCCATTGAAGCACCTTGCCACTAAGAACCTTACGACCTTACAGTCTACTACAGGATTTTATTTAACATGTTGAGAAAAATGAACAAGAGAGTATCACTGAAGTATGTTGAAAAGACGGCGTGCCTTGAACAACAGTTAGACATCTCTGAATCTAAAGTATAAAAATCTTTACAATTTCGTGCACTCTAGTGAGCAGAACGGTTTACGCTCTACAGGTATCAACCTACTCATCTTCTCCTTAAAACTGCAACCGTTTTGTATGGCCTTTCTAAGATTTTGGAGAATTTCAACTTTCAAGAATTTTAGCTTCAAACAATCCGAAAAACTACCTCAACGTTTAAATAAAGAAATACGCAACAAGAAAATTAACTTGGGTAACAATTTATATTTAAAATTATAATAGATTGAATACTTTAACAAAGATTTGAGCTCTCATAAAATTTACTTAGACTCTGAGCATGAAGGTTCTAACGATCCTAGTTTCTTGGTCGCAGAGCCTATTATCTGCTTGGATTTTACATGACAATCTACGAGTTATTCATTACCCAACAACACAAAATGTTATTAACTAATACTAATGAACTGATACTAATTACTTTCATTGGAGCTTATAATATTACAAAACGAATCATTTATGCTTTGACAACTTATTTTTCCATTGTAACGAAAGGTAAATATAAAATTTGAGAGTGATCACCGATATTAATGATTAATAATTTTAACATTTAATTAATAAATTTGTTAAATAAACTTTTGTTCGTTGTCTTGGCTGCAGTGTTGTACAGTTAAATTCGCTGCGCTAGAATTTACCCTGCTATAGTATAAAATATTCACGCTAGAGGGAGTCACAAGCTCCTATACTATACCAGTTCACACAGCCGTAACGAAAGAGATTTGTGGTGCTTGAAGAATTTCTTATTTTTATGTGTTTAATGTAAGAGAAAATAGATAATCCAGAGATATATGTTAAGTGAACTAACAGTGCATTATATGCAGATTCATTGAATTAGTTCATTGTTGTACATAAAAAAATTTATACTTCCACATGAATATACTTACATTCCATTTTTCCAAGCAACTAAGATGGCACTCCTATAATAGTATTAATGATATAATTAGACGATATAATCATGCATCAAATAAAAAGTATAGTACATCATCAACAATCAAATCAAACAAATTTCCAGATTATAAAATAATTTATATGTTTCCTTATGCCATGTGTCCTTATATTTTCAATAAATTTAAGCGAAATTACACAATTACTGCAGGTGCACTTATACCAGTGACTGTATCTTTACAAATGTTAGATTTCATGTCATCCATGGAAAATTTAAGTTTTACTGCTGGCAGTAAGTTGAAATAACATCTAATATTTTTATGTTGAATTTAAACCTTTATTAATACAATTCACTGTGCATTTTAGATTGTTTGTTAGTCCTTATGTTACATACTATTGGTTTTACATGTAATAATTTAGTTGGAACAATATATGTAAAAGATAAAGATGATTCAGAAAATCAAAATGTTATAATATCATATATAAATTATTGGGGTAAAAGAATAGATTTAAGGACAACTGTCGATGATATTATTCCTTTCACGGAAAATTTCATGAATACTTCTAATTCGTTATATAAAATCTTAAAAATTAAGTCTTGTAAACAAACACTGAAAGTGTATACAAAATATGGAAAAGTCACAGAAGAAGCTAGTTTTTCTAATATTTTTGGATAATCTCCAATAATATTTATTCCCTTGATTAAATAAATATTATCACTACAAATAAAAAACAAATTTATTTTTATCCTTTTTTCTACAACCACCTATAATGTGCATAAGCTCGATTTGCTTCACATTGCTTATGTAAATCATGTTTCTTTTTAATAACTCGTCCCTGCAAAATATACATTTTAGTTATATACAATTATAAAAAAAGTTATATATAAAAAAAAGTTAATTAAACACAATTTCACACTCAAAAAGAAGAATTCGTTTATATAAGAAAAATAATTTTTTGTCATATATACTATTTAACCACATAACAAATTAAAAAATTATTATAAATATACTTTATTGTTCGCAGCATCAATAATCTCTCTCGCCAATACATCAGAAAGTTTTTCGGCATTCCCCTTGTCTTGTGCACTTCGAATTAGCCAATTCATAGATAAAAATTGAGCTCTATTTGCATTCATCGGTACAGGAACCTATATATATTAATTTCTTATATTACGAATTTCAAATATCTATTTATTAAATTATTTATTTAATAAAAATTACATTTGTATGTGTACCTGATAAGTTATTCCACCTCTTAATATTTTCCGTAGCTCTAAAACAGGTGTACAATTTTCTACAGCTTGATAGAAAATTATTTTTGGGTCCAATATGATATTTTCTCTATATTCAGGTGGGCTATTGTAATATTCGTTCAATTTTATTATCTTAATATTTTCAAAAGTTTCATCTAATAATCTTCTGGCCAACTGTTTTTTACCTTCTCTCATAATATAATTTGTGAATTTTCTGATATGTACAGAAAACAGATAATACATATAAAATATAGGCAATCAATTATTTAAACCTAGAAAAACATTTTTTACTTAAATTAAAAATTTAATTATTTACCTAACCAGTTTATCATGAAATTCAGAACATGTCGCAGAAGTATAAGCTGGTTTTATTGGTACATGAGCAAATTTTTTATCTGCTGTTTCTTCAAATATTACTTCTTGCTCATCTTTCTTATAAATTGGTTCTACAAAATTTGAAGGAAACACACTATAAAATTGGACACCATATTCTAAATTGTGCCTGCAAAAGAGAATATTTTTATACTATTATATATTAAATATTTATTTACTGCAAATATTTACTGCAAAGCTTTAAAAGTTTAGCATCATGTAACAATAGTTACATATGATGATAATATGTAAAGTTTTAATAAAACTGTTAAAATTAAGTATTATCGATGAAGGTTATGTGATCAATTTCTATTCGTTACAAAATAAAATAACATGAATTAATATATAACGGTATGTATACAGTATTGAAATTTGTCATGTTATACCTTAACTATTACCTTAAACTAAATAGTATTAATGAATTAAATGTTCTTCCACAGAGCATCTTTATATATTTATTTTGATACTTCTACATAGCATTCCGTGCAGAGCTTCGACAAAGATTAAGCGTGAATATACGTGTCAATGATGACGATATGTTACATATACTATATAGTTATATTCACACAAACATTTGGGAAATGTAATTTCATTACATAGTGGTATTTTCTCAATTCAATAATTTTTATTATTAACAATGTCAGGTTAAACTTTACTTGGTTCAAAAATTGGTTCAAATTAAACTTTACTTGGTTACTTAGGGGTTCAAAAATTATTGACTTTTTTATTTACAATCTCATAGTTTTTGACGTGTAGAATCTGAAAATGCAAATTTTAAGGTGCGGAATCCATTGGTTCAAAAGTTATGACTATGTAAAATTGAGCACTTTTAGGATCTTTTATACTTTATTTTGACGGTATATTGGCTTCTACCCATACTATGTCCAATGAACAAACCGCACAGATGATGTCTAGTTGACCCGCACAAATGAGCAGTACGTATAATATAAACAGTGTTAATAATTTAAAAAAAAAAACAATTTACTTTCCCATATTCGCGTCAAATATAAAAGTATTAAATATATGCGTACATATTTGATTTGAAAATTATAAGTAAGTTTGTTAACCTGTTTTGTTGAAAATAATTATACATATTTAATATCATTTTGTATCAAATGAAATACTATATATTATGTACTTTAAATAAATGGTGGAAGATTATAAGTAGTTCAGTCATTGAGTAAGTTCAGTGGTTTAATCTATATTCTTTATTTTCAATACTTTTATCGAAGGATGGTGTTACATACAAAATCCTAACTTCTCGATCGGTCTTCTATGCTAGCCGATTTGTAAAGCACAATTCCCGACATTAAAAGTCTTATCTCCTCCAACAGAGTTCCCGGATCTGTATATATGACCGTGGACTTTTCGGGTCGTTTCAACTAGCAATGTCATCAAATCAATGTTATGACGGAGTTGTCACAAAATTTCACATAGGCGATGGACAAATTCATCGTCATAGAAGTAACTCCTCCTCCACATCCAGTTCTTAGTTGGCCGGCAATTCGATTCTATTTTTTGTGTACATGTACCATCAGTAGCTGTAGTTAAATTCGCAAAAAATTAGTTTGTATTAATGTAACGTAACAGAAAATAAATATTACCCCAAATTAAACTCAAATTCAGCTACATACAAATTCCATGTTTTGCTTGACTGTTTTGACTGCAACCAGCCAGGATAAGTCATACCAAGCCGAGAAACTAAACATATGCAAAATACATATAGTTATACACATTTGACTGACTTATCCCGCCAAAATGATCGCCATCCGCGTGCAGTCAGTGGCTCTACAGACTCCATTCATTGGACAGATCATAAGTAGCAGCTAATATGGCGTTAAGTAATATTAAAATACCCTAAAAATGCTCAATTTTACCAGAGAGAATTTCCTCTCTGCTTTCTTATCTTAGAATTTTAGTATCTTAAAACTTGCATCTTCGAATTGTATATATTAAAAACTATAACATTGCAAATAAAGAAGCCAATGATTTTTGTACCCCTAAAGTAAAGTTCAGCCATTTTTTTTCTTAATATCATACGCGAACTTTGCTAATTTACCTATATAAAAAAGTTATTAAATTTTTACGTTTATCTGCAATAAATTATTGTAAAGCTGGATAGAAATATACTTATTATTTGAATGCTTACGATATTCTACGATAGTAGCGTAACAATATATTGATGATGGGTTGTGTTGTATAACAAACTGGGTATTTTAGAAAAGAATTTAATTATAACAGCGTGCTGTAGGGAAAATTAAAAACGAATGTAGTAACATACAGCAATAAATTGAAACTTTAAATTCTACTTATCACTTTAGTTTTTATCATTTTAATATCAGTCTTGAACTAAGAGAAACGGTAACGAAACAAATGTGGTAATATCAGAGAATTCGCAAATATTTTTAATCCATAAGATATCATCTTAGAAAGAAGTAATTTTCTTGATAAAGTTGCTACTAGCGCCTACAATGATTGAGGCATAGAACTATAATAGTTCATGAATTCCTTCATAGAGTCTCCAGACTTCCAAAAACATGTATATAAAACGAAAATAAATGAACAAGTAGAAGCAATTCGATACATGAATTTTTTACCAAATTATTGAAGTTCTGATAGGGTATGGACTGATATAAACTTATCATCATTTTTCTTTTCCACTTACTCCCACATATTACATTGTATGGTACGTATGCCACCGTTGTTTCGATGATCAAATAAGTGATTGTGATAAGCTTATGGCAAAGTATACTTCTGTGATAGAGAGAAAGTCGAATTGCAATTGAAATTAAGTATTTCTGAAAAAGAAGAAGTAGGATTTTGTATACACTGTTCGCAAAAGAACGAAATTGCACAAATGGTGCACTCGCTGCGGAATATATATGCTAGATTGTTAAAATCTTGCGGGAAGGTCTCCTAAAAGGAGAGCCTTTAATAAGAAATTATTCTTTTGGTAGTCAGCTATTAAAAATATTAAATAATGACGGAGAATCGGGGGAATTTTTCAACTCCAACGAATCAAAGTAAGTTGTAATGTTAGAAAGTTAGTGATAAGTATACAAAAGATTTTATTTACATAACCTAAACGTTAACTGCATCATGGAAAATAACAATTTTGTTACGAGTATACATACACATACAAATATATATTAAATTATTCATGTTTGATATTATTAATATTTAGGTTCTAGCAGACCATTTAATTTTCAACATTTGGATTTTGGATCTATTAATGATGTTCAAAATGAAATGTCAGGTAAAGCATGTATACCTGTATTTATATATGTTGTAATATTGTAATATAATATTGAACGCACTTGCAAACGCACATACACGTGTATGTGCACTATGTATGCACTCATATTTATATGAACACATATACATTTCATTGTAATGTAATGACATCTATGTTCATTTTATAACAGAAAAAAGAAGACAATTCAAACTTAATTTTCAAACACAAGGAAGTAATATATCACTTAATAATTCAACAAACTCTTCTATTTCTAATTCAACTGGAAGTGCAGCTTGTTTACCAATGTAAGTTATGCAATAAATAATATGATAATATTTAATAAATTGCAGTTTTTAATTATTTCCTTTAATATAGCTATTTTTTTTGTTTAATCATCATAGATCTTCTCGTCCAAATTTACCTTTATCTTTGCCTAAACTACCAGTGAGACCTTGTACTGCAGTTCCACAAGAACTGCCTGATAAAGCAAGGTATATTTAAATATATTTATTAAATATACAAGTATTTAATGTTGTTAAAATGCATGTTAATAAATTATATTTTAGGGATAAATTACGAATGTGTCAATCAATGCAAAGTACTGGAAAATTACAGCTATCACCAAATGTAGTATATGATTTTACAAGTGAAGATCTTCAAGATTTGGGAGAAATAGGACGAGGAGGGTTTGGTACTGTAAATAAAATGATCCATAGGATAAGTGATACTGTTATGGCTGTGAAGGTATATATAATTTAATCTTAGTATTAAAATAACTTTATTATTAAAAACAGCTTACAGAGTACATGATGTTATGTTCAATTATAGAGAATTCGTTCCACAGTGGATGAAAGGGAGCAAAAACAATTATTAATGGATTTAGAGGTTGTAATGAAGTCTAATGAATGTCCATGCATTGTGCAATTTTATGGAGCTCTATTCAAAGAGGTAAGTTTGCGATAGGTTTTTTAACTTTTCATAACTAACAATAAATATCATGTCTTGACTAGGGTGACTGTTGGATTTGTATGGAACTCATGGACACCTCATTAGATATATTTTATAAGTTTATTCATGAGGTATTAAAGGAAAGAATACCAGAACGTATTTTAGGAAAAATTACTGTTGCCACAGTAAAGGCGTTGAATTACCTCAAGGAAAAACTAAGAATAATTCATAGAGATGTAAAACCTAGTAATATTCTGTTAGATCGACATGGTAATATCAAACTATGCGATTTTGGTATATCAGGACAGTTGGTAGATTCTATTGCACGAACTCGAGATGCTGGATGTAGACCATATATGGCTGTATGTATAATAATAAATGAGAAGTATTTAACAAGATTTGTAAATAATTAGAAGTATTTGAATTTATTATAATTTTTTAGCCAGAGAGGATAGATCCTCAACGTGCAAAGGGTTACGACGTTAGAAGTGATGTGTGGTCATTAGGTATTACATTAATGGAAATTGCGACTGGTTATTTTCCATATCCAAAGTGGAATTCAGTTTTTGAACAACTTTATCAAGTAGTTCAGGGTGATCCACCACGCTTATCTCCTAATGAAAATGGAAATCATTTTACTATGGATTTTGTGAATTTTGTGAATACATGGTACATTGTTTTTGCACTATTGGGCATTGCAGAAATTTTGTTTTTGCATTATTGAATAATAATTTCTTTTTCTGTGGTTCTATTTCAGTTTAATTAAGGAAGAGACACAGCGGCCGAAATACAACAAATTACTAGAACATCCTTTCATCAGAAAAGCAGAAGAAGATACTGTTGATGTTTCAGCTTATATAAGTGGTGTTCTTGATAACATGGTTCTCAGGGGATTGACACCTTTTACCACTAATCGGCATTAAGTCGGAAGTATAAGATAATATTTGTACCTTAATTTCTATAAGTTTTCAAATCTTAAATTTGATTATTGTAAATGAGTAGGTTATTTGCACTCCGATTTAGTGTAGGTAGTAAAATTAATCAACGTCGATCATTGTCAATAATAAATCATTTTGTGTAGAATCATATTATTGTGTCACGAAGTTCTTATATACATAGTGATTAGAAGTGTTCTAATAACAAGTTGACAATTACTAAATAGTGTATAGAAGATAAATTCTAAATCAGCTTCCTCATTGAAACTATGATATGATTTCAATGAAACACACTTATAAAATTATAAAAAAAACATCTTTTTATCAATTGCAATTATTTAAATGACGACTTGTAATGATGATGAAGTTAAATTTTTTCAATAATTAAATACTTCAATGATGTGTAATGATATTATACATAATATGTTAAAGTAAACGTTATGTTTTAACTTTTTGTAACTTCATGATATAATAACTCTTCAGTCAATCCATTCAAATTAATACAGGAAGAAGACAAAAGAATATACATAATTATTCTTGTTGGAATAAGTAAAAAAGAAAGTGTTAAGAGTTTAGTATATTGTTTTGATGTATCTTTTAATCACGGGATAATAAGAAAGACTTCTATTCACACATAATGTTGTAATATGAACCATATTTAACTTTTTTTATTCCTTTTTTCTATCAATATACATTAGAATGTATGTATTAAGTAAGTATGAAAAATAATTTTATTTTCTTTGATTTAATGTTATGAAAAGGGATTATGTAAGTAAAGTTGTAAGAAAATTATGTCTTTTGCTTTTAATCTGTTGAATAATATTGGAAAAAATAGATTTCTTATTTTTAAAATTACATTATTAAATTTTTAAATATACCAAAAGATGTCTTGATTTTTATAACATAGTTCTTCTATTAATTAAATATGTGTACATACGAGTAAATAAAAAACACACAATACACAGATATACATAAATAAACAAATATAATAAGTATTTATTTAATCTATATTATCCACGCATCCATTTGTTACACATACGTACAATGTATACAAGAATTTAATTTTTTAAATTGATTCACCTTCATAAATTTAATAAAAAATCTTTCGTGAAAATATGTATTCCAAAAATTTGAAATTCCATTTTATTTTGTTTTTTGTTTTAAATTTTATAGAAAATTGTATTTTTTAACTTTTGACTAAAACGCTGCACACCAACATAGTTTTACTCAGTTACTCATTCACAAACATACGCATTGTATTTATGATAAAAATTCAAATTTAGATAAAATAATTCAAATTGTACATGAGTTTCTCTGTGCGCATAAACTTCATAAAAATTTTTAGGTTACTTAACTACAAATATGAATAGCTAGACAACAATAGCTACCGAGAATGTTATGCTATGGTGTCATCAGAAGTTGATGTTATAATTTTTTAATTGAAGTTATAAGATATTATTAATCGCAAATAGATAATTTTTTTTTCAAGAAAATGGTCTTTTGTTCCTTTTAAATTGAATTATTCACATTATTGTAATAGAATTATGTTTATATATTTATAATATACGTACTATGCATTTAGTATATACATATATACATATACATAGGTACGCATAATATCTTTAACAGTAAATTTTAACTACAATCAATAATCTTTACGAGTGTGTATCTATAATATATATAAGTATAAAGTATATATTTAAATGCACTTGTATGGTGGTACACTGGTACCGTTTACCGTAATAAGAAGATGGCGATAGTACGATGCCAGTGGGTGCTAGTGTAAGTGTATATAATGGCAGCTTCAAAGGTAACACATTTTTTAATTCAAATTTTTACCTAAGTCTTTTGTACCGATTGCGTACTTATAACAAATGTTTATTAATTAAATATACCATTAACTATAGACAATTGATAATTTTAATTATGAGCGAGACCTTTTCTGCATGGATTAACGTGAATAATTATTTATATCGGTAAGTATTAAGTTTATTAGAATTTATGATTACCATTGTATTTGCATAATATTTTCGGGTAAAAACATATTTCACTCGGAAAAATGCCGAAATAAAACATAAATCCGAATATTATTTGGGGTACCTAAAGTAATATTATACCTGATCATGCTTTATATATTGTAGTTTATAATGTTTCGAAATAGAAACTTGTTATTTAAATAGGAAGTTATCTAAAATTAATTATAGTAGGTATACGATAGAAAATCTCTATTTCCAAGTTATATATCTTTTGCGATATATATTTTGTTTAAGAATATTTAAGAATTTTGAAAGGAATATAGTTATTCGTTTTATAATTAAAAACTTCGCTAAATCTATATCGTTGATATAACAATTATTCTAGCTGCCGTTACTATTGCTGCTGTGGTAGTCGGAATCAATTTCTTTGAATATTTTATAAAAGCACCATCATTCTCCTAAAATCTATACTCCCATTCGCGTCTATATTTGTAATGTTGCGAGGTAGTATCTGGTCTTTTAAGTTAACCATTGAAATACGTCCACATCATCTTTCATGTGGTGACCTATAAACATTTCCTAAGGGGATATGTTACAATCTATCGATCTCTAGTCGATCAACGCTTTTCAAGGAAATACTCCTTTCTAACTAAGAAATAAGTTGTTTATAATATAGGTTCTCGATATTAGTACTTACATATGCACCCTCTTGAAACTTTTAATATTGTTCTACTTCATTTAATTTATTTTAATACAGGTATGTAAGTAGCTACGTAGAAAAGAAAAGATTTTAACATTTCTATGAGAAAATATTTCCGATAACAGCATTGTACTAATCGCAGCAATAATTTTTTTAAAAAGTTTCGTTATCATAAATTTCATATTCTATATTCTTGCAATTAAACGCCTAATTAGGTGCGTATTTATAATCTAAAGAAATTTATTAAAACGAGAGTTAGAAATTCTTGAAGTTTTGATAGAAAACTGAAAACGAAATTTAGCTTTATAACATATTATGTAATAAGTAATATTTAACTGAGAATTATTGAAAGAAGGGAGGAGGAAGGTGTAAACGATTGTACACGATGAGGATAGAATAAAAAAGGAAGTAAAACAATAATGAAAAATTTGTAATCACGCGATTGTTTGTAAGCAGTGAAATAAAATTACAAGAGGAAGGAATTATGAAAGTATTTTAGCGACAATTGGTAATGATAGATGGTGGTAAAACGTAAAGTGGTCATGAGTCACAACCTGACGCGGTACGGGGAGGATAGCAGGTGCTACTACTGTTGGTGCTGGTACTGTTGGTGCTGCTGGTGCTACCATTATTGCAGGGGTGGCCAGCTGGATAGGCCAGCAAGGGAACGGATGTTCCCAGGAGATTATTGATCGTGTATGTAGATACTTCCATTTGGACTGCGTAGACAGCATGGAATTTTGCTGAAACGTATCGAATCTATCTTTTTCTAATTTTTTTAATTGGAAATACAAAATTGGATTTATATATACCTACCAGAGGTACACGATCATATTTTCTATATTAGAGTAGATTATAATGGTTATCTATTCAATGTAATAGATATGTAGAATATTTTTTCACAAGGAAGTTTATCAATTCCATTAGACATGTATTGGCTACAAAACTGCATATCTTTGCTACAGAACAATTTTTTGCCGATATTTCTGTGCAATTTATGATATAATAATAGAAGTAGATTCCCTAGATCCAAATTTGCTTAGAATGAAATCGTGTTATGAAATATTTTAGTTATACAGAGTGAGCAACGTAACTGGAACTATATATAATGTAGGTACAATTTGGTAGATCACTACGTAAGTGACAATAATAATAACCTTAAGCAAAATTGATTCGGATGAATGTTTGACTCAAAGACGATGCATGATTTCACTTTTTCTTATCGTTCGTATTTTTCGAAATCTCAGGGTTACCTTCAATTCTCTTAAGTGAAAATCAAGTTTCCTCTTATTGCGAAAATTGTGGATAGTTAAAATTGTTTGGGAAACTCATAGAATAACAGCAGACACAAATAAAATATTTATCGTTCTGTCAATATCTTTTATTTTTTATTACATTTATGATTTTTATAAACTTACGTATGGATATCATTAAAATCTTAAAAGTTCAAAAATTGAAAAGCTTTGAACGACGGTATATCTTTTAATCGAATATTTAATGTCAAATATTGTTAAAAATACACGGCTGTATTGTTTTATGAACGTTGATCATTAGATTTATCGATGCACATCCTTAGAAGTAGTAGATTAAATTTCGTAAAAATCATGGAACCGCAAGGAGAAATGTAAAAGAGTTAAATTTAGAGATGTAAGGTGGGCGATCGCTTGATAGGATCTTGACAAGCAACCCCAACTCAGGAAAGAAACAGTTTGATACGTGCTCGTTGTGAATTAATTTTGATAAGTCAGGTGATAGAATCTTTCCAAAAGTCGTTTAATACCACTTCATCGTACAAACATTTCGAAAAACACAAGTGATAGAAGAAGAGACAAAAAGTACGTTGACAAATAACGTAGCACGTGGCCTTCTTTAAATGCATTCATTTATTAGAAAGTTATCGAAATAATTCAAATTATGTGCCTTTGTTATTAATATACATGTATCGGCGAAAATTACAAGTTTAGTTAGAAATTACAATAGATAAAAATGTGTGATGTGCTTAAATATGAAGCAATATCTGAACCAGAATCGAACGAATATACATATAATTTATTTGACAATATTTAAGACTATTTCGTGATTCCACGAATAGAGAGGGTTGGTCAACCATTGGATAACGCCCACACCATGAACCTGCGTGTAGGGTAAAATTGAGTTCGGATCTCGTGTAAATTTGTCAGGAAAATTTTGTCCTAACGATCCTAACGGACATCAACCAATAATAAGCAGGCTTCTGAAATTTAACACGCCATTCTTAACGTCGTCGAATAGCTACGGTTCTCTCCCCTCTCTTTCACGTTGGGATATCGCAAGTGACGGTCACTGCCTTCCTGATTCGATCAATGAAAGTACCTGTACCAGAACGTTCAAGCTATGCGACCACCCCTACTGACAATGAAGCATATGACCATCTGATTTTCATTTACATACTTTCTGGACATTACTACCCATATATGTACACTTCGATCATCATTATTTCTAGTACAGACTGTAACCTTCAAATCAATCTATTTTTTTCTCTTAACATAAATAGTACATACATACCTATTTACATTGTTTTATATCTGCCAGAATACATCATCTACATAGGGAATTGTAGTGTATTTCCAATTAATATTTCTTTTAAAGATATTACAAACAAACTTTGCGTCATTCATTTGTATTTTACATTTACCTAACCCCACTAAAACAATTTCTTTTTATACAAAAATTACACCTAGGTATACCTATTTGATTGATGCATTCGAATACGTATTCAACTTTTTGGAATAGAATGACAGATATGAAGCTACGTAAATTATAAGTTCTACTTGCGATGACGATTCGTGTTAGAGGTATTTGCAATACAATCGTGATAACTATATGGAGTACGACCGAATAACATTTAGAAGCAGGCATGAAATAATTTCTTATGAAAAGGTAAGAAGAAGCAAGAATCAAATTTTTTCATACGACGCTTCGTTTTCAAGAAAATCGATTTTGAAAATTTATAATTTAAAATATACTTGAACATGGTTAATTCCGGACTGGGCAGGAATAAATAATCGACAGGACATTATTCTACGTGTAAAAACAAATTGAAAATGCGGAACGAAAGTGGTCTACAAGACGCTTTGTTTCCGAGAAAAATGAATTTGAATATTTATCATACGTGAATTCTTAGTTAAATACGTTCAGACTTTATTTTCTTGCAAATGAAGCCTCGAACGGACATTTTTGACTTATTTTTGTATGTAGAATAATTCCCTGCTTATTGTTTACTCGTACCTATTTCGGTAATTAGTCATGTTCAGGCATACTTGATAAATTTTCAAACACAATTTTCTCGAAAACGAAACGTCGTGTGAAAAAATTTGATTCTTTTTTCTTCTTACTTTTTCATAAGGAGTCGCCTCATATAATAATAAGCCTGTATAATAATTTTTCAAATAAAATATCACATAAATACGTTTATTTATGTTGAGTTTTCCTCGTATGATATCGTTACATATATTTTTTAAATCAATATTTGTAATAGCGATCGAATAGTTGAAGATTTTGCTATCTGTTGTAATAAACTTCAAAGCTCTAACACTTTGCATCAAATTAGGATTGCGGATTACGGTTATAAAGTCTTTAAAAATGTAAACAAATTTAAGAAAGGTAATGTAGTAACGTAAATAAGGAATAGGTACCTATGTATGTAGTTACAATTGCATACTTACATAGCGTGTGAAATATTGTATACATATTTATTATTTAACGATCTGATATAAAGTATCCTTTATTACTCACCGCTATCGACGTTATAAAACGTATTCTAAAAAAGTTCTGCTGAAGAAATTACAGTAAAAATCAGTCTCTTCTCTAAGATATGTAAGTACGTAACTTTTTCAAATAGTATTTCCAGCTTTTTAACATAAGCGGAAAATTATAATCAGACTTTATTAAAAAGATAAAGCTACTAAACTATATCTGCATAAAAAATTATACGTACCTATATGTATTTAATCACATGTAAGTATAAGTATCCGCTTAAAAATTCCAAATATAAGTGTTATATAAAACAGTAAATTGTTTATACGTTATAACACGAGAAGTTTCTAAAGTTAATAAGTTTCTTTTTTTTCTGAAATGATTTTCTTAAAATCAATTAAGGTATATGACTACGTAGAGATGAGATATTATTTAAAAAAACAATATCACTGCGATGAATTACAGTCTCCATGATAATCCTGAACCTTTTTACGTTTTGATTTTATTGCTATATAGGTAGTACTTAACTATCAACTATTTTCCCTATTAGGTTGGTTAGCTATTTCAACTTTGCAGAAGAACGTATACATGATGCAACGAATTATAAACAAATTCCTATTTAAGACATATACATATGCCTTATTTAGTTTAGTATTTAGGAACTGTTGTAGACCGAAAGAACCCTTTCTTCTAAGAAAATTACTTTCACCTTTTATTTCGTTGGCAAAGTTTGTATAAAATAAAGCGGAAAGGATAGAAGCAAAAATGCGAGGTCGAGTTCCCCCGTTTACTGTCCAAGAAATTAAAAGAAGGGAAAGGTTTGCGTTTGCACGCAGGTTTGAACAGCGTGTAAGTACATATGGTCCACCTGCAAAAGGGAGCCAACACCTGTCACGCACACCAACCACGGCCAATGGTTTACAGCACGGCAAGCAAGTAGATTCAAAGTGGGGGATTATCAGGGCTTTCGTTACCCCTTGGTACTAGTTTCATTCGAACGATCATGCGGTTTACATGTTTTGTTCTATACATTGGTGAGAATGTACGTATATGATGTAATAAATCGTAATCGGATTCATGTTCACAAGTTTTTTTGTAAGTTCGCACAAATGTTTGTTTTACTGTGAAGGATCTTAATTTGCGTTCGATGTATTACCTTGGGGAACGTTTAGAGGTGTGTTGTAATTTTTAAATAAGAATTTTGCTTGAACACCGCACTTCGTGAAACTCTCGTATTGATTTACCGTCTAATTGTTTTCGCTGGATATTGCAATATCAGTCCTACCTAATATCGGATATCAGCGAATTTCGATGCATAAATGAAATGGATATATCCTTTGTCATCGATAGAATCAATCTTGAAAAAAAGGTCTTTTAGACTCTCGTTTTGTTCTTTTACTAATAAGTAGGTACATGTCGACGTCTGTGTCTTCTAGATTCTGTTATAACATCATTGGATTATTAGTATAATCAGCTATATGTAAAGTATCTTATTTTCATAAATTTATTTTAAACGGATTATTGTAGATATGGATCTTTTTAATAATATTCGATCCAATTTAATTGTTATTCCAATTGTAATAGTTACGTATATCTTAAGCGTAATATAAAATTGTATAGAAATGTAATTCTCACTTTATATCGCCAATGTCCGCAAATTTTTAAATAATAACAATAGGGTTAATGAAAAGCCTAGACACTGAAATAATAATTTGTTTAATATGTTTAATAAGTTATGTATAGATATGGATACTTTCATCCAGGCTCTGAGCACGCCTTCGATACATATGCGATGAAAAATGGTGAAAATGAAGGCAGAATCGATCGATACTAAGAAACCAACGAATCGTGGTGTATCAATTATGAAAGAAAATATGCATGATGACGATTACGGCGTTGAGGCAGAATTGACAAGTCTTTCATGGCTACAATCGCTTGACATTACAAGTGCTTCTAGTTTGCCAACACCACCCTGTTCTCCATCTCCACCTCCTGTAACGCGACAGCCAAGAAAGAAACTTTCACCCCTAATTAAGGCCGAATTAGGTAAGTGAAATTGATTTCATTGCGTTGTTATTCGTGGTATCTGTATTGTCATAAACTGTATTATTATAAAAAGTAGAAATTTGTTGTTACCACAAATTTTGACTCGTTGAATTTAGGTTTGCAGATGGTTCTTTTTAGGAGTATCGTAACAATTTAATATGGCTAATAAAATATACGTCTACGGCTAAAGAAATAATAGCTACATACATAAATACACAGATAGGAAAATAAATAATTTTTTAACTAGTATCTATTTATTCGCTTTCTTTTTTTTAAATACCGTTCGTTTATCAAATCTAGCAAATACTTTCTTGTACATGTAAGTAACTACCTACTCGCTACTATTCGGTATAATGTTGAGTATAGGTATTTACATACGCATACTTGATTTACGTAAATAAATCTACATATATAAACATAAAAATATTCGAGAAGCGAAGAAAATCGGCACCTAGAAATATTATGCCTGCAAAGCATCAACAACGTGAAATAATTTTATTTGTTCAGATCTGGCTGCAAATGCCGAGAAGTATCGAACTGACCCTGACGCAAAACCGCCATTTTCGTATGCGACGATCATTTGCTTGGCGATGCGTGCAAATAATAACAAAGTGTCCCTTTCAAATATATATGCATGGATTCGAGAAAACTTCTTATTTTATAAATATGCTGATCCAGCTTGGCAGGTATAGTTAAAAATAAGATAAATTCCAATGTTGAAAATATGCATTTGCGAACATAATCTCTTGCAATTAAATAGATATCATCTAACAGCGGTTTCCTTTATTTTAAACAGAACTCAATTCGACACAATCTATCATTGAACAAGTGTTTTGTCAAGTTACCACGTTCAAAGGATGAACCAGGCAAAGGTGGTTTCTGGAAGTTAGATTTGGAAAGAATGGAAGAAGGTAGAAAATCGAAGCGACGCGCAACAATGTCTCAACGAATTCGTGGATCAAAGAAGCTAACAGCTGCAAAGACGATGGTAACGAACAATATTCAAAGCAATGGCGCCCCATCGATCAACTGTCCGTCAACGTTATACGAGACACCGCCCAGTAGCGTATCTCCTCCAATTCCAGACTGTCTCTCAGAAATTCCCGATTCTACCCAAGTTAGTTTAAGCGAAGATGATCTCACTGGTTTGTTAATCGCTACTGCGGGTTGGGATGAGAATCAGTTGGATCTCTTAGATTCTCTTCTTGATACTCTTTAAAAGATTGGCCGGTTAAAGCCCTTTGTACACAAACTCTGACATTTATATTTAACTTTCTTAACTACTCGTTATCCTACAAATTTATAGATACGTTTACAATCTTTTTCACCAATATGAAACAAATTTAAGTAAGCGGCTTCAGTTTCTAAAGGTTCGATACGTGATTCAAACGATTATACATACTTATGCATCTGGTAGATACTTGAATGTTTTAAAAGATGTTATAAATATTTTCATTTTGAATATTAACTGACAGTGAGAGATATTTCAAACGAATAAGAAACTATTATTTTGCCCAGTATTACTCTATTTAAGTTTATTGTACCTACGTACGTGGTGCCGATGGACGATAAATTTCCGAAAGGGCAGAAAAATTGTGTATATAAAATGTATTTCATTTATTTTAAATTAATTTAAAAAATAATATTTATTTATTCACAACGATAATTATCACCGTTGAAATATTTGTTAATACGAAAATATGATTTGTGCTTATTACTTGACTGAATACATACATATATCTATTAGACGAAAATTCTACGATAAATTGATAGTTAATAATACTGTGTATGAAAAATAATTATAATATATTTGTAACACAGTAATTTGCAGTGTGCCTTCGAATAAAGAATAAATATTTATAGTATCATACATTTGCCAAGTCGATTAATTCGTGTAGAGTATGTTTCGTATTCCTGCTTCAAAATAATAAAATACAAAGTGCCTTATAAATACATAAATATTACCAGTAAACAAATTGTACTTCGATTTTGATCTCTTCAAAGCAATTTTCTTGCGTCGGTAAAAGAATTAAAGGAATATTATTCCGGGAAATTAGAATGTAATAATCAACACTTCGATCATAATTCATTTACTAGTATTTCGCAACAATAAAAACAAATATACCTACCTACTTACTACATGTATGAAATAGTCAAATGGCAGAATATGAAGACATAAAATTCCAAAACAAATTGTGCGCGATAATGAATTAATGATAATGAAAGGTAACAAAAAGTTGTCTACGATTTGTAATACTTTTCTACATCGTCATATTTGTGCAAGACTATATCTAGATACATAGCTACGTAGGGTAAGTGCTGCTAATATCGCGTAGTCCGTAATATCGTCTATCCGAAACACGTTGAAAAAAAGACGTTAGAAATCAGCAACGGAAGTTATAGTCAAACATGTACAAAGTATTTTATGTATACTACACATAGATGTACAGTTTCTCGTACTTATATTCATGTGCCCTTTAAAACAAAGAAAAAGTAACTTTTTTAAAATTGGATTGAACGATTCGAGTTTTTGGACAAGTTGGATGAATAAGTTTCCTAATTAGACTTGTAGCGGATGAGGTAGCTCAAATATCAATATTATACTCTAAGTGTTGTGAGCACTTTATTTGTAATGCCTTGATACAAACCACAAATCCTGGTATATAATTAATCGGAATAAATACGCGCGTGTGTCGAGAAACTTCGTATACACTTTGATGCGTTGATATGCTTACTCTTCGATTGCTAAACTCTCTCCTCGTCAATTCGCTCGTTTATTTATACTGGTCGGAGGACAGTCGGAAAGTTTGATCTCGACTGCGTTTGACGGTTGAAAGTAACAGCGACATTGTTTTGCTCGGAGTTTGATTATTAATACAATATGTGTGTGTCCTACGATATTGATGCTCCGAGGCAAAACAGCAATAAGATTTGAATTTATTAGCGTGCCGCTGCAGACTAATTTCCCTGTAATGAAAATTTAAGAAATACATTTTGTAGATTTGTCAGTTATACAGGGTGGTTTGTAACTGGTGGTACAAGCGGAAAGGGGGTGATTCTACGCAAAAAAGAAGTCGAAAATATAGAATAAAAAAATTTTTTTTTTAATTTTTCCATCGAGACAACGATCTACAGTGAGATCCGTTATAACGAGACGCGATAAAGTGCACGCGTACCGAGCGAAAATTCAAAGTGGATTTTCTCGAAGACAAAGCCTCAAACGAAAAATTTGTATTCTATATTTTCGACTTCTTTTTTCGCGTAGAATCACCCCCTTTCCGCTTGTACCATCAATTACCAATCACCCTGTATTACATACTGAAAATTCCATCGAAATCGATTAACGCTGCTATTAGCTACAAACGGTTAAAAATGATGAGAATTGCAGTTTTTCACGACATTGGGCCTATACCTTACAACTGTAATAAATCCAAAGATTCTTACGTCTTTCGATGTATATCGCTTGTTTACGCAACAAGCGATATCGGTGAAATTTTCAGCATGTAGTATAAATCTGGAAACCGTATTTTTTTAATTTTGATTACAGGCTCAGATAAAAAGGTTGCAAAAAGAAATCTCTGTAACTATAATTTTCTTCGCGATTCCGATCAATTGCAATTCTTTCAAAAATTTTTTACACGTCATTTAGTAAATTACTTCATCTAACTTCTAAAAAGGCTCAGCCTCCAAGTTTTAAAGAGTAGACGAATAGGATAAGTGTGAGTAGGTGCCTAATGTCTCTTTCGTTTCAGACTAATTTGATATAAAAATGCCTCTTACCCTTTGAGAACGACTTGAAATTTACTAGATGCACTTATGACATACAATCTATAATCATAAAAACTTAATACTAAAAATTTTTTATATAAAATCCTGATATTGTCGTGAAATATGATAATTTTTCAATTAGGTTAACCAATCGATATTTTCTACAAATGATTTCTATCAGATCGGACATCGAATGGCAATTATTTATTGATCATAAATAATGAAAGACAAATAACGGAAGAATTAACTATACGCGATTCAAATGGTGACTAATTGATTATATTAAATATTTCTGTATCTGATTTAAATTGAAATTAATTTCCGTCCAGATGTTGTTTGCGACATTTTATAAAATAAAATATTTTTATGCGCACTATATATTCTCCTATTTCATATATTTTTATCGAAGATTCTTTTTATTCTTTCTTAATTAGAAAAAAAATATAGGTATAGTAGTAATTAGTGATTACGTGTGCACATGATTTAATAATTATACACTAAGGTGATCGTAACTTCTAAGAATCACTTTATATTGAATTGTATGTGAAATGTAGGTATTTGCCATAAAATAGTAAATACTTTGCATATGGATATTTTATTGCAGCGAAAATAGTTATTGACTAAATACAAAAAGCGAAACTTCCATTCTAGCCCATATTGTAGTCTTTCACGTATTTTAATAATATAATTTGTACATAAATCTTTTTATTCTTTTAAGTTTCACATCAAAGTCGGAGTAATATTTTTTTTTAAACAGCTGTAAAACCTTTATCATAGTATATTTAGGTATATACTTACCTTATTTTTCTTGTAAACTCGAGTATTTGAATTTGAAGTACATTTCATGTTTTATAAAATGGATTTAATTGATAATTATATGTAAATTTGAGTATGTTGTATAAAATAAAACCATTTTCATGAGATAGAAAAAGTGAAATAATTGGTTCCCTAAAAAAACTATTCATTTCCCAATGGAAGATAAATGGAAGAAAATGATATAACAATTCTTTTAAAAATTCATGATACGAAGAGAAATTATTAAAAAACCAAAAGCAATGATCGATTACAATTATATCAGAAGTAAATTAAACATATCATAATATTTGCAAAATTATGAAATAGTCAAAAAACATGGAAAAACTTTTATTACAAAATATTTAATATATTTATTAAATTAAACAATCTGGAACAATCTGGAACAGTCTGGAAGAAAAAGCTTTAACTTCTACCAAATTCTATATATATGCATACATATGTACGTATAATATCATGTACATCATACATTACATAAAGACAAATTTTTATTGCAATACAATATTTTTGACAATTCAATAATAGATTTTATTTTATGTAAATAAAATGTTATAACCTATAAATATATATATACATATGTATACAAATGATGTTTTACAAGTTTAGAAATAATAACATCAAATATTTAAAACATAGCAAACTGAAATGTTTGCACTTATTAAATAATATTTTTGAATAGATTCGATTGTTAAATAAAAGCATGACATTAATTATGAATTAAAATAACAATTGACTCGAAAACAATAAAACTGTGAAAAATTGCTATGAATTGTTCTAAATCATAATCGGTATAGTAGCGTATTTAAGTACACGTATATATGTCACAAAATTAAGTATCATAACCTTAAACTGTCAAACTTTTAATGTACATATTGTAGAATATTTACAGTGTAACATTATGGTTGATACAAAGGAAACAATTATACAAAAATTTAATATGGAATTAGGAAATGATCTGAAAGGGCTTAATAAAATATACGAATTTCACCAATCCCTTAATGCACAGAAAAATGAAATTGAAAAGTCGGTATGTATTTAAAAATATATTATTATTTTAGGACTTTGCCAAAGATAATATATACTTTTACATGTCTTCGCAAACATAGTGCAAAAGATGTTTTTAGTTATTGGTCTTTTAAATTTTTAGTTATCAATGGCATCGACTGAAGCTCCGTCAAAAGTAAAGGCAGTTATAGAAAGTGTTGAAAAAATTAGTGTTGAATTTCAACAATTGGAAGAAAATTCTGCAGAGTTCAGAGGTAACATACAAGAAACAATGCAAGAAAATGATAAAAGTTTTGAAATGCAAAAAATTATTGACGTTATAAGTTATTTGGATAAATCTTTATCATATCTAAATTTCATAAAATATGTTGAAAATATTAGGTAAATTATTATTCAACTATTTATATTTTACAATTATTTAAAACTTTAAAAGATTATGATTTTAGTGATGAAATACAAGTATCTCTGACAAATGGTGATGACGAATCAACTATTTCATTATATGCGGACCTTACAAATATTAGTTGTCAACTACGATCATCAAATTGTCATTATCTCCAAAATTATGTCAAAGAAACTCTTCACTTTTGGCATAACCTTATAAAGGATAAATTGTCCAAGTATGCAATATGTATATATGTATTTACGTATGTATATGTGATTAATTATACATAATAATAATTTTCAGAGAATATAATGATATACTAAAAACATTAAAGTGGCCCTTTTGTGGCAGTAATGCAAATACATTACATACTCCTATGCCAGAAACATTAATAAAATTTAAAATACTTACAGAATATTTATTGCACTTACAATTACCGTATCCTTATAAAGCATAAATTTTATTTTCGTATTTTATTAAGTTTATCTATGTTGTTGGAATAGATATATTTCATCTTTGACTAAATGTATAGAGAAGAATCTGCAAAGTCTGTGGTAACATCAGTTTTATTAACTGATTTTACTCCTGTGAGTTTACCAATTTCATTGCTAGTACGGCCACTTAGACAAAGATTTATATATCATTTCACAGGTTCTAAGTTAACAAATCGGCAAGATAAACCTGAATGGTTCTTTACTCAAATATTAACTTGGATTAAAGATCATGTTCAGTGGGTCCAGAAAAATGTACAACCTGCTGCAAATTCAATAGGTCTCAATTATATAGATATGAAGGTAATATACAATTGAATATACATTGTTTTTATTGTTATTTACACATTGAAACATAGAATAAAATTTTGTATATATTCTGTCGTGATAGGTCGAGTTCATGCGAGCTTTAATACAATTAGCAGTTGAAAAACTACATTCTGAATTATCGATAGTGCAGTACGATGATGCCTTATTTGCTCATTTGGTTGATGAAGCTTTAGGTTTTGAACGGGAATTGAGAGAGACGTTATTTTATCCTTCAACTCAACCAGCTACTGTTTTTGTACTTACACAAGCTCATATTTTTGTAAAGTGGATTAACATGGAAAAAAAATGTAATGTTATAAAATGTTTTTTATTATTTTTTATTTAAGCAATCATTTATTTAATATATTATAATTTCATATGAAATGTTAAACTAATTTTTTATTAAAATGGTTTTAAACATTTTATTCGTATTATATTATCAGATGCAACCGAAAAAATGGATGCCATTTTGAGTTCAAATACAGCTTGGGACAAATTACCAAGCTCCGATACTGATGATATGAAAGTAACTGAATGTGCAGATGCTTTTTTAACACTTCTCACGACAATTTCTGATAGGTATAAGCATTTACCTCAACCAGGGCACAGGTAAGTGGATAATATATACGATCATTTATACGATAAAATTATATTGTGCAATTATATATATACATATATAAGTACATACTTGAAAAGTATCTTGAATATCTTGAAAAATGTTTCGGACAAAAGCTATTGACGTAAAATTTTTGAACATGTACATGAATTTTTTATTTTTGCAGGTTACAGTTCCTTGAACTACAATTAGAATTAATTGACGACTGGAGAGTAAGATTGCTTCAATTATTACATGAAAATTATGAAGATCCTTTAACATCTCTTATGCCATGTATTCTTAATACATTACATTATGTGGCAACTGTTTTAGAAGAGTGGGGTGTAACAGTAGTAAGTATTTTATATATAAAATACATGTTTCAGAGAGATATTTTTTATATATTATCTAATTTCTTATTTCTAGCATTTTTTGCAATTATACTTCTTCAAGCAACAGTTTGAAACAGTTGAAACTGCTACATTGAAAGGAAATGATATTACTACAAACGTAGGAGAAGTTGAAGGTTCTGTATTTGATGAAGCTGTTGCTCTCTTAAGAAGATTAGAAAAGAAATTAATAAATGAAATTAGTGATTCTGTATCTTTAGATGTAAAAGCAAAAAGCAGACCATATAGAACAGATAAGTACGGATGTTCAATACCAAATTTATTTATATATTATTATGTATGTAAAAATAACAGTTTAATATTTACGTATGAAGTGAAAAAATGTTCATTGTAGAGAAGTTTAGGGTTTTAATAATCGCATATTTTTTTTATATTGACACTAAATCTTTTACTCTGAATTTTTTAAATTTAGATTTGGTAAGAAAATTGCTTTTTAATTATTATGTCTTTTACATTATAATGTTAAATGTTAATAATTATTAACAGTAATGGAACATTAAATATGAAAGTAAGAATAATGTAATGAAGACAAGTAACACATTTTTCTAAAGTATAGTTTTAAATAAGTTAACTATTTATTATAGTAACAGATAAAGTTCTTTTTTAACATTATTTTGTATCATGTTAATTTTTTAAATATTTGTATATAAACGTACATAAATATTAAGTATTTCATTATGTATAATTACATATACAAAGTTACATATAGAGTTTCTAGGAATATAAAATTAATTTGGATCATATTTTCTACAGATGGTTTGCAATGCAGTCTACTAAAGAAATTGTTTCTTTGTCTGTGACACCAAGTGGCTATTCCATGTTTCAAGAATTAGCAACACAACTTAATCTGTTGAACAACACACTTGCTTTGCCACTATTTCAGCAAGCTTGGAAAACTTTAGCTTCACAATTCGATCAAGTAAGATATAAATTATGAAATTATTTTAAAAACTAACGTTATATTAAGTATTTATACAAATAGATATTTTTTATTGCAGTTTATTTTAGAAGAAGTTGTTCTAGTAAATCATTTTAACATGGGTGGAGCTGAACAATTACAATATGACATTTTCAGAAACTTGTTTCCATTATTTGGCCTATATATTAGTGAACCAGAATCATATTTTCCTTTGTAAGTAACAGATAATTATGATATTATCTATAGAGAGGGAAGGGGGGAGTGAGAGAGAAAGAGAGACAGAGAGAACATGAAATATCTGAATATGCAAATTTCTTTTGAAAACATTTTAATTCTTTAATACTTAAATCTGACAAATTACAAATTTATTGCATTATACTTATTAGCATAAGGAATTTGTATATTTTGTTTCAAACATACCTTCTTTCCTTACACTATGTAGTATACATATATGTTTAATATTCTGTATATTTAATTGTCCAAATAATATTTCAGGATTAAAGAAGCATGCATTCTATTAAATATCATGTTAGGTTCAGCGATGTTACTTGTTGAAGCTCTGAACAATGAGGACGAACTTGCTGGACGCGAGATACTAGCAGATCTTGGTATCTATAAAATGTCCCCTGAACTTGCTTTAAAAGTAATTGGAACAAGGACAGACATAACCTATGTATAAAATTTTTTCCTTATGCTATGTCATAAAAAATGAAATTATTTAATTTTGTATATAGTATACTACATCCTTTTTAAAAATGATGAATAGACATTAATGCTTTAATTAAATTTGTAAAATTGTATATTTAAATTATTAAATTTATGTATATATATTAATTTATATTTAAAGGTCATATGTATATATAGTATTTAACAAATTAATGTTATTCCACCATTATCTGCTCCTAATAGTAATAATCTATTAAGAGGGAGAACCGCCATTGTCGTAAGGAGACCTTTGAAAGTATCAGACTTTAATTTTGATGATGAAAATGAAGCTGTTGTTTCTATGGATGTGTAAACTCCTATCCGATTTGCAGTTGTTCCTATAACTAATTCTTGTTCATACGTAGTCATGCAATGAACTGGTTCTGTGGAGCCCCTAAAAATTAAAAATATAAAATTTATTTCTTTATTCAAATATATTTAAAACGACAACTTTGATCATGTAATAAAAGATAACATCTTATTTTACTTCATATGAAATTTTAGTTTCCCATCTAGTGCACTCCATACAGCAATAGTTTCATCTAGTGAAGAACTAATTAATGTAGTTTCATTAATTGCCTCTAATTGTAATATCTGAAAGAAGAGCAATTAAGTATTTCTATACTGAATATTTTTATGATCATGTTTTAGAAATAACACACTTCACATTCATGGCCTTTCCAAGATGCAATAATAAGTCCAGTACGAATATCTAAAATTGTTAAAAAACCTGATGCTTGACCCAATGCTACCCAATAACCACTAGGTGCTACTGCAATACATCGAATCAAACCTGTTGGATTTACAGATACCTGAAGAAAAAGGAAATAATTATTTTATTAAATAGCTTATAATGGCATACTTAATATGATAATACTTACTTTCATTTCATTGACATACTGAAATGTTCTACAATCAATAACTCTCAGAGTAATATCAGTTGTACCCACAAGTAAAGTTGTACATGGGGGAGGACTTGCAGCTAGTGTATTTACAGGGACTGGACGTGAGCTTTCTGGACATCCAAGAAGGGAACCCATAAAAGGATCCCAGCAATGAATTGTGCCATCACAGGTAACTACATATCGTAAAGATTCTAGGAATGTAAGGGCAAGGATCGACTTTTTATGTCCAGTATAAGTATACTGACAGGATGTGACAGTGTTTCCATCCCCCTATTGATAAAATATGCTACTTAAGTGTAAGCTCTTTTTATATATATATAAAATATATGTCTCTATATCTATTAATATAAGATTTTTATATTGAATACCACTAATATTCTATTATTATAATATTTTCTACATTAATTGATATAATCTTATTACTTTAATTTCCTTTGTTTTTATTTATTTTCTTTTTTTTTTAAATTTCTTTTATTATGAAAGATTTCTCTGCCTGTTTGTCTTTCTCTTGGCATTATTCCAAAGTCATAGTACAAGCAAAAAGAAAATGATTTCTAATGTAAAAGTAGATTGAAAATATAGAAAAGGTTTTATTCTATGTTTTTAATTTACTTTCACGTAAGAAGTCACCTCCGTTTCAGATGTATCACGATTTTAGAATTACATTGCATACGTTTAGGATTGGTATAACATATGTATAATTTTACCTGACTTCTTAAACTCCATAATTTCACAGTCTTATCTCTTCCTCCACTCATAAAACTATTCTCATTATCTAACACATACAGGCATCTAATACTATTAGTATGACCGCTGAAAGTTTGGAGTTTTATTTGTTTTATATTAAATGCTGTATCTTTTTCTGATCTTCCAATTTCATGTTCCCAATATGCTAACCAATTTCCTCGTAACTGTCTTCCATTTGATAAAGAACAATTTGCTTCACGATTAGATATTATGTTTTCTGAAGTAACATAATCCCCAGCGTCATTCGTTTGCACAGCAAACCTATTTCCCACAATTGATATATTTTCAAAATTAACTGCATCTTTATTTTTTATTTCCGTATTTCCTGTTACATTATAATTGTTGTATGATGTATTATACTTGTTGTCATCTTTAAAAGAATTGAAAGATACATTAAATTAAAGATCTTAAGTAAAAAGATCTATAAAAACTGTAAAAAGAGGGAAGTAAAAATAAATGGAATATAATATAGAATATACCAGTGTTAAAAATCGTTTTTGTTTCTTGCTCATATTTATGACATAAATTGCGTATATGTTCATGATTTTTAAGTATTTGTTCCATTACTTCACTATCAATACATTTATAAAAGAGCATATATGTTTTATGAGCAAATTCTGTTGTAAATACAGCTTTTAGTTCTTCAAGTGCCTAAATATATGTTGGATATTTAATAAACTGCAGTAACTATTAAATATAAAAATTTATCAAATAATATCTTTAGTTACCTTATTCTTTTGAGTATCAGCGGCATCTATATTTTCTACAACTGGAGGAGAATAAGAATCAGCAACATCTTGATTAAAATTTGTTTGAGGTCCCAGAATATCTCTATTATCTTCATTTAAAATCTTTACACTATAAAAATACATATATCCATATATTATACTTTTATTATAGTAGAACATATGATTCTCTCATATGTTTATGTATTTGTTATGTTTAAAATAATATTAAAATATGTAATGTAATATGTACCTTATAAAGTGCTCACTTATTGTCTTTTGGTGAATCTCATCCTTAACATTTTCTGTAACATCTTGATTAAATGATTTATCAAATGCTAAAAAAAAACGTTGAATAGGTACAGCTAAATGATTTCTTGTAATGACACTACCCAATCGTAAACTAAACATAAATAAAGTTTCTAAACATTTTTCTGTCATTATCGAACGTGCGATTATACCATTGGGAAAAGTGAATCTTGTGGATGATAATATACGAACTGTAGGATACAGTATTGCTTTCACGATTGGTTCCTAAAATGGAAAGTGGGAAATTGGGTATATTGTCAAATATGCACTGTTCAGTGTTAAAAAACTTGTACAGTATTTATCATACATGAAGTATATCCATCAGTACTGCGTCACTAAGATATGGCGTAATATGGTTTAAAAGGGTTAAACATGAAATAAGTCCCCCTTCTAAATTTTGTGTCAACTTTCTTTTACAAAGCGCTAGAAGTTCTACCATGTGTGCAAAATATTGCAATACTATAATTTGTTCTCCATATAAACCTATATAAATATTTAAATTAGCTTCATTTTTAGAACTTTAAGTTGGTGATTACATATATAAATTATACAAATAAAATAACCTGCAATAGCTGCAAGGCATTCCAACACTTTATTAGCATTATGATCACCAAGTAAAACTTTCTTATTCCAGGGAATACCTTCAATAAACAAGGAAGTATCATCGGTTATTGTTAAGTTCTCTTTCCCAGTGTAACATAATGTAAGCATCCTCAATAAATTTCGTGATAAATATCGGGCAGTAAGCACGGGACCAAGTCGATGAGACAACCAGATAATAGATTCAGCACTCATTTCAGATGTTGTGCACTCATTCGATGTAGACTTTTGATAAGTGTGATCCAATTGGATATTTTCATGTTCTGCAGTGCTAGATTTATTAACATCCATTTTTAATATTGCAGAATTTTGTTCTTCAACTCCTATAGTACATGTTTCCTCAGAAGTATTAGTAGGATGGCCAAATCCACCATAAGTAAATTCATCATTAGAAGTCTTACTTCCAACATGACAACCAATATTACTAAACTCTGTCAGAGATTTACTGGAAGAATTGGATATTTTTGGTATAGGAATTGTTGGCGATTTAACAGATTTCAGTGGTGAAATTTTACTTCCCTCTTCATTTAAATCATCATTTAGATTCAAACTCAAATCAACATTTAGATCAATATCATATGTTGCACCAGAATTTAGAGATATCCAAGAACTTTCTTCTGTTTCCATTGTAAATACTTCTATAGTAAGGAAAGTACATAAAAATTTTTACAATTTTTTAAATATATGTATGTTTATTATATTTGATCGCTTACCCTCGACATCATTGTCAGCTGAATTTATATCACGTGCATAGTCACCAGTTATAGGTACAGGTGATAAAGTAATATTATGTTCTGAATCTGCAGAAAAATCCTCATCTAAAGGAGATAAAATTCCTTCTCCATCATTACATATCCCACTTAAATCACAACTCCTGTAAGAGGAAATAAACTCATCAGAAGCTATTCATATTAATGGATATATTTATACATATACGCTGGTATAGTATGTTTAGTAGGGAGTCAATTAATACACTGCTGTTAATATTAATATTAAGAATAACTTACACCGGGATGCTTTGAGTATACAAATTCTGTAATACTGGACAGTGAAAGTCTCAAGTCTAACTATATATGCATGTTGTGTATATATTGATTTAAATTAATTTCCTTTTAAAATTATGTAATTTATGTTAGAACTATTTTACTGTAATATAATTGTTATATATTTAAAAATTTTGTATGTGATTTTTCTTACTTGAGATTACCAGTTTTATGAATATATGTTGGAGATCCTTGCACATAATCTCTGTAGCCTCCAACTGCTTCCACAAGAGGTGCAATAAAATTTTCCAAAAATCGTCGTAAACCCAATCTTACCATAAGCTTAAGCAAGAAATTTCTATGATATAAACGCGTAGTTTTCAATTTTGCTATTAATCCTGAAGGGAGAATATCAGCATGAGCAAAATTATCTATAAAGGAACCATTTTCATATAATTTCATAATGGATAAAAGGAATGTTTGTGCAGTATCTCGAGGACCCAATGCTCTGGAAAAATACCAATTATACAATACATTAAAAAAAATAGTAAATTAGAAAAAGATTAAAATATTATAAATATCAAATATATCAAAGAAAGCTATTTAATTTTATTATAAAGTATAATATTTTATAATGAATATTTGAACATTCATAAAAATGAACGAAAAATCTTATAATTTATAAATAACTTACTTAGCAATAGGATCAAATAAATGCCATGCAGCCAAAACAGCACTATAAGGTTCTTCCATTACTTGCTGTATATGAGGCATTATTAGCTCTAAATATGCTTCCCTTGCAACTCCAGTATGGAACAATACATGTTCTAATTCTCTTGCAATTGCTTTAACTTTACATTCACTGATCTTACAAAGGAATTTTGTTTTTGTCTTACATATAAAATCTATATCTTCTTCAGACTTCATTATAAAATTTAATTCACGAACTAAATTATTATATTCTTGTAACATTTCTACAATATTAAACAGATATTTATAATACTTGGAAAATGGAAATAAACTTCCAGAAAGTATTGGTTGTAAAAATTGATGTGCAGATGGTGGAGGTAGACCCATGTGTGTAATAGTTGGGTAACGAAAAGGCATATCAGTTACCTGAAAAATCACATAATATATAATTTTATTATACAATATAACTATATCTAATCTAATCAAAATATTACAAATTTATAATGTTATATATATATTAATAATCTATTAATCAACATATAATAGATTAATATAATATAGAAAGAGATGAATACATAATATAAAGTAATGTCATTAAATATTTATTATAATAATTACTTAGAGAAATACTTACTTCTATGTTATCAATATCGTAACTATTTGGTATAATATCAACTTGAAGCAATAAGGCAACAGCATTTCTTACACATTTAGGTAGACTATCAGCCGACATTTTCAAGATGTTTAAGCATGTAGCAAGTCTTTTTACAAATGATACTTTTTCAACATTCCATGTTGCTCGAAATTTATTAGACAAAAATATTTCCAAAATTAAACAACCGAGAATTTGTTGTTCCTTAATACGTCCACTAGCCACAATTTGTTTGTAATTTGTGGATGACTCATGTAACTCAAATTGCGGTTTATAAACTTGAGAGCTTACTTTATTCATAAATGCATGCATAGTTTCCACATGCAAAATAGCTGTAACAGGGTTATAATCTTTTGGAAGAATTATTGTCTGACTTGTAGATTTATCTTGTTTAGCATTGTCTTCAGTAGTGAGTAAAGAACCTCGAGAACGACTTAATAATCGACTTAAGACCAAAGGAGACGATCTCGATGTATTTATAATTGATGTTGGTAATTCTTCTTCTTCAAATCCAGAACTATGACCTTCATCATCACTAGTTCTATTCCCAGATTGATCACTTTCTATAATAAATTACTGTATTAGTTTTAGAAAGAAACAAAATTATGTCAAAAAATTGAAACTCTCATATTAGACATACTATACTTATTGACTGAGAAAGATGAGCGTAGTCGGGGTGGGATCTTACACCAATAAGGTGAAGGAATGATTTTCTGAGGATGTGGTTGTGTAAAAAGTTGAACAATTCCAGAGTTAGTTAAAGTAGTATGATTGTCAACAAGTTGCAAACAGACGTTCTTAGATTTTACTGCTGCTGAACCGGATAATCTATAATGTAAAAAAATGAATAATAATAACATTGATATATGTTATCAATCAATGTTAGAATAAACAAGCAATATTTACTTATAACCAAAAGTTAGATCTATCCAGTGATGTAATCTTTCAGAAACATGAAAACTTTCTAAAGCTTCTCTATGTCTTTCAATAAAATCTTCTGGAGATGTCGCCCATCCAGGAATTTCTAAATCTGGCAAATCTTCATGAATGGACTGTAATTTTCAAATAGTTATATACATATTATACCTAATTACATATATTATGTAAACTATATTATGTAATTTTATTATTTTTATCTTGCCTTAAAAACTCTAGGATCAGTAAAAAATTGTGGTATACATTCATCTGGACTCCAGTCATGTAACCTTTGTATCGAGGCAGGATATTCACCTGGCACCCATTGTGATCGTACATATTTACAAAGGACAGATTTATTATAGCGACGAGAAAGATAAACGTAGTACGTGATTTCTGATAATACATCTGATACATGATGCCCCACCTGCAAATATTACGGAAATTATAATTAATTAAATAATTATTGTATCAAGTAATTTAATTGGTAAATATTGTTCATATACATACTTCAGTTGATTGTGAATCAAATGTTAAATCTAATTGTCTGTCACCTTTGTTCAATCGAAATTTAGATTTTGTCAAATCTCTCCAATTACCACCACATCTTGATGTAAAATCTGTGACCCAAGGCATTACATGATGACAACTTGGATCACCGTATCTTCTACCAGCCAAATTATTCAATGCAGTTAAATAATCGTAATTACTAATACAATTATACACCCACATTTCACACAATTTTTCAATATTTGCATTTATTCCAAATTTAAAATTTTCTTGTACTATAGAATTTGATGAAATTGTATCTAAATTCTTTTTACAGCCATTAAAATTTTTTACTTTAATTTCCTGACTAGTAGAAACTTTGAAATGTTCATTTTCAGGTTTTATATATATATTGTCACTTACTTTTGGTAACACCTAACAATAAAATCTGGGAAAGTAGTTATAATTTCAATAGAAAATTAAATTAATAAAAGATATTTATAAAAATCTTGTGAATATTAACCTGAATAGTAAAATTATCCATAAGTAATATATCACTAAGGGTAATTTCACCTAATACTAAACCCCGATCATGTAAATCTCTAGATAATTGTAATAGCTGATATATTAAAAACAATGGTTTTCCATGACTCATACTTAAAGCAGCAGGACTGTACATTACACACCTTTAAAAGCAATAAATAATTAACAGATAATCAATTACAAAATTAATAAGAAATCACAGTTGGAATATATAATATGTACTTACTCACGGAGAGAATATTCTGCAGTTTGCTCATGTAATGTTAGGAAGGCAGATGTAGTTTCAATAGCAAACAATATTGGAAGAAGATTGCAATGTATTTCGGTTGGTGTACCAGGCAACACAGATACCACTGATCCATTTTGTATTTGTACCAAAGTACAACCATACATTTTTTGCAATACTTCTTGCATAATCCATATATCGCTTACATTAGCAGTTATATTGTATTGTTCTCTATGTTCTATGCAATTCCATGGACCTGTACGTACAAATAAAAATGGACATATATATGTACATATAAAACCAAAAAAATAAATTTATTTTTCCAACATATAATTAGAGTAATTAATTGTATTACATACTGTAATACTTTTTATAACATTCTTTCCACAAATTTCTATAATTAGTTTCTGCAACATAGTGCATTAATTGTGAATATGTTAGATCTGAATGAGTATTTCCATTTATATTCCTTCCTCTTGGGAGTGGAACAGCATATTTATGCTGTTTTTCATAAATCTAGGAATTAAAATAATTATCACATATATCTCTAAAAATGTTATGGACTTTAATAATATAGATTACACAAAATACTTTTAATTATAGCTAATAATATCATAATTGAATCTAGCATATAGCAAAGTTGAATAAGAGTGTGAATAAGAAATCTATGTAAATCAATCTCATCTTGTGGCTGGCACGCAAAAATTAATAAAATATACATATATCATAATTGCCATATTATTGTATTTATAACTTACAAAAGACAAAAAAGCTGTATAAATATTCCATCATAACTGAAAAAGTATTTAAAACAAATTAAAGAAGTTAGTGCCTTTATCTATATAAATTAACATACTCTAACATATATTCTTATCCAGTCTGGACCCAGATCTTCAAGTGTAGGATAAGCTGCAATTTCATCTTCACTTAATCGTTCGTGATTAATAAAAGAGATCGGACCTGTGTTAACTAAACTGGTTAACCAATTTTTATGAATGGTTAAACAAATTCTACCATCTATTACTTTTATATATTTTGTGGGTACCAGCAACTCTTTTGTCATTACATCCATTTTTTATCCTTATGGTTTATATCTACAAAGATAAAATTTTCCGATTTATATATTTTTTCTGTTTAAATTTTTAAGTTTAAATAAAAAGAAATGTAATGTAACACTGTTTAATCGTTAAATTCATACCGTATCTGCACTATAATAAGGCGAAAAGTTAGTTCATTAAACATCTACTACGTATGTTTATTATTTTTTAACGCCAAACACAGCTGATTTGTATCAAATGAACAGCTGACACTAGACGCCATATTTAGATGCAATTTTGTAATACGTAATGATTGAAATCAAAGCTGAAATGTATTCAAAAATAACTTTCTATGCAGCGCGATTCTTTTTCTATTAAAATATTTCGTAAATTTTTTGTTACGCTTATTACATGTAATATTACGTATTATATTGTTCTAGGGCATAACCTATAATTTCCGCGAAAAGATATGCTTATACATATTATACAGAGCTTTACTCATGTCTGTATAATATGTAAGTATATATGTACATATATACTTACTTACAATGAATGGAAAATTTTTAATAATTTTTGTAATAATAAAAATGGAGAAGAAAGTTGATTATCATAGAATGAATTATAAACAAGTTTATTCTCAAATATTTTTTTATAACACTTTCCTCTATTTCAATTTTTTCAGTAATCAAAATGAAAATATTTTTAATTATATTGTATAATTATAATAACATATAAAATTGAAGATATAAACAATCAATCATATTCGTATGTATTTAAAATATTTATATTTATCTTACTTTCTTTCATTGCAGCTTTATTGAAAGGAAGACAAAGAAAGGTCTACAGAAATAAAAAATTTCAGAAAAATGAATGAATGTAAAAAAAGAATGATTTATTTTATTAAAAATCAGTTTGTAACTTTAGTTACAAATTTCTCCGTCTATGACATTTCATGTTCATATGTTCATGTTTTGTGTAGAAAAATTTAGTTTATAAGAGAGTCATATATTGATTATTGATTAAACTATATAGTATTAATACAGGTCTTTGTTTCTCTTTCCTTACTTCTTGCATTTCTTCACATATCTCCTTTATGTACTTTTTATGTCTTGGATGTCTAAAAGAGCAGACAAAAATTTTCGTTAACAAAAATCTGTAAATTAGTTTTAAATAGGTATTAACCCTTTGCAGTCGGCATATTTTTCTGGTGATATCAATTAATTGAAGTTTATATTTAATGTCACTTTTGACATAAAAAAATTATTTTGGGACAAATATATTTTATTGTATATTACTTATAGTGTACAAAAATTAAAAAATTTTAATTTTGTAAAGTAATATTTGTTAAATCATAGAAGTTAATCAGTGATATTTGTTAAAACAATCACCGATATGGAGTTTCCGAGTACAAGTACTGCAATAGGTACATGTTTCTCATCTTCCTCCTGGGATTCTTCTGATCGAACTTACTGCACAATCTTGTTTACTTCCTGAATGAAGTATATGGAGTGTATTATTTAATTTAATTTCTGCATGTGAGATTGAAGGTTGCGTTCTAGATGAACGGCCTTGCCGAAGATTTTCTACTAATTGTATTTCTAACAATTCCACTAATTTGCAATTAGTAGTTCTATAGATTTTGTACGTGTTAGCGATTTTTCATGGTTATTTTATTTTATGGCTTTATATATTACATACAATTTGATAATGTACATTTCCATATCCTTCCCAAAATAACGATTTCTTGAGGAAACAGTAAGTTGGTGCATATTGGTCAACACGATCTATTGCTCGTATTTTTTTCATATAATTTATAGCGATAATAGGCCTTGTTATACCTACTGTATCATCACAACATATGTTTCTTTTAATGGATTGTTTTCTTGCTTCATCATAGGTAATAAGAAAAGTTACAACTCGTTTGCGCTTTCGCGCAGAGTAATGTATTATTTCTCTTATATGCCACAGTAGACTTTCCCAAAAATTTAAGTTCTTTAATAGCAGCTGGAAAATATTTTCCATTTGGCATTATAGTATCAGTTAAATGAATTTTTAATTTCAGCTCATCAGTAAGTGGCATACTTGTAAAGTAGTTTCTATTAAATAACTTTCAACATTTGGAATGTTAATCAGTATTCTTTTAACTAACGTCAATGTAATTCGAGAATTAATCGTAAGTCCTAGTTTGAGCGGCTTCTTAATTAACAAACTATTATAATAGAGTAAGATTGAATGAACATAACCAATCTCCACATCCGTTAATACGTAAATTTGTATCAATATTCCATTTAGTATGTTTGTTTGGATTGTATGTTACAAAGGTTATTTTCTCTTTAAATTTTACTACAGATTCATGTACACAAATACCTTTACCAGGTATGTTCTGCAAAATTTGTGTTGATATATTGTAGAAAATTGTCTACCTTTTAAGTAGAGATTTTCAAATTTTTGCCTTGAGAAAGATTGATGTATAGATGTAATGTCTAAAAAATTTGAGAGAATTTGAGAGAATGCAAATGGCACTGTTTCCATATTAAGATTACACCAACATAAGTTATAAATTTTTCATGTCCCATCCACCCACGAATACCAAATTGAGTTTTTGGACAGTTGCTTTTCACTTATCTTCCTTTTTGCATACTCATTTATCTCTTGTACTATATTCTTTATTAATATATTAATAAAATATACTTTAAAAAGTCCAATAATTTTTTTATACTCTGTGGTACTTGTGCTTTTACTGTTCATGGAGAAGCTTTAAAATCAAAAGTAAATGGCAAATTGTCTTAATATTCTGTAATATTCTCCATTACTTTCACCAAAATCTTCTATTTCTTTTGCATGCTCTTCTTTATTATTTTCACCATCCTCATTATAACTTTCAGCCTTTATTATCTTTCATTGTTTGGCAGAAATTATATTACTGTCACTAGTTTCACTATCATTATTTACATTAGAAATATTCATATTTTGATCATACATTTCAAATTCAAAGCCATCATCACTTTCAATAGTACGAAAATCATTATTATACTTCTTTGTCATTTTTAGGAATCATTTTAGGAATAACATTATACTGATAAAATACACTTAACATCAAATATTGTAATCTTGCACATAGAATATCAGAGAATATCTTGAATTACCTTCCTTAGTACACAAAATTGATTACAAATTGTTTCTTCAATACAAAAATGTACTGGATATTCAAATGAAATTATTTTTAAAAACTAAATTGCAAGATTTCTTAGAAATACTTAAAAAGAGATGGTAAAAAATAATAAATATTTACAATATCTCTTCAATATACCTATGTTACCTTTTCTTCATAGAAAAAGATTATATCGCCATAGTGACGCCATCCGACTTTAAAGACAGATTTTAAATAACGCTACTATAGCGATATCCAACGGCAAAGGGTTAAAAATATTATTATAAATTTGTGCTATAATAAAAGCAATTCAGAAATTCTATTCTATTATACATAATATCTTTTTCTTATATACAGATACACAAACAGAATTTAATTTATAGCATTCAAATGAAATTTGACTAAATTAAGGATCATTAATTTTTTAAATTTCATTTTTTAATATGATTTTATAAATAAATAAGTAATAAATAATAACAACAACTTACTTGTCTATGATAATTTGTATACTTTTTAGAAAATCTTGGTCTTCCTCATCAATTTCTAAGAAACTTATTATTGTTCTTATAACACTCATTTCTAAAAATAACGCAAATATTTCAATTGGAATTTTATGTGAAATCCTCTGGAAATATGTAGACATCTGTGCAACCATAGAATTTTTTAGACTTCTTCTAGAACTACCAGAAAGTTTGTCTCTTTCGGATAAAATAAAATTAATATTGACATTAACTGGATTGTTATTACTCAAAAAACAATCATTTGTTACTGTTTTGCTTTCAGATCTATTTAAAACAGGTATCGAATTATCTAATCTTTGAAAAAATTCTCCAACTTCTTGATTATTCATTCTTTTTTCTTGATACCTGTCACGTTCCCAACTTTGAATTCTTATGTTCCCTTTTTCTCCGGTTTTTAAAAGAATAACGTGACTGATAGAGTTTTCTCGACAATATTCAAGGATTTCTTCAAGGGAAACCAGATCTAAAATTGTAACTTTGAGTCCAAGACTCCATAATTCTTTTAAGAGATCGATCATCTCCTTTTCTCGATGATGATTGCCCATACAAGAAATGGCAACGTCGATACCGTATCTGCATTCTAAAGATTCTGAAGTTTCCGAGACTGCAGAAACAAGTTTTTCTAGTGAGATACTAATTCCTGCGCCATATTGTTTAATTTCTTTACTGGCCATTCCTGTACGTTCAAGAATTTTTTTAAAAGAAGAAAGCATTTTATCATAACGACCTCCTGCTGCTATTACTTCTTCTCCACCTTTCTTTTTACGCCGCTTAACTTCGTAGGTAATTTGATAAATTATACCACTATGTTGATTTATATTGTGCACTAGAAGAGGTACAACCAGTACAGGCCACTGTTAAAAAAGAGAAAGAATTCAAATTTTATTACACCTTTATATAATATTTGTATGTTTACCTTTAGAATAAAAATTATAGGATGATATATGTAACAAAAGAAACTTCTTTAATCACAAATAATTGTTTTAGTTATATTTTAAATATGATTTTATTAATATAGTACAATTTTTACCTTTACTCCAAGTGTTTCAATATTTTCCATAACTATCTCAATTTCCTTCAGTCCTTCTCTAGCTAAAGCAGCAGCATCTCCTTTTCTTCGCGTAATTGTTTTTAAAACACTATGAATTTTAGCAACAGAACTTTCCGTTTCAAACAAATTGAATAATGTCTCCATAGCCTGATCAGTCAAACATAAACTTATTAAATGTGTCTGTATTTGAAACTTTGTAAATTTTCCATCACGTGCATCTCGAAGGATTGAATAAATATCTTGATATTTTTCTTTATCTACTCCACAATACATTAATACAGCTTGTAGTAAAGAAGTGTGGTTCAAACGAATAGTAAAATTTCGTTCTTGCAATGGAGGTAATTCATTGATGATTTCCCAGACAATGTATATTAATTCACCTTCCATTAGAAGATTATCAGGGGTAGGATTTATTATATCAAATGCGCATTCGTAAAGTTCTCTAGGATGAAAGCCCAATACCTAAAAATAATATGAAATATAGAAACTTTGCTAACTTATATAATATTTAAGTACTTAAAAAAATCAATGGTTTATTCCTTAATTGCTTTTAGAATACAATAAGAAATAAACATCTCGTATTAATAGAGTAATTTTACGATGATATAAACTGTTTAGTAAAATTATACCTTTTTTTCTCTAAAGACTCTTTCAATTGCATATCTTCTAATATGTGGTACATTATTCCATACTATGTATCTTGCAAACGCAGCGCGTAAATCATGAGGGATACAAACAATGTTTCCATTACGAGTCATTAATTTTACACTGGAAGTTGAAAAGCTACAGAATTGATGCGATTTTGGTATCAATAGAGGAGTTCCTAAGTAAACACCACCATGTCTTTGAAAAATCTCGATTACTTTGCTTTTAACTCCTTCTTGATGTTTTCTCCAAGCAATAAAGTTAATATGCCCCCTACTAGGTAAATTCATATCGTAAGTAATATCGTCTGCAGGACTAACTTCCTGCGTGAAACAGCATGAAATCAAATATTTATATGCTTTGCTTTGATTATTTGAAAGAGTGCGCCGGATCATTTCTTGCAATTCCGTCTCTTCAAGTCGGGCAGGAGGCAAATATTCCGAAGAAAGGAGTTCTTGAGCAGTAGGCCGTTGACTAGGATCATGATTTAATAACCACCTGTAATGACCGAGAATTAATTAACACGTATTTTAAATTAATTCATTTTAATCTGTACTACATGCCGTAAAATATGAATTTGTCGTGACATATCAGCTTGTTGTATTTCTGATGGAAGTATAATTTCTTTCGATCGTAAATTAAGCAAAACTTTAATTCGTTCCATTCCTGTAGTTAGAGGTTTGTAACACATTTCAAACAATATTATTCCAAGACTATAAATATCAACTTTTTGATTGTAAATAGCTTTTGCTGCTTTTGTTGTAAGTTCTGGAGCTACATAAAGTGCTGTGCCTACTTGTCCTGTGAGAGATCCAACATCTTCTGTGCCAAAACTAATCCCTGAAATATATTACATAATACATTATATATAGAGTGTTTGACTACAGGTGTAAAAAAATTTAAGGGATGATTCTTAAAGCTAAAATAAGATGAAAATCAAGAATGAAAAAAATTACGTTTTAGGCTTTGTTTTTAGTTATTAACAATTAAAAATTAGCCGAAATATCCTTACACAAAGATAAAGTAGATCAGCCTAAGCAGCGAAGTGCACAGAGATGCTCAAATCGAACGATACATGGGCGGCAGTTTACCTCGTACAAGTCGTAGAGAAGAGGATTGTGACATTTGTAAACCGTGTAAACCACGCTGCGCGACGTTTTGAAAGGAACATCGTAGATTAAACATTATACCTGCCTACTGTAAAAAGCAAAGCCGGAAACGCAATTCTTTTATTTTTGATTTTCATCTTATTTTAGCTTCAAGAATCGCCCCTTAAATATTTTTACACTTGTAGCCAAACACCTTGTATATACGTGAAAATACCTATAGAAGAATAGTACATAAAGAAGATTAATCGTCGCTGTGAAGATATTTACCCTTTTCAAAACCTTGAGATTCTTTATCAGTTTCCATTGTTTGTACAAAGGATGAAAGTATATTTGTAGTTGCTAAACCAAAATCTCCGATCTTTACATGGTCATTACTATCCAAAAATATATTTACTGGTTTTAGATCTCTATGTATCATTCCTTGTTGGTGAATATGTGCTAGACCTTCCACAATTTCTCGAAATAATCTCCACACTCTTTCTTGATCTTCATAAACTCCATTATCAATTGCTGTCCGAAGAGTACTCTTTTCACAGAATTCCATTTGAATATACATAAATGGAATTTCTCTGACTGTTTCTTTTGATTCATTCATATCCCCATTTTCATCGCTTTTTATATTTGATGCAGATGCTTGATAATTTGTATCTCCTACAAATTCTATGCTATCAGAAGAATCCATTCTTAGAAGATTCTGCATTCTGGAAAATTTGTTACAAATTACTCGTAACAACATAAGGTTCAATTAATATAAATTATACAGGGTGGTTGGTAACTGGTGGTACAAGCGGAAAGGGGGTGATTCTACGCAAAAAAGAAGTCGAAAATATAGAATAAAAAATTTTTTTTTTAATTTTTCCATCGAGACAACGATCTACAGTGAGATCCGTTATAACGAGACGCGATAAAGTGCACGCGTACCGAGCGAAAATTCAAAGTCGATTTTCTCGAAAACAAAACCTCAAACGAAAAATTTTTATTCTATATTTTCGACTTCTTTTTTCGCGTAGAATCACTCCCTTTCCGCTTGTACCACCAGTTACCAACCACCCTGTATATGTATATATGTTGTGAATATATACTTCGATATGCTTAATTTTTAAGTTCCTATGGACAAAAATTATACATCTTATTCTATACTTTAAAGCATATTCAATTACACATAATTTTTTCATTTTTTTTATTCCAATGAATTAATTATATAAAGTAATAAATTATTGTATGCTTTCTAAATTCTGGAATGTATAATTGAATGGAAATTAATTGTTAATTTGTTTGTTAATTTTAGATTTTTAACATTTAATACGTAAATTTCGCACCTATTTATATATCTATTCAAAAAAGAATCTGTTTCTTGAATGTAAACAACTCTGTCACTAATATTTTTGTTTTAGAATAAAATGTATGTAATTTTAATCTTTATATATTTCCAAATTCATGATTTATTTTTATGAGAAAGTATTTTTGTAATATAAAGATATGTCACCTACAAATCATCATTTCAAAAATGAATCTCTTACAAAAACGCACAATCTTCATCACTGTCAGTGTCACTGGACGCATCACTGTTATCCTCATCGCTGTCAGCTGGAAGTGTTGTATTTGTTCGAGATCTGTATGAAACATTCCATTCAACCTCGTGTATTGGTATTGGTGGTGCTAATTTTTCAATATCATCCGTTATTAAATGCTAAAAGATAAAAATTATTCACGAAATTATCATGACTGATCAACAATCGCATCTGATATCAAAATTAATTATTAGGTTGTCCCAAACGTTTCTTTTGTTTTATAAGGAAATAATAAATGCACAACATTTTTTGTTTTATAAAATATTTATTTTATTAAATTATGTGTGATCCATTTTGTTAGAATAGAATAACCGAATTATTTCCTTATAAAACGAAAGAAACTTTTGGGACAATCTAATATTTATATAAAAGTAGTACTTTTATATATATAAAAGTAGTTTCCTATAAATCATTACATGGTATGTGACACACTACAAGTTAAGAAATTAGTTACTAAAAATTAGTTACTAAAAATCTTAAGTTAAAATCTTAAATATTATATTACTATTCAAAAATAAAACAAATACAGACTATCGCAATGTTTAGGAAAACAAGTAGAAAATAAAATAAAATTTTAACGATTAAATTTCAAATTCGAATATCTAGGAATCCTCAAATTAAAAAAATTAAGTAATAAAATAATATAGATATAACAATTACATTAAACAGCTCTGGACTCTTTTTTTCAGAAAATGTCATGGATGCACGTTCTTCTACTGCATCAGTTATTATAGCACTTTCTATCCATGAATTGTAATATCGTACTACATTTTCATGATTCATCCGAGATAACAATTTCACCTCTCTGGTAATTTTTTTGTGAAGTTGTTTATTTTTTGGGTTCAATTCTATCCTTTTAATAGCATAAATTCCACCATCTAATTTATTTTTCACTTTTAGAACATCGCCGAAAGCACCTCTACCAAGCCATTCAAGAATTTCGAATTCATTCGTAATTCTTAATTGACCTCCTAATGGAGGTACATATTGTCTAATATCTGTATCTGGTTCTTCTGGTTCATGATTCTCTTGTTCATCTCTCCGTGGTATTTTTGGGGGCGATAATGCATGGGTTAAAGGCGCCTTTATAAACGAATGTTGTAATAGTTGTTCGGCTGACCAACGTTTTCTTTCATCATTGATAAGGCACTTTAATAAGAAATCTTGAAGATCAAGCTAAAACAATTAAAAAATTGATTCCTTTATGAGAAGAAATGAGTAAAATGTGATTCATTTGTTTCTTCTTACTTAAATATTTATTTAAAATAATTATACTTAGATAGAAATCATTTGCTTTAAAATAGTATTTAATTTGGTTATTTATAGGCGTGCTGTGGAAATTATATTGTTTACGAAATGTACATAATGAACAGATTCAAGTCTGAAGACAAAATAATATAACTAGTATTTTATATCTAAGATCATTTGATTATTATTCGAATTAATTAAAGAGAGATAATAGGAATTTTTTAACAATATGTATATGTCATACATCATATAAATACATGATATTATCAATTTTTGTTAAAGTTGAAGCGTAGAATAAATAAAGAATCTGTTAATATATAATTTCTTATTTAAACCTTTTACTTAAAATTTTACTGAAATAAAATGCATAATTATTTATTAGCAAACGTCTGCATTTCACATTTATAAAGCTTTATTAGCAAACAGTAAAGTGAAATTGATTGTATGTTTACTAAATAAAGGCATAGGTCTCTACATTTAAATTGTGAAGTATGCCAAATAACGTCCGTATAATAAACATGTAGTCTAGAGTACAATAAATATTATTATATTTAATAAATTAAGTCTTTTTGGTTACCCTCAAATATTTTTTATTATAATAATTTCTTTCTATATGTTGTATATTTAGCTATATTAAATTTTCTTTTTTATTTATATTTTATATTAAATATTCAGATTATTTGTATTCTGTATGTAGATAAACACACCTGTACAATTTTTGTTGGATCAATTTTATCTCCAGAAACTATGATTCCTTTTAATAAAGAAAACATAAGAACACCAAAACGGTAGATATCTGCCTTTTTTCCACCTCTGCCTTGTACACTCGGAAAATCTGGTTCAGGCTTGATTATTGTACATGTCTGATAAATATCAGACAATCTTTTATTTAAAGAATAATCTGATAATCTAACTACTCCTGTGTTATCAATATAGATACTGGTATCACGTAGATCTTTGTGGACAACGTTATTCTCATGGAGATATCGTAAAGCAGAAAGGATGCCAGTTGCCAAATATCGCAGGAAATCGATGTCTACTGCGATATTTTCCAGTAAAAAAAAGGAGCAACTCGTACCTATCTAAAATCCGATAATTAACATAGTTGCTATTATTAGAAAATGTATGTATGTATTTGTATTTACAGATATAATAATTTTGTAATTTTTTCGAAATAAATGAACTTTATCATAAATATTGAAATGTTAAGATAGCTATAGAATAAAGTTTATTTAAACGTATAAAATTTAAGTTATTTAACTTAACAAGTGAAACTTATTTCAGGAAATATATTTCATACAATACAGTGGGCCTTCGTATAATGCAAGGGATAGGTTCCACGTTATAGGAAACAGCTTTATATGATACGAACCACATGTATTATGTATATGGACTATGAGTGTGATGTTATACGAATCCGCATTATACGAATTTTACGAGTCCCTTATATTTTACATAGTTCTTCAATTTATTCACTTTTAGAAAAATTAATTCAAATAATTATAATTACAAATATTGTACCTTTGGTTTGCATTATAACTAAATATCATTATACCTACCACAAATTCTTGAAGAACATAAATAAGTACATCATCTTCCTCCTGCAGATACTTCATATTTAAATAATGTACAAGATTTGGATGATGTAATTTATGTAAATGATTTACTTCTTGTTCTAAGCTTCCTACTTGTTTCATGATATGTTGAATATTATTTTCTTCAATTTTATTATTTACTTTTAATGTCCATTCACTAATTGCAAACAATTCTCCAGTTGTCATATCCACACCTGCATAAACGACTGATCCCTTAGTACTATGACCCATACATTTTGCTCTGTACACTTGTCGTTCACCTATAATTATTATACGTTATAGAAATTAATAAAATTGAATTATTTTTTTAATACACAAGTTTGAGACAACAGACTAAAGTTATCTACCAAAATATATACCTCTATTATGATCAAAGTGTAATAATTTTGTGCCCCTATGTTCGCATAGAAAACCGTCAGAACTTTCAGAACTACTAGCACATCTTCGTCGAGAATAAATCCGTGATCTCTCTTGTGGAGATGATGGTATTGATTGAGAAGGATTATTTGATCGATCACAATATAAGCGAATAGATTCTTTCCGATTACGAAGTTCAGCTTTTAAAGCTTCTTGCCTTTTTTGGATTTCATCCTGCAATACCTGCAATTATTTTTTTAGATACAATATCTGCATTAAAACAGATATATTTTTGAAATGATCAATAATAATATGATTAGAACAATTATATGTGTAGAATAGTAGTAGCCTACAGAAATTGTAATTTGAACATTAAAAACAAGAAAGGTAAAAGGATGTTTGACTTGCCATGTTTATTAATTAAAATAATTGTAATTGCAATATTATCGAAATAAGTCTTTTCAATGAAAATTTATAGATTTTTTTATAAATTGACGAATATAATTATTATTAAAATTACCATTTACGCCAGCGAGACCGTGTGAGAGAGCCTCGGCATTAACGAGGTTTATAGAATTTATGGTACGACAAACGCGAAAAAAGTAACGTTGTATTCTTATGTTTACGTTTTTCTTATCTTTAATACGATGCATCTTGATTTGTATAATAAATTATGTACAAAAATTACAGTCATATCTAGTTATGTATAATTAAAATCTTCAGAACGCCTACACTTCCAAAATGGACATATCCACCGAGTCATGCATCATTCAATTAATTTTGTCTATTTTCTACTATTTTAGATTTATAGCTTAAACCAATTGTGTGTAATATCTTGTATATATTTTTGCATATTTTTTAGTCCTACGATATATGTATACATATAAGATAAACACAAAACATGAATCATTTCATCGGAAGAATTAGTTTTTTTAAATTTGATATGTTACATTCACCAAAATATTATCAGTGGAAGAGTACAATTTTCCGGATAAGATTAATTGAAATGCAATCCTCTAAGTATCTTTCATTTCAAGTATGTACTACATCAAACATTGTCCAATTCTTAAGTCGGGTTGATATAAAAAATTTGATAACAATTATGTATAAACAAATATATATATATATGTATACATATAGTGAAATAATTAATTATTTAAGAAGCTATTACTTACCACCTTTTTATGTAATTACTCGCATCTGTCGAGGATACATTTCTTCACCTAGGACATTTTCTTAAGGTGTTTTAGGCACACTTGTTCATAGTAGAGTTTCAGTGTATTAACTTGCAATTATATACACGGTGTCTGACTTCCGGCATGTAGTAATAAATTAATGTGTTTGGTTTTCTTCTTGTCTAACAACGGTTTCTTCTCTGATTTGGTGATGACGCTATTTTTTATCATTTCATTTTCCGTTTGTTGTACCTTATCTTCAATTTATTCACAGATCGGTAAGACCATTTCTGAATTTCATCTACGGACACTTTTTACTGAATAATTGTGGCAATTATTTCTTTGATCCCAGTAATACTGAATATATTTGAAACATGCTCCACCCCTGTTTCTTGCTTTATGGTTTCTTTCTTCACAACGTTGTTTAGGAATCGCTCCAATGAAAAATAATTATTAAAGGGTAATATATCGCCTCAAGCTTTTTTTAACAAATCAGTGCGAGGAAAGTCTAAGATTTCTCTTAGCGTACGATGATGAAACAAAGTTTTGAATTTTGTTACTATTTTCTGATTCCTCGGTTGAAAGAAGCAGTTCGTGGTATTTTCAAGAAGGTACACGACGTCGACATCATAATCGGTATTTAGTCTATCCAGTGCTCATATCCTATGAGAGACACAATTGCATGCTAATAACGACATTCGCCTGCAAGTTCATTTTTCCAGTTGAACTTTTTATAATGGATTTGGAATGATTTTACAAACAATCAGCAAATATTATACATTGCAATTCATCAAAATCTGTTTCCTAGTTTTGGACACAACGGGTAATTCATTTGACATGTTTGAGCGCTTTCGGTTTCTCGTATCTGTGAATAAAAAGATGTAGTTTATAAACTCCACTTGCATTTACATAAAATCCGTTACTCGATCTTCTTGTATTTGGATTTCATATGCCCTTTTTTCTATCCTACGAATTAACGTTCGATCTAGAAGAGCTTTTCACAACAAAGATGTACTGAAGAGTCCATAGCAGATCTTGGACGAAACACTCACTTTCTCTCTCTTCTCTCATTGTGTCTAAGGTATAGGTCTGTTAGGTGAGCCTTACTGAAGAGTCCATACTAGCACAACAAAGATGTTTCATCCATTTTGTGAATTTATCTAGATCTATGCATATTTTAGTCTTTAAGGCATTGTAGGATATCTTTGACAAATTTTGACTCTATATCATTGCTTGGTGTTTTTTAAATCTCCATATCGAACCGTTGCCAGTTGAAAATGTCGAAGGATCGTCAAATTTACCGCTTGATTCGTTTGCCTTTTTTTCAATAACAATGTACTTAAAGAAGTATCGGTAAGTAATTAAAGAAATGGAAGTGCTCTCGAAATCTCCGGAAACTCTCAGCTTATAAGAAAATTATTATGGCTTCCTTCAGAGATATTCAAAGTGATTAAAGTCATTACCCCACCCTATTTGTGTCCTTATATGAAATTATAAAATGTAATATTAAAATTTCGCTGTATCTACACTTAATAATTTGTACGTGTTTAATGGATAATTTAAATTAATTGAAAAATATGTAATTTTACTTTAAAATAAATTAGATTGTTAGATTAATAAATTAAAATTAATACAAAAAGATTGTGAAAAAAGTATCAACTTTAAAAATAACAAATTGTATACAATTGCTTCGTCATATATTTATGATTTTTTACAATCAGCGATTATTATACAATATTTTCAAATACACATATTTAATTTATTTTCTATAATAGAATCCTTGAACAAAACTATTCAAAATACCAAAATATTTATTTTTATCATAATGCAAAAATAATTTATAAAAACAATAAGGTAATGATAAAAATTAAAATTAATAAAGATTTCTCATATTCATATGGCAGTTAAACTTTCGTGGTTCTTAATTTTTAATTTACAACGATTTATAATCATAACAAAGATAATTATTTTAGAAGTTATTAATTTTATAATAGATAGAATACGAGAATTACAGAATATGTTTTAGTCGTTTCATTCATTTCATTTCAAAAAATAAAAAAAAAATCGCGTCTTTTAAAATTATGTGTTTTTATAAAACTGGCAGGTCAAACATCCTTGTAATGTAATAATTTATTTATATTCATTGATTCATATAATTTGTCCTTTTGAAGGAACAGGTTGTTGCAGTACAGAATGATGTAGGACAATAAACTTAGACAGTAATCTCAGCTATTCATTTTATTACAATATGATTTATATAATATACGTATCTAACCTGTCTTTCTTTATCTTCTTTCAACTGCTTTTCCAACATTTCATATTCGATCTTTTCTTGACGTCGTGAAACCATTTCTTCATAAAAGCTACTGTAACTTGGTTTATTATTCTCATGTAAATATTTCTGAACATGTTGCGTTAATTCAAAGATCATTACTTCTCCCTGTAATTGTTTTGTTAGCTCCACTAATTCGGCATATAATACTGCAACTTGTTGATGAGATAAGCCTCTGCTATTTTCCAACTCTATGTTTGGTACTCTGCAAGTTATGTAATAAAAAACGTAAAAACAGTTTTCGTAGTACAGATCACATAACTTTAAGTTATGTCGATTAGATTTAATATACATTCATATTTGGTTAAATTATATTAAAGTCTAAAATTTAAACATTAAATTTCACCGATCTATTTTCACAACTATCCTACCTTGTGCAATTCTCGCATTTATATTTCCGAAACATATTTATATGTATGTATGTATGTACATGTGTGTGTGTATTTAACATGTAGGCATGTATGTATAATGTCTGGAAATGTCCAGACCCTGCATATTAATCAAAATTTTTTCAGTCTAATTTCAAATTAAAAATCGTTTTTATTAAAGTATTAAGTTGTCCCAAAGTTTGTATAAGGAAATAACAGATGCACAGCATTTTTTGTTTTATATTATTTTATTGAATTATGCCTGATTCGTTTTGTAATAGACAATACACTGTCACGTCCCGCGCTGCGCACGCGTCGTAACGTAGGCTAAAACTACCAATAGTACGAGTGAGCGTTCCAATTTGAAATTTAAATAAATTTTAACAATTTGTATATAAACCAAATTCGAACCTCACAACCCCCACGGAATAACCCGTCACATGACAACCCCTCCACGGTAGACCTAAATATAAATAAGCGTAGCGACATAGAAGAAGCGGTAATAATTCCTTAGTTTTAGAGTAGTTAATTCCTCAGTTTTGTGTAATTAGTTTTCTCAGTTCTTGGTGATTAACTCCTTAGTTCTTGGCGATCAGTTCTCATTTCCTGGCAAGTAATTTCTTGTTCATAGTGATTAATTCTTAATTCCTCTAGCTCTTAATTTCTCAATTCCTTTGTTTTTTTTATTCTTTAGTTCCTTAGTTTTTCAGCTTTTAATTCCTTTAGCTCTTAATTTTGCTCTCAGGTTCTTTAGTCCTTTAGTTCTTTAGCTTCTAGTTCTTTGTTTTATTAGTTTCCAATTCTTGTTAGTCTTGTTAATCGACGTGTTTGTATTTGTCAATTTGTAAACTATCGAAAATCTATCAAAATTAAAATCTTGTAATTAATAAGAGCGAAAACGTATTGCGAACGATTGTAACTCCGAGCATTCGAAATTTCAACGACTATTCTGTCAATATCCAATTAGAATACGAATAAACATTTTTTGTGAAGAATATTTGTCTAATAATATAGCAGGATTAAGGGAACATTTATTTTATCCAACTTTAATCCTCTCCTGTGCCAGTACTCCTGCGCATAGCAGGTTAGCCGAAACGTGGAATTTAATTTCAAATCGCATTAAATAACAGACAATACTACAATTTAATCTAAATTCAAAAATTAACGGCAACGCAACCAAAACGAGCCAGACAAAACGTAACAACACACAATTCAATAAAATAATATAAAACAAAAAATATTGTGCAACTACTATTTCCTTATAAAACGAAATAAACTTTTGGGACAATTTAATATTTAACAACCACTTAACTTCCTTAGCTCTCAATTCAGATACATGTAACATATTTTATTGAGGACTAATATTTCACTATAAAATATACAACGAATGTATTGACATAATATAGAAAAACTTCGAGAACAATTACATATTTACAGATTAGCTAGTCATGAAAAATTGCGATTCAAATTATTGGGTTGACAATGATTGCGGATTTTGTCAATTCCACCTAATGACAAAATCCGCAATCACTTAGTTGCCAATCCAATATATACAATGTTAAACAGACTCCTATGTGCAGTCTATTTTATTTCTTATTACTAGCATTACCTATCTTGATCAAGATATTTTATATCAATAAAACGGAGATGTCGGGAGATAATGAATGAAAAAAATCTGGAGATAAGAATAGAAGAAATATATACGATTAAACTCGACGCAAATCACCTTACCAGGCCGGTCAAAATGACTAATTTGACAACTTTATCTTAAAATTCCTATTTCATGATATATTTCTTTCCGCAATGATGTAATGAGTTTTGCAGGGGTAGTTAAAGGAATAATATAATAAACTTTAATTTTGTTTTATTCATTTAATATAAAAGAAATTTTGTATCATGGCTACTTATATCAGTACAAGTGAAATTGACCAGACATATTGGCTGGTACTGGTATAAGTGTAATAGAATTCTATAATCTGTTTACTGAAACCGGACTCGTTTATTTAGATGGGGTATTAGATATCTAGATATAATTTATATTATCTATAAAAGTTTGTTTACATAAACACAGCCGTAAAGTAACGTACAAAGTAATAGGAATAGCTGCTCTTGCCGTTACACACGGTCATTCTGTAGAGCACAGTCGTTGGAATAAGATCTGATTTATCGTTTTATAAAGCAATATTTTACAAGCCTTGAAAATAAGTAAACAATTGAAAGCATCCGAATTGTTGCAAAAACTGAAAAGGATACCAGTGGGATGCTCTGATATCGAAGATAGTGAATTCTCTGAGTGTGATGGAAGTGAACCAGAGGAAAAAGAAATTGAAATTTGTAGTGATAACGGTAATAGTGACATTAGTGACAAAGAAAATGAGTCCTCAGAAAGTGAGCCAGAGAACATTTTGAATGTACGCAAAAGAATACGTGCTCAGCTGTTTCCAAGTTCTGAAAATGAAACTGAAAGTGTACAAGCTAGGCCAAATCCGGCCCCACAGCATATGCAAAAAGAAACATCATGAAAGATAAGGTAATTAGCGCACTTTCCCTATAATTGACAGCCATATGTTGCAACGTATAATATCTTGCACCAAATCGGAAACCTTGTTTTGGATAAAAAATGGACCCTTACAGAAACAAAATTGAAAGCATTCCTTGGAATATTGTACGCACGGGGAGCATACGAAGCGAAAAATTTGAAACTTTCATATTTGTGGAATACAAAATGGGGGCCAAGCTTCTTTTCCAGCACAATGAGTCGGAATGAGTTTCTTGAAATGTTGAAGTTTATTCGATTTGACAAAAAAAATGATAGAAGTCAACGTTTGAAAAATGATAAATTTGCACTAATATCAACCGTATGGGATAAGTTTATTGAAAACAGCCAGAATTGGCATAAACCTGGTACAAACATTACAATAGACGAGCAACTTTCCCCACCAAAGCCAGATGCAGGTTTACACAATATTTACCGAATAAGCCCGACAAATTCGGAATTAAATTTTGGCTGGCATCTGATGTTCAAACAAAATATATTGTAAATGGATTTCCTTATTTAGGAAAGAATTTGTGGTACTCAAACTTACTGAACCGTAAAGTATGATGGGAAGGACCATAATGACCGACAATTTTTTTACAAGTTTGTCACTGGCATATAAATTATTAGTCAAAAGAACCACACTGGTTGGCACAATACGCGGAAACAGGAGAGAACTCCCTAAAATTTGTAAAACGAAGGAGGATACCATGGTTCGCTTTTCGTCGCTGCTGTATCCATCAAATGAGATTACACTCAATTTATAAAAGTAAGCCGAGAAAGGAAGTTTTTATCTTGAGCTCAAAACATAAAGCCGTCAAAATTAGAAAAAGGGCGTACCTGAAACGGTCGAATTTTATAATAAGACAAAATTTGGAGTAGATATAGCAGACCAAATGGCAAAAAAATATAGCGTGAAGTCGGGATCAAGAAGATGACCACTTCAAGTATTTTCAATATTTTAGATTTAGCTGGCATAAATGCCTGGATTTTATATAAGGAAACCACAGGTGAGCAGATATCCAGAAAAGAGTTTGCGTTTCAATTAGCAGATGAACTTGCCGCTGACAATGAAAAATCACGAGTAGAACAAAGAGCATCTGAGATTCAAGGTACGTCAAAGAACTCACCTTATTCACGCAATTGTCAGATAGGGTATTATAATAATAATAAGACCACCATCATTTGCGATGTTTGCGGAAAATGCATGCAGAAGAAAGTTAACGTTTGTAAGAAATGTTACGAATGATAACTTTTGTACCTAATAATTTAAGATATATTTGTATTTCATTTATTCTATTATGCTTATTACGTTTATTATGATATTACTATATTATACTTCTTATATTTACCAATGGAAATTTATTTTAATATTTTTGTTACCAAAGATTTGGGTACTAAATATTCTTCATTATTGTACTTATCTGTACTTATTGTTATTATTATAGTTGTTATTATATAGTTTTTATGATCTCAGAACATGTAGTTCCTTTTCTAAAATAATAATAAATCAATAAATATTAAAATATTCCATTATTACGTATTTTTTAAAGATCAGTAATTTCGACTTGTTTTGGTGGAGATAGCTACCTCTCAACTGTCGGTAGTTTTAATGTTAAAATATGAAAATTTTGAAGATCTTCCTGTATTTGATGGGTAAAAATATTATTCTAATCCATCCTATTTATTTTCCAAAATAAACTCTCTACCCGTTTTGATTTGCACACGTTTCTAAGTCACACTGATAATGAACGATTTTATGTCTTTTTTGCTTTTACTATTTGCACCAAGTAGAAGAATTTGAAAATAGCTTAGTTTCATTTGAGATACAAAGATTATCAATTTCGAATTCTAGCATTCATATTAATATTTAAATACCAAATTCATACTTTTAGCTATTTTCTATGTTTAAACTTTTAAAAAATAATGATTTATATAGAATAATTAAATTCAAACAGTTTTATTACAATATTTTTTAACCCTTTCGCTCCTAACGTCGGATATATCCGGCATGCACAATGTGACATGATAAAATCGTTTGTTCCTTGTGATTGCAAGTTATTGTTATTATTTATACAGGGTCTGGTACTATTATAGGGCCCGAACATAAAGACTGTGATAAATCAAGAAGTATTGTTGTTACGTTCCGTGACTCTCTGCACAAACCAGACTCCACACCTCAGGCAACATAGCTATTAGATGTCTAAACACCCTTATTGCGGACCCTCAATAATCTTAATCGGGTTGGCTCGATAGTAGTCCTAGCCACTTCCCCGGAGTGTGGCCGGACTGCACGACGGCCAGTTCGGTTTCCGGAGAGGGCGGTCTACGACCGACGCTGTCGCCCGCGTCCGCTCCCTTGTCGAGGAGGCCGAGCGGCGTGGTTACGTGGCGCTGGCCGTGGTCAACGCCTTCAACAGCATCTCCTGGGACACGATATGCCGGGCCCTCGAATTTCATCGGGTGCCCGCATACCTGCGGGGTGTGATCCGAGCGTTCCTCCGGGACCGGAGTATCGTCTATACCGTCCGGGGCGGAGGGGTGACCGGGAGGGCTGTACACCGCGGGGTCCCGCAGGGTTCGGTGTTGGGTCCGTTGCTGTGGAACATCGCGTACGATGCAGTGCTTCGGACGCCGATGCCTCCGAAATTGGCACTGACGTGCTACGCCGACGACACGTTGGTGCTGGTCTGGGGCACGGCATGGGGTAGAACCGTCCGCCTGGCGGTGGCCTGCGTGGTCGCCGAGATCAAGGGATTGGGACTGAGGGTGCCCCCTGAGAAGTCCGAGGCAATGTGGTTTTGCCGCAAGGCCGATCACGGGACGCCTTCAGCGAGTTATCGCCTGAGGCTGGAGGGGGCTGAGATCAGGGTCGGAACCAGCATGAAGTATCTGGGCCTAACCCTAGACAGCCACTGGACCTTCAGTGCTTACTTCGAGCGCCTGGCACCGTCTGTTGAGGCGACGACGAACGCCTTAGGACGTTTGCTGCCTCGGCTGGGCGGGCCCGACGTCGGAGTGCGCCGGCTGTACGCCGGCGTGGTGCAATCGAAGCTCCTCTACGGAGCTCCGATCTAGGCAGAGGACCTGATGACCAACCGTCGCAGTCTCCTAGCGATCAGAAGGCTGCACAGGACGGTGGCCATCAGGGTAGTGAGGGGCTTTCGCACCATTTCGGCGGCGGCAGCGGCGGTGCTCGCCGGGTTTCCCCCGTTCGAATTGCAGGCCCTGAGGTGTCGCGAGATTTACCTCCACACTCGGGGTGTGTCGGGCGGGGTGGGCCCGGCGGATGCCGACGTCGGGGTTCGGGCTCGGCGGGCTTTGCTCGACAGATGCCTCGACACGAGAGCGGGTGCACAGGGGATAAGGGTCTTCAGGGCCGTCCTTCCAAACTGGGACGTTTGGTTGGACGGCGGCGGGCCTCGCCTGACCTACAGGGTGACGCAGGTGCTCACCGGACACGGCTGCTTCAGTGAGTATCTGCACCGAATCAGGAAGGAGGCGACCGGGCGCTGCCACCACTGCGATGCGAGCGTGGATTCAGCGCAGCACACACTGGAATACTGCCCGGCGTGGGCACGCCACGACCTCATTGCGGAAATCGGATGGGACCTCTCGCCGCCGACGATCCTCGAGGCATTGTTGGTAAGCGAGAGAAAGAGGAGGGCCGTGACCTCCTTCTGTGAGCAAGTTATGCTTCGAAAAGAGGCCGTGGAGAGGGTGAGGGTGCAGTACTCTCACCCTGAGAGGATTGACCGGCGAGGGCGCGGCAGAGACCATGGACGCGCTTCAGTGAGGCGCGCTAGGTCCGCCGCGCCCCTCGGTGGGGTGCAAACTTAGGCGCTGGCAGTTCAGCGCCCCGGGGCCGCAAAGCAGTCCGGTAGGGGAACCGGGCTGCCTGGCGGGGCGGTTCCGGCGACGAGGCGCGATGTGACAATGGCCACACACCGCTCCATCAAGCGGTGGTATTAGGCGGGGGGGGCCGTGTATCGCTCACACCGGTTCCCGGGCCCCTTTCGATCGCAGCCGGGACGGTCATCGTGGAGGTTTTAGTCGGTTGGAGTCCAGCACTACCACGCCGCTTTTCCCCAAAAGCGACCTGGTGTCCGTGCGGATTTCCTCCACGTTAATAAAAAAAAAAAAGTTCTAGCCACTTAACGCCTCGATCCAAGATGCTCGTTGCCGTCTGAATAATGCTGTCGTCGCTGGGGTGGGCCTTGATGTGAGGTGAAAGGAGGTGTCGGGTGAGGTATCGGATGAGGTGTCTAGAATGTCGAGAATTCGGCCGCTAGTGATGTCCCGAGTCTGGATTCGAGTTTCAGACCCATGCAACAGCGTGTGGTGTCGTTTCCCGCACATACGACAGGATACGGCGGTGCAATGAAGAAGTGCGTGTTCTCTCCCCAGGCACTTGGTGCACACTGATACCTCATTGGCGGCTATAAGGCGTTCTCTGACGGGTTTCGCCTTGAAGATCCTTAAGGTCCTTCAGACCATTAGGTTTTACATAAAGTTGTTGGAGTAAATTGTGATTTATGTGTGTTAATTCAGTGTGTATTCCATTGTGATTGCTCAATTCATAATAAAGTTTAATAAAACCAAAGTTGATAGTTGTGTTGCGACTCAGTTATTTTATTTTATCATCCAACCCTAAAGTTTACGTAACAAGAGAGTCGTCGCTGCCCGTTTGGAGCGACACATGTCGGCGCGGGTGCCGGCTTGGCACGAAAGCCAGTACGGCTTCCGGAGGGGCTGCTCGATGATCGACGCGGTCAGACGCGTGAGAGCCCTCACGGAGGACATGGTTTCCCGGGATGGCGTGGCACTGGCGGTGTCTCTGGACATCGTCAACACGTTCGACTCCATACTATGGAATAGAATAGTAGCGGCCCTGGAATACTTCGAGGAGCCCCACTACCTCGTTCATCTAAGCGCTGCGTTCGACCTGAGACGAGCGACAGCCCCTGCCAGGCTTAGCTAATCCAGGTAGCAAGGTACTGGGTGCCTTGTGCGCTGGTTGGGCGTAACCCCAACTCCTATGGCCCTAGGGGTGCCCGGGTATTGTATGGTGATAAATTTGCGCTAAGGAAAGCAGCCTTTACCAAAGACGAGAATACCTCGTTCGGCTGATCCGCGACTATCTCGACGACAGGTGGGTAGGGTACACCAGCAGGGAAGGGGAGAAAAGGCGGCCCGTCGAGCGCGGAGTTCCGCAGGGCTCAGTGTTAGGACCGATCCTGTGGATCGTCATGTACGACGAGGTACTGCGCTGTCCGCTGCCTCCGGGTGCGACCATGGTCTGGTCATGGTCGCAGGGCGCGGATGGCACGAGACGTTGCGTCTCGGGGAGGTCGCAACGGCTTGCGCGATACGCGCTGTGCGCGGACTGGGCCTGAGGATCTTCCCTGCTAAGCCGGAGGCCATCCAGTTTTACGACAAGAATAGGCGAGAGACTCCTCCGCCTGGTCTGAGCATAAGCATGACAGGGGAAGCTGTCGGGGTGAGATCGCAAATGAAGTATCTGGGTCTCATCATCGACAGCCAGTGGACGTTCGGACCGCACTTCGACTCCCTGGTCCCGAAGATATCGGTAGCGGCTAACGTCTTGTGCGGCCTGCTGCGGAACATCGACGGGGCGGGAGTCGCGGTGCGCCGATTGTACGAGGGCGTCATTCGATCCGGAGTGATGTACCGGGCTCCGGTATGGGCGTATGATCTGATGGTCAGTCGTCGCAGCATCCTGTTCTTAAGAAGGCTGCACAGGGTGACCGCCATCAGAATCGTCAGTGGATACCGAACGGTGTCGCACGCATCGGCAACTGTTTTGGCCGCGTCTCCTCCGTGGGAGCTCGGCGCGTTGGCACTCAAGCAAAAATATACCTACTTGAGAGCGCTGAACCCTGGGGAGGACGCGGCCGAGCAGGCGGCCCCAGACGACGTGGGTCCAGTGGCGGTCTCAGCTGATCAACGAAGGAGGCGAACATCGAGGCGTGGAGGCGGTCCTCCCAAGTTAGAAGACATGGAGGAGCCGCCGCGGTTTCCCGCTCACCTACAGGATGATCCAGGTGCTCACGGGACATGGCGTGTTCGGCGAGTACCTGATGAAGATTGGACGCGAGGCAATGGACATCTGTCACCATTGCAGGGAGGGCAGGAGCACAGCGCAGCACACGCTGGAATTTTGTCCGGCATGATAGCTGCCCCGTCATTGGAGAGAGATTTGGCCTCTTCGGTGATCGTGGAGACGATGCTGGGCGGGCCGCACGAGTACGAGGCTGTCCGTTCCTTCTGCGAGCAAGTTATGCTCGTAAAGGAGCTGGCAGAGAGGGAGAGAAAGAGGAACTCTCACTCTTGTAGGGTAACGCGGCGAAGGGCATGGCGGTCAGGCGGCCCAGGGCCGCTCCACCGCCGCCCCCCTCAGACCGTGTCTAGCAGGGGGTGGTGCTAGGAGTAATGGCCTCCCCTAGCGTCAAATTAATTAGTTAGGGAAATTTGCAGGATTGTCTCAATCAAGAGAATGCGGGGAGAGCACAGGCAGTAATTCGCAAGAAGTCCCAGGGCACTCCTGTCACACGCGTAGCCATTGTGGAGTTTTAGTCGGTAAGAGTTCGACACTGCTCTACTGCTGCCGTCGCGTTATTTCCTTCCCGAAGTTGATCCTTCGCTTGTTGGAATTTGCTGCATTGATGATAATGGTGGAGTCACGTGGCACTGTTTGATTGGAGTTAGGGGGACTGCTGTGTTACTGATGTGTACACTGTTTTATTTAACGGTTTAGTGCATATGAGTTCGGCTCGAAGGACCAACTGTTCGACCGTTCGCGGAGAGATGCGGTAGATAGCGCCAACGAGAGTAGTAAATTCTCGTTACGATAAGATAATCGACACTACGAATTAATCGATCCCCTATTTCGGTTAAGATAATAGAGGTGGTTAAAATGATGATAACACTGAGTTAACAGGTTAAAATATACGCTTTATTTCAACACCTTTAAGATTTAAGTATTTATGTGTGGTGCGTGTAGATATGTTCTCAGCGAAGTGTAAATAGCAAGTTAAGATGATGACTGATGAAAGAACGGAAAACCAGTCAAGATGTTCGCTGGTCTAAGGACGTAAAACCAGAAGCGTAAAACCAGAAGCTGCATAAAATGGCACGATAAAAAAGAGGTTTTCATGATTTCAACAATACATACAGAAGAATTTGTGGATGTACCAAAATACTACAGTGCACAAGAAATTTTACAGAAACCATCTTGTGTATACAACTATGATAAATTGATGGGTGCTATAGACAGGACAGACATAGTCATCAGCACTATAAATTCTACCCGCAAAACAACAAAATGGTACAAAAAGTATTTCTTCCATATGATTGATATGTGCTTATGGAATTCATATTGTCTATACAAATTGGAAATCAACAAAACAATATCAATTGCAGAATTTCGACTGAAATTAATAGATCAAATTTGAAAGAAATATCAGAAAAAACATCCCGTCATCTTACTACATCCGGAAATAATTACTTATCAAGACTCAACGGAAGACATTTTCCTTCACTTTATGAAGCTACAGGAAAAAATATATCACGAAGGTGTGTTGTGTGTGCGAAAAACAATAAGAGATGAAAATCTCGTTATCAATGCCAAGAATGTGATGTTGGGTTATGCGTTTTTCCATGTTTCAAAACATATCATATTAAATTAAATTATTAATCACTGTATATTATTCATTCATTATTTTCAATCATTGGTCAGACTCTTTATACCCATTAAATAAGTTTATATCTTTTATGTAGAAATTATAAGTATATTGTTTTAAAGAAAAGTCCCTTTTCTTTCAAGATAAACTGTCCACGCACAATGTGTACAGTTTCGGCGCAGTGTCGAGTTCAGTACCGAACCGCTGTAGCGAAAGGATTAATATTCAATACTTATTATTATAGCATTATAGCGAATTTTTCCTTAAAACTTTGACTGCCACGCCGAAATTCCCGCAGGGAGGACTTGCTGATGTAAGTCTATGGGGGCTGGCAAACCCACGTTCCCGTAGCCAGGGATGACCGTCGGGACAAGCGTCCCATTTACGTGAGTCCTCTATGTACACCGCAAGGAAGGACGCCGGGAGTGTAGGCGAGAGGTTCGTCCATGCTCTCCCTACGTGGCCTTGGGTAATAGCGCACCCACGATCCTGATGCCAAGGATAGGACCGTCGGAATAAGTTCCCGGGCACTTTGTGTCTTGAGGCCCTCGCTTACGTGAGTCCTATCTGGATCTGTCGAGTACGGTTAGCAGGTCGCCAGCCGGCAGTGACGTGGCGGTACATCCATACGATAGTCTCACCAATGACTTAGGATGGTACCACGGGCGGTCGAGTGTAAGCCCGGAGGGAGTAGCGACCCCTCTGCTCGACCAATTATGGGTTCGGACTCGTGGTGGCAGTGGTTGATGGCCAAGATGCTGGCAAGAGGGCCGATTTAAGGGGTACTTGGCTCCTCCGAATGGCCTTCGGCGAGTGAGCAGCGTCCCACCAGCTCCGGAACCGTCCTGGAGAGACGGTAGGACTTAGAAAGCGCCCCATTCGACTTGAGACGAGCGACAGCCCCTGCCAGGCTTAGCTAGTCAAGGTAGCAAGGCACAAGGTGCCTTGCGCGCTGGTTGGGCGTATCCCAACCCGTATGGCCCTAGGGGTGCCCGGGTATACGCCGAGGTAAGCACCCGTTATCAAAGACTGACAATACTGAATACAAAGACTGACTGACGCCGAAATCATATGTTTCGCTCAGGACGCCACGAGAGTATTTTTATTATTCAAAACATATAATGGCAAAATAATAATAAATTGAAGATGTAAGACAACATTCTTCCCTAATGGATCGTTTATCTTATTGGTGGTCACGGGTAACCACCATGGCGCCTTGGTAACAGTTGATAGCGACATATTATAACAAGGCTTCGTTTATTTCAACAAACCATTCGCATTCGTTATTTCGTCGTAAGCAAAACGTCCAGAATATATTGTTGAAACGTGTAGAAGATAATAGTAAACGGTATTTGCTCATTCTATCCATAATAATAAGGTATTTTCACATTTCTAACTTCAATTATATAATTATAAAGCAGCATTAACGATTATTTTCTAAGGTATGTTTATAATAATATTCGTAGTGAGATGTAATATGTTTGTGGTGATAGTGCTACTGCCGGCTGTAGATGCCGAGATAGATCCTGCTGCTGGTGTAGATGTCGCTGCTGAGGTACGGCTGCTTTTCTTCTCATTTACGTGGAAGAAAAATCGGACTCCGGTCGCCGGGATTTGGACCCGGGGTCCCTCTACAGTACCCCTCAAGATATGGATACAAACACAGTGCACCGTTAGATGCAAGATTTGTTATCATTTTTTTTATTGATTTTTTAATAAAAATGTTTAATTGTTCAATGGGGCACTTTTTATTTCAAAGTATCTCCTCTATATCGGTTGTATTCAAAATGCCCTAACTGTCAATTTTCATTCAATTTTTACAATTGTAAGAAGTTCAAGCGCTCCGGTCACCAATGACCGTGGCGTCACAGGAGAAACCGTGACTGGTCATATATGACCAACGTGGCAGTCAAAGTGTTAATCTGGTTTTCAACATATTGAGTGTTAATCTGGTTTCCAATTGAATGTCGAACGAAATTTTGAACATCGATAAAAAGCGACATATTATACGTGTGTATGTATATATAAATTGCAAAATATGTTATAGAACTCTATTACCAATAACAAATGTTTTCTATTACTTCATATAAATAAAATATAAAGCATAAAACTATACATAAAAAAAGAAAATACAAGTGTAATGAGGAAGATCCTAAACCTGCTGCTTTTTTCACTCACTTTTTACAATGTTTTAGATCATAATGGTCCGTAAAACAAAAGATTTATAGCTTGGGAATGTCATAGAATTAATATTATACTTACTCATCAGGATACTTATCACTGCACATTACATGTAGATCAATTTGTGCATACACTTTAGCTGGACCTGACATGCCTTTCTGAGGCATCAAAGTAATTACTATGTCTAATGGTTGCCATTTCCGTCTATTTTTTTCATGACGTAAATCGCGAAGCTCATCTCCAAAAATACTCTATAAGAACAATAAACCGCCGATTTTAATAAAACTTAAGAATGATACATTTTTCGAAAAATATTTGACACGTATGTTTTTTAGATGCCAGCATTTATGTAAGTAGCCTCCAAAGTTGGAGATTGGAAATATACTTCATGGGTATCTTGCAAAATATTAGGTTTAGGACAACTATACCCACGTAAACATTGCTCGTTTTTAAATAAGAAATTTAGCTACATAAACAACATTAAAAGGAGTATTTGTTTGTAAAATATAATAAAAATTATATTGTTAATTTTTGTTGTAAAATACTGATACATTTTCATGAAAATTTACATACGATACTTCAAATTATTGGTACAACCCGAATCTTTGTATAAAGTTCTTTGTAAATATGTAAAGAATGTGATTCCCTATTTAATTTTTGTGTAAAATATAACCGTCGACTCTAAAGTTTATGTATATCAAAAATCATAAATTTTTAAAATAGACGTAATATAATGTAATAGTGTTTGAGATTATTAACCTGTTGAAAATAATAATCTTGTCCTAAATTTCATTTTTCCACACTTTTACTTTAAAATATTTAAATAATCATATTTGTCCATGGTATTTTCAATAAAAAGAAGCTCTCCTACATCAGATAAGTGCTCCGCCATCCCCGTGTTTGATAGTTTGAACAATTTTTTTCATCTAATCTAGTATTCGATTTTCTAACTAAAACTCGTTCATCACATTGAAAAATAATAAATTTATTTTGGTCTGTATTTTGCCGGAATGCTGTATTTTCGTGCACATAATTAATAGCGAACTCTAACAATTTTTTTTTATTAATTTTGCAACTCTTTCGTCTTGCAACTCTTAGTTCATATCTAATAGTTTTGAGTGGTCTTCGAATTATTACGGGGTGCATTTCCGTGTTAGATTCGTTTTTTACTATCCCAGCTATTTCCGAGAATGTAGTTTTAGGTTTTTTTTTAATTATATTTCTATATTCTATATTCTATTTCTGAACAAGATTTTCCTTGCTTGTATAAATTTAATACAATCTTTTTTTCAGCAGTTTTTCTTCTTTTTACAAAATATTCTAACTTTAATAAATGACGATCAGTTTGGATGGAAAAACTTCCCGCGATATAACAAGTGTGCTAACATTGTCAATATTTAAGTAGAATATACGTTATAACAAATTTTTAAAGTGTGTCAATATTTTTGTTTTACTGAAAATTTCAAAATTGTTTCAGTCAAAATGGACGTGTATGTGTATTTTATTTTTTTCTTTATTATAACTATTTCTAAAATTCATGATTTATGGTATACTTGAAGTGAGTCGACAGTTATACTTTACAAAAATATTAAATAAAGAATCACATTCTTTACAGATTTACAAAGAATTTCATACAAAGGTCCAAACTGTGTAAATACTTCTATTTGACACTGTATATAAACTTCAAACATTCTATATGAAATATATTTAGTTTTACCATATGTTTTGTATGCCAAAATATGTAATAATGTGCTCTGAGACATGTGAAAGCCATAAATATTAACATTAGATGTAAATACATAAAACATTGATCAGTACTCTGATATTCAAACCATAGGAGTATTAGCTTTTACTTTTAATCGTTACTTTAAACAAAAATAGAATTTTATATCTAAACAAATCCATGTATAAAATAAATACATTACAGTGTCGAATCAAATGCACTTAAAAAGAAAATATGGATTCTGGTGAATTTTTATATTTTTAACTATCTATTTTAATGGCTTTACATAAATCAACTTCTAATTCCCACAAAATAATCCAAACTAAATTTTCATGCTTAAACTAGAAGCAAAATTAGTAATTTTAAATAAAAACCAATAAATAAAGATGATTTATATTCATTTTCATTATTTATGTTCTTTATTAGCTTTAAAGATATTCTTGAAAAATATGCTATAAAAATAAAGGCATTGATTTCAAAATATTTTTCCATGTTAGTATACAAAACTATAATACAATTGATTATTCATTTTAAAAATTAAATTATCAAAAATTATTTATATAAATGATATTATTTAACTTCATGTAAAGATCAAATGATTTCCTATCAGTGTGTATGTGTGTATATAATGATCACAGTTATGTATATGTTATAAATAATATAAACAATATATAGACAAAACTTAAGCAGAGTAAATAAAATTACAATTCAGCACCAATTATATTAATATAGATATATATCCTTCTCCAATTTTGTTATAATGTAATTTTATTTACTATAGCATATTAATCCATTTATATTTATATTCATATTAAATTCGAACATATTCATACACTACACTCATCGGAATACATTTATATTTATTATAGATCCTTTATTTAAAAAAAATACGAACAATTTGTAGATACATGCATAAAATACGAAAATCTGAATCTTTATCTATTCATAAATTACATAACAAGTCATAAAATTTAATTTACTAGAAATAAATGTGTATATTCCATTATGATACGTAAAACATAAAACATTAAATAAATAAATTTTTATCTATTTATATCATGACGTACCTTCAGAACCTCGATTTCGTTTTTTTGCCGATCTTTAGACGACTCACAGGACATATTTTCATTACACATTTTTTAAATACTCTTCAAGAATTACGGATAACTTAGTTTAACTCATTGTTTAACATTTAACCTCAAACTTTATTACAGCGATCTCACCGTTCAATTGAAACTAAACACTAAACACTCACTGTTTAAATGTTTTCACATTACTATCCACTGAAAATTCTGTTGAAAATATGATTCCACATATTTTATAACTTAAAAAGATACCAAATATAAATTCACTGATAATCTCATGTTTTGATTGTGTCGGTATTAAACAAGTAGTTTAACTTAACCACAAGAATAAAAATACATAATACAACTGCTCAGTGTTCACCAATGAACCACAAAATATATAACCTTTTAGTAAAATATCGAGCACGTGATTACCATTTCAGTATTGCGCGAAATTTGAAATATCATAATTTTTGTATTTTATTTACGTATATACATATATTATTAATTATATTATTAATTATGTATATATAAATATATAAATATATATGTAATATGTTAGTAATTATATATATATATATATTAATAATATAAAATCCGGAATAGACATAATATTAAATTCAGAATACATTTTCAAAGTAAAGACCTAACGTTTTTTACTCTATCTATGTAATTGTTGTGTTCATATAACATTTATATGAATGGATATTTGTGGAAATAAAAATTCATAATAAATTTATATAAGACCACATGAATTAACAGATAAATATAATCCTCAAACCAGTATTTAGAAAGCATAAATTTTAATTTTATTACCTTCACAAGAAAACAAATTCAATAGTATAAGGTTAATTGTATCAGATTTCACCTATACTGTATATTAATTATGATTTAACTGTTGTAAATATTAATGTTGTAAAAATTAAGTTTTGTAAAGTACTTTTTCATAAAATACAGTTTATAAACAAAATAATTCGTAGTTTTACAATTTAAAGATATAAATGTTGATAATATTAATTTATATTTTAACAATAATTTAGTTTATGGTTTATAGCTTATATTCTGAATGTATACATAAAAACTTATAAAAATATTTACATTATAGATAAACTATTAAAAATAGTTACATTATAGAAACATGATGTTTCTCATCTATTTGACATTAGTCATTAATGACCAAACCTAACATAACACAACCTATCTTTTTCTCCCTCATTTTGTGATTTATGTAGTGTAACAGAAAAAAGTATTCTAATGTCAAGAATCTTCCAAAACCGTGTCCTCTTATACAAAAATAAAAAATCTAAAGTTTTAAACAAATACATATAAAAATTTTGTTTAATTTTATATCAAAACCCGAATGTATCACTATAGTGCGTTGGCAAAATTTGGATAACGATTGTTCTATAACGAGGTTGTGTACCTCGTCTGTGATATAATTTTTTCTTTTGTTTATGTAAAGGTTGAATAGTCGTAGCAAAATGGTTCTCGCAGATTTAGGTCGTAAAATAACATCTGCGCTTCGATCCCTCAGCAATGCAACTGTTATTAATGAAGAAGTAAGTATTTCCACAGTAACATAACCTTCAAACTCATTTCTATACATCTAATTAAAATTGTAACATATGTTAATTTATGTTATTCAATAAACATTACATTATAAACATTTCCCAAATATTTTCTAAATGTAATAATTTCTTAATTTTATAAACTTGAAAGCTTATAGCTTTCGATTTATTAAAAAGTCAAAATAATAATTATTAAATTAACTATTACTGTCAATAGAAATACCTCGACATTTTATACTATTATTTTAGGTCCTGAATTCTATGCTAAAAGAAATATGTGCGGCATTACTTGAAGCAGATGTTAATATCAGACTTGTCAAAAAGCTAAGAGAGAATGTACGTCTTGTAATTGATTTTGATGATATGGCTGGTGGCCTTAATAAGAGGAGAATGATACAGAGTGCGGTATTTAAAGAACTTGTAAAGGTAAGTTGAATGATTTATTTATTATTTGAAAATTTATTATTCGAAACACTGAAAAATGATTTTCTTCTCTATTGTTGTAATTAAGAAATAGGGAAAGTATATTCAATTTTGTTACAGCTCATTGATCCTAGAGTAAAAGCTTATCAGCCTATTAAAGGACGCCCAAATATAATAATGTTTGTTGGATTGCAAGGTTCAGGAAAAACAACTACTTGTACAAAACTTGCTTATCATTATTTAAAGAAAAATTGGAAAGCTTGTTTAGTTTGTGCTGATACTTTCCGCGCTGGTGCATATGATCAAATAAAACAAAATGCAACAAAAGCAAGAATTCCATTTTATGGAAGGTGGGTAATAATTTAAAAATTATTTGTTACTGTTCAACAACAAATTAAGTATAAGACACATGTAAATAAATTAGTTTTATGAGATATAACAGTTTTTATTTTTATATATACTTTCTATGTATAGTTTCTAATCTTATTCCTTCAAGTAATGGATAATTCTACAAAGATTTTAATGTTACAAAATAAATACTAGTGTAATAGGACAAAACAAATTTATTATTTAGTTATACAGAAGTTGATCCAGTTACAATAGCACAGGATGGTGTGGAAATGTTTAAAAAAGAAGGTTATGAAATTATTATCGTTGACACTAGTGGCAGGCACAAACAGGAAGAGTCACTGTTCGAGGAAATGCTTCAAGTTGCAAATGCAATTGTAAGTAATTTAATAGTTCTTATCTCTTGCAAACATTTTCTAATGAACAAAAATTAGCAATATCTAACTTATGAAATATTTATGTCAATAAATAAAAATTGTTATTATTTGTAGCAACCAGATAATATAATTTTTGTAATGGATGCAACGATAGGTCAGGCTTGTGAAGCTCAAGCAAAAGCTTTTAAGGAACGTGTTAATGTCGGTTCTATCATTATTACAAAACTTGATGGACATGCAAAAGGTGGAGGTGCTCTTTCAGCGTAAGTTTTCATAATTTGTAAATAGTTTCTCTAAGTTTTTATGAAATATGTTTGAAAAAGTTCTTTTGTAGTACCTTCATATACTTACTTATTCATATCATATACTTTTCTTTAAGTAGTATTTAAATTATATTTATATTTAAATAATACTATGGGTAAACAATGTTTAATTAAGAATCAGTAATATAAGTAATAATTCTTAATAATTAATAATTAATAAAAAGTAATAATTATTTTAGTGATATAAAAGTCACAATATAACAAAGTCAGTTATAAAAGTGATATTTGTATTATTTTATACTAGTGTTAAAAATCCTTTTTCAATGTAATGAAACTTAAATTTTAATGTAATATTATAATTGAATTTGGGGATTGAAGAAAATTTACCTTTGTAATTATTAAAGGTTTTGATATTATATAAGCATATTTCTATAGGGTCGCTGCAACACAAAGTCCAGTAATCTTTGTAGGTACAGGGGAGCATATAGATGATTTAGAACCATTCAAAACAAAACCTTTTATTAGTAAATTATTGGGTATGGGTGATATCGAAGGACTAATAGACAAAGTGAATGAATTAAATCTCGATGATAATGAAGAACTACTAGAGAAAATCAAACATGGACAATTCACTTTGAGGGATATGTATGAACAGTTTCAGAATGTTATGAAAATGGGACCATTCTCTCAGTTAATGGTAAGTTTTAGTTTCTTCTTTTTTTCTTTTGTCTATAAATTTCTAATATTTTTTAAAAATTTCATTCAAATTTGTAAAGTGTAAAGAATGTAATTTATATATTTTTTACTTATAGTTAAAATATATTATGCACATATATTTTTAATAGAATATATACTTAAATATTTTTTATATAACATAAAGGGGATTTTTTGTTAAACAGGGGATGATTCCTGGTTTCAGTCAAGACTTTATGTCAAAAGGTACAGAACAAGAATCTATGGCAAGACTAAAACGTATAATGACTATTATGGACAGTATGAACGACTCAGGTAATTTTCTTTTAATTAAATTCAATTATCCATATAAGTTGATATTATTGAAATGTGAGATTTCAACATTCATGCACATTGTTATATTTCTATGAATATTTTATTTGTGATAAACACATATAAAAGTTGTCAAAAATGTTGAAAATAATAGAACTCAGATCTTTCTGATATTATGTATTCTGTAGCCATAGTTTTAATTATTTTTAAAGTAGTCACAGCAAATAAGTTTGTTGCATATAATTTATATGGATCCTTTTTTCTCTTATATTGCTTATTTTCTTATATGGCTCACTGTATATTTTTTAAAAATATAATAATTTTTTAAAAATATAATATTTTATATTTTTTGATCATATTTCGATTATTTCTATATTTTTTTAAATGAGACACTATATTATTAGTATTATAAAAGCGCATATTTTTACTGCAAACAATAAATTGAGTTAATAGTAATATTTTACTATACATAATGTACTCTTAACGTTATTTAACATATGAATTTACATTGTAGAAAAAATTGCATTCAGCTATTTATTTTTAATTAGTAAAAGAAACTGTTTCATCAAAGAATCTGGGTTGTATATTAACACAAATATATTTTATAGTTATACAACATTCAAATAAAAAATAAAAAAATATTAAATAAACAAACATTTATAGAATTGGATAACAGAGATGGTGCAAAATTATTTAGTAAACAACCAGGCAGAATTGTAAGAGTAGCACAAGGTTCTGGAGTGACTGAAAAAGAAGTCAAAGATGTAATTACACAATACACAAAATTCGCTGCTGTTGTAAAGAAAATGGGCGGCATTAAAGGATTATTTAAAGCAGGAGATATGTCCAAAAATGTAAATTCTATACAAATGGCAAAGTTAAATCATCAAATGGCAAAAATGATGGATCCCAGAGTGCTACATCAAATGGGTAAGTAATATTTTTATTAAACAGTGCTTAATAATTGATATAAAGTTAGCAAATTTTGAAAGGAATATATACTTCATTGATTTAATTTTTATGTTCATTTTCATATTACTTTTTAACATATGCATATTCGTAATTTATGTGTTTATATACATATGTATTGTGTTTATATGTATGTCTGTATTCAAGTGTAACTAAGCTTTACACTTCAAGTATTTACGCTATAGCATATTATGTTTGTACTATTTGAATAAACTAAGTAAAAATAAATATATGGGTTTGAACATTAAAAAAAGCTTATATATATATATATTCTTATTACATTCTTAATATAATAATATATATAAAATCGCTACATATTTTTATTCCATCATTAAAATTTTTCTTTTCACAGGTGGAATGCCAGGATTACAAAATATTATGAAACAATTACAACAGGGTGCAGCAGGAGGACTTGGAAATTTAATGGGTGGTTTTGGTGGAAAATCGTGAAAAAAGATTTGTTAGGCAATGCTTTGATTGCCTTTGATATAATTCTTTGTTAACCTATTAATTGCAGAAGACGATTTTATTTGTCATTCGAATAATAATTTCTTTATTTAGAGATCCCCCATCTTCTATCTATAGTTTCATTTCTGTTACAAATAAATTATCGTGTAAACTATCATACTTACATTTGCAACGACTAAACCTAATGTAATTGAAATCAAACTATCTTTGTTATTAATTTTGAATTTCATAATTATAGAAGTTCCTTGTTAAAGGACAAATCGTTTAATAAAATAAACATTATTTAGTTATAATAAGAAGGAAAAAGAGCGAAGAAGGAAAGAGAGCAAAGAATTTAAAATCTATTACTCTATGATGATCTCTTCAAAATTTTTAAAAAGTTTAAGAAAAATTTTATGTTTAAAAATCTTTTTCAATGTAAAAGAAATAAAAAAGTGATGTTCGTTACCATGTGTATGTTTCCTACTTTTTATTCTATGCTTCCTTTCATTTAATTCTTTGTTTTACACAGATATAGAGTCCTATTTATCTTAACAGTTGTTAATATCTCACTTTTTTTTATTGTAAGCAGAAACAGAGATCTGACTCTCTCTTTTTATGTACAAAGATTAATTCATTTTTAAGCAGTTCTCTCTTTGGTGTGTGTTTGCAAAACATTTTCATAAATTCTTGATTATCTTGCAAACAAAGAGTAAAAGAAGTTCGAAAAATAGCTGGTGTGGTAAACTAAGAACCGATATTAAAATATAAATTATTTTTATAAAATTTTATATTCTTATTTCTTAATTTTATATTCTATATTAAAAGTTTCTACTTGATATAATGTTACAAACTATTTTTTTATTGTTATAAATTAATAATTTAATTGTCGTTAATAAATAAGTATGTAAAAGCTTATTTTATTTCGATGTTCGCTTTACAAGAATTCGAGTAAAAATGAGCTCGAGCGAATTTGTTTTTTAATTTATCAGATGATTGTGTGTACATGCCACGCTTGAAAATCTAAGCCTAAAATCTCCCCTTAGCAGTGTCATATATGGTAATAAGTAATTAATGGCTTTTTGTAAAAAGATAGATTAATATTAATTAATATTAATCTGTAATATAGGAAGGAAGATTTGCAAAAACTTTCTGGTGCAGAGTACAATACTAAACAATACTCATACCGAACTATATGATAACACTGAAAAGAAAGAAAATAGAATCATTATCAAAATAAACGAAAAAGCAACGTACAAGGTATTAATATAAATCTAATGAACTGGAAGAAGAAATTAAATTAAACAAAAACAAGGAAAGGAGAGAAAAAATGGGAAGGAGATGCTGAAGGGGAGATACTGGAAATCTTAAGTTAGGAAAAATAAATGAACAGCACTCCTCCGTTTTAAAAGTAGAAGTACAGAAAAAATATCTCTTGCGATAAAGTATTGCCAACTGATGGGAAGGAGATTTTATTTAAGTTAAATATACCGGTAATTCTTACCAACTGATTAGTCATCTCATGTCATATCAATCAAAGATTTAATAAAGTGTCGAATAAGGGTAATCTTTGTATCTTGATATAGCTTGAGAGTGGAATATCTCCTCTCTCTACCTCTCGTAATTTAAAAAATTCTATTTCGAATTATTTATATTCTTGTTTTGACATATTTAAAATAACATATTTAAAGATCATTCACCAGATTTAGCCCCATAAGCTAACATTCGAATGCAAATTTTATATAAATTTTATCTTACCCCGAAGTTTAACTATATATATTAGTTACATAGTTATATATATATAATACAGAAAGATTTATTGTTAATATAAAGGTGAAGAACTTTAAATATCCTATTCATTCTGTCATTGATAGATATTCTTCGTCTCATCTGATCGTCTAATCAAAAGTAATCTCAAGATATTTTGTTTTTTCAGATCAGAGAAGCTGGTACGACCAAAAATGTACAAGGTGACATGCCCTTGACAAAGTTAGTCGAAAGTTAACAATCTTTGTCGTGAAAAATACTTTTTCCATTATAACACAACCGAATTTAATAATTTCTAAATTTTTATCGTAAATTTACGTTTTCGACAATTTATTACTATAATAATTACTATAATTCTTATATTTTTTACAAACTAAAACTATATACTTCTGAAGTATTAGTTTTTGACTTACGATTAGAACAGTGTTAATTTATATTAAATGCCAATTTATGACAAAAATAGTTATACTATAGTAACCAAACATCAAGTCGATCAGTAATCAAAAATGATTATGCTGTGATGATACGTGTACATTCTGATTTTTATCTTCTCAAGTTAATGTCAACAATCTAAAGTTAATGTGAGCAATAACAAACTTTAGGTTTCCTAAAGGAAAAAGATTTTATACAATATTTCAAGTTTAATAATTATATTAAAACGTCAATACATATAGATCGAAGAATGAAGATTATTTGTTTTTGTACTTTTTATTATTGTATACTAAACGAATAATAAAATATTGCAGACTAATTGATAGATGTCATAGCGTTTCTTGACCGTCGCGTCGTTTAAGTTGCACGGACGTAAAATTCGACATATTTAACTTTTGTGATTACATATGCATTCATATACACTTTGATGTTACAGTACATTAAACGAAAGCTTGTCTGACTAGGCTCTAGGTTACGTACCATTTTCCATGAGCCCTTAGCGCATTTTAGTGAGAAAAGGGTGGTTGATACCTAGACGGACATGAGGCTTCAAAATAATTAGAAACAGGTAACGGAAACTTTCTGAATCTTCTGTTTTCATCTCATCTCTTATCGGCTGCCGTTACGTAGTCTTTCATATAGATTTCTTACTTTCCCGAGTTGCATTCTTAAAATTTCATAACATAGATAATTTTTACATTATTTAACATACAATAATTACAAGAAATGATGTTGTTATATAGAATATAAAAAATGAAAAATTATTTATTCTACAGTCAGGAAACAGAAGATACCTAACATTTATATCAGACATGATAATGATATGATAAAATATACAGTTAAGTTGAACATTTAAATTATTTCCACTGAAAGTAAGAAATAATGATTAAAAAGGATTTATATGATATCAGAACACGCATCTGGCAAAGTCTCTCTAAGCTTGTTTAGGATGTTATTTCAAGATCATGATCATCTTCCTGCATATTAATATGATTTGTCTTTTGTAACGTGAAGTTATCTTACATGAGAACAACTGTTATACGAAAAAACTGTTGAATATCGTATTATATGTACATATATATACATAATTATATATACATATGTATGTTAATTTAAATATTAAAAAATTTGAAAAATAGCATTTCTTTCAATAATACTTTTATAAAGTAACGATATAATGTTAATTTTAATAAAATAACATTCAAAAGTATAAAAAATAAGTTACTTATAATATTTAATGCAATATTTTCTAAATTTTGATACATAATATAGAAATTTGGATGTTACATCACGTATTTAAAGTTATAGAATGTTAATATTTGTGCCATTATTCATTTTTTTAAATATTTTTCAAGCAAAGTAGGAAGATATTATAGAACGGCAAGTAACAAAACTGTACATTAAATTTAGTTTTTTTTTTCAAGTGAGAAAGATTTATTCAACAATCGAGAAGGTAATAGAAGAGTTTAGCTTGTAGGTATGTACAGGGTGTTCAAAGATGATTTGTCTCGATCATTATAGCGTTATCCTACATCTCTGGATTGCTGAAGATCTGTAAAAAAAGTAGCCGTAAAATTGACCTTGACCTTGCCAGTCAATCTTGGGAAGAACTTGGCTGGAAAGTAGAAATGCGAGTGAGGCTGCTGAAATAGTAAAAAGGAAAAAAAAGGAAAAAGAAAGAAAGGAACACATGAGTTATATGGGGTATAACGATGGATTTAGAGTATCTAAGTATGCGCGACAATAGATACTGCCTCGGGCTGCAAAATGTAGGTAAACACATTTGAAGTGAAGTAAATTCGGAAACTAATGAAACTTTAACATTTTATTTTTGAAAGAGCGTTTAAGGTACGACCCATGGTTCTTCTGCAATTTTTTATCTTCATAATGAGCAGACTATGATGCAGTAAACAAAAGAATTGTCCTTGAACCTCGAGATCATGGTCAATTTTGCGACTACTGTTTTGCAGAACATCATCTATCCAGAGGTGTAAAATAACGTTACGATGATCGTGACATATCATTTTCGAACACCCTGTATATGTATAGAGATAAGAAAAATCAAGCAAAAGATTGCGGAGGATGGACTTCGTAAAAAGTCACTTATTTTAAAAGTCAATGCCAAGAAACGTTCGACTATACGACACATAGGTATATATATGTATATGCATATACATATATATACATATATATGTACATATATATGTATATATATGTATAACGGATATATTTACATATAACAGACGATAGTTTGAAAAATGTGCACCGAGATGAGTCAACATTTAAAATTCTTGGTAATAATAGAGAATAATGTTTAAAATTGACAAAATAGTTATTCTTAACTAACTTAATATGTTTATGACGAATAAATATACATATAAGATCTAGTAAAAATTTAAATTTTGTGAAATTAGTACGGCTACAAATTGTTAACATGAAAGAAATATGTAATTTTTTTTAAGAATATAACGTACTTAATGTAAAATCGGAGAATCGTCCAAATCCGAAAGGACAGGACTGTGTAAAAATAAATAAATAAAATAAATAATTATAATAGCTATATTTGTTAGAAATCATGATGTTTCTATCATCATAAAATTATGTAACTAATATATTTATTAACTTATTTTACGTATTATACTTATTAACGTATTATTTACTTATTTTATTGTACACATGTACGTTAACGAAAAGCAGTAGCCGTTTCATTCGAATATTATATACTTTGCGCAATCTTCTAAAAATTACATTATCTCTTCGTGAATTACAGAAAAAATTCAGGTTTTTGACTAAAAAAAGTAAGCGCATAAATATTTAGTTTCTAAGTGAATGAAGAAAATACTATTTTGTCAATTGTAAGGAAATTTTCGAAGAAGATAGTTCAAAGAAGGTGGGCACAAGGTTGCAATTGCGATTGGGATGGTAGGGAGATATTGAAGATTGGCGAATCGATATAAAAGAAGAACGAATACTAAAGCAGCGCCAGTTTTATTAACTTTCTTTTAGGTATCACGTGGAAAAGTAAATTCCATTTAGTGAATCGTACTCATCACATACGGATCTACCAAATAAGTAGGTGCCATTGTTTCTAATCTTGATCTACTTTTGAATTTTCAATTTTATTTATATAAATCAATAAAAATATAGAATTATAAAAATTTGGCTATTAAACTAATATTCAAACTTTTACCAAAGTTATTTGCAAAATTTATTGGTTTATAAAATTTAAAAAAATAGTCAATTTTTTATAGTAATATTCCGTACAAATAACATAAATTCTAAATTGTGAAATATCTAAAATACCTTAATTATTACATTGAAAATAAGATTTATCTGTTTTCCATTTAAAAATAATTATTTTCCTTTCTTTTATGCTATTTCGTATTTTGTGGTTAGTACCTTTCCTTGTTATATTAATTTTTCATTAATTTTTTGTAATTCTTCATCGTTACTTTGTGTAATTTGCTTATCTGTGTTTCACAGAAATATCAACGTCAACAAATATATCATCGCGTTTTATACATTACAATTTTTTAGTGTATTGTTTATATAAGTATCATTTTTTCTTCATCCTTTGGCAAAATGAAAGTTATTTATCGTCATCTTCTGTAATTTATTTTGACAGATATGTTATACAGATTTAACAACAAGTCTCAACGAACATATAAATTACCAACAAATCTTTTGTTACATTGTTCATTTAAAGAATATTATCGTCGTTTAATATACAATATTTTATTTATTCAAAATACTAATATACATTCTTTTTAATCAGAATTATTTTATAAGAAAATTGTTTATTTTTAATACACATACGGGAATTTCAGGATGAACAAAGAAACACGTGTATATTTTTCTGAATTTTATCTTCGTAAATGATTATTAAATATAAGGTAAAACTAAAAAATATAAATTTATAATCAGCAATGAATGTGCATAAAATGAAGGTATTCTATGTTGATATATTTGGTTGTAATAATTACTATTAACTTGTTAAAAAAATGATACATACATATGAGTCTTACATTATGAATCTTAGATGAAAACTTTGAACGTCCGTGACATTTAAATCTTTTGGTTACACCGGCTGTAGTTGTAGGAATCGAGTTTTTAATTTTTGTGATAATTTTTAAATAACTACATTTTTATAAAAATAACTACATGCTTGATACACGTTAATAGATTATAAACTAGCGAGGAAATTAGCTTTTCAATATAATTTTAAACAAAGAAAACTTTTGGAAATTGAAATTTATTTAGTTTCTTGTAAATTATTCATATTTATGTACATAAGTTATGTTACAACATACTTGCAAATATCCGAAAAGGATATTAACGAAACTCCCCATCATCCATGGAAAACAAATTCCATCAAATTAAAGAGATAGTTTAATTTATTTGTATTTGTTTGTTCATCGAAAAGATTATAAAATTTTCTAAAATAGTATCTATAAATAGTAATTGCTAATAAAATAGACGAAGAAATAACTACGAGGAAGGGAGAAAGGGAGATAGAGAGACAAAGTGAAACACTCTCGAGGTCGACGAAAGAATGACGTGAGCTCCAAAATATCATTCTTGGAATGTAGGACATTAGAAAAGTAAAAATCAAGAATCTCTGTATGTGTGTATTCCTTTCTCTTTCGATCGAGACGATGTGGCCTGGATCAGCTATTTCCGGGTGATGGGTCTTCCTTTTTCCATAAATTAAAATTAATGCTTTTCACCACTTTGCCCAAACGTCAGCATCCTTATACATATACAACATTTTCTTCGTATTTAGTCATGGAACGTGTCAGTATTTTATATTTACTTTCAATTTTCTTATTACCTCTTTTATCTTATTGCATTTATTTATTTTTTTTTGTCATCATGTTTATGTATCTTATATGTAATTAATTCTAACTCTGTCTTGTCTTTTATAATGTTAAAGCATCTTGACTGAAGATTACAATTTTTTGCCCTCTTACATCGCTCGTTTTATAATCTTTACAGACATACATAGGAGAAACACAAAGAAAGATGCTTGTCAGGTCATTAATATTTATTGCTATTATTTTTTCAACAAATGGATTGCCTTACTCGCCTCAAACCAAAACTCCTTACACAGGTCTGTACATTTGATATTTTAATATTTATGTAGTTCTATGCAAACTATTAAGAAGATTTCTCGATAGCAGATATGCTTTCTTTCCTATATTTATACGCATTTATTTATTCAAAACAAAAATATTACTTTAGAAATTGTCGCATCGATCAATAATGATTTATTAAATTTATTAATATGAAATACTAAAAACATGACTTTCTTGAGTATTTCTTTTGGCCAATTGTTTTGGTATTTCTTTCAGTTTACAGAGAAATCTCGTCTTTTCTCGTGTTAAATCACTTTTACTCAATGCAAATTTTTATATCAGATGAAAGTTGAGTTTTGTATTGTTGTTGTTATCAATCGTCTTTTTATTTGCATAGCATATCAAAATTCTGAACAAAAATCCATATTTCAAATTCCCGAACAACCAGAAGTAATATTTCAACCTCCTGAACAACAACATGTGATATTTCAAACACCTGAACAACAAGAAGTAATATTTCAACCAGAGCAAGATGGTGTAATATTTCAAAATTCTCGGCAAAAGATGATATTTGAAAATCCTAAACAAGACACCAACCAAAACCAAGCTTATCGAGGTCATTTTGCTTCCGATGGTTTAAAATTCGCGGAACAGGACGCTGATTTTATAATTAGCTGTATTGGATTGAATAGAATTTGCGTTAACAAAAAAGATTGTGTAAATGGTTATATTCACTCGAGTAAAAGTACTACTTACTCTTCATCCATCAAGGTAAACTTATTCGTACTTTTCCAAAATAGTACCACTAGCTATAGTATGATGCAGTTCATTGAAAGAATTTATAATTCTTATTTTAATTACAATGCTTTCATTAATCCAGTAGAAAAAGTTGGGGTACAAATGTTCCTGTTTCTTTTTTAAACGTTACTCCGTAATCTTAGTTTTAATAATAACGCGATAGATCGTTTTCTTATTGCTTCAAAAATATGAGAAATTTAATTTCAGTCCATCGAAAGCTTTTAAAAAATTGTACAACGATATTTTTCGTAACAGATTTTAGATTTTACCTGCATCAATCATTAACAGATGTTGTTTTCTTAACATTTCTCTTAATAGACTCAACAATGCAGGGTACATGATCAAGTTTGTTGCACGATTACAAAAGAATTTGAAAGGAAATTGAAAACCTCTAGCAAAAATGTAAAAGATAATTCTAATAATATAAACTATCAAACTGAGCAATCATCTATAAACTATAACCAGGTCGCAGTAACTAAAGAAAGGAATGAGCCAAATATTTTTGGATCTTCTATGCAAAGTATATTAATTTAACTTTCCATTTATTATACACAATTGATAACGATAATATGCAATAACAGCTTATATGTAATTTTAAGCTTGAAAGTGGCTACAGCATATACAACAAACATACATGTACACATATGCACAATACCGCATACACATATGCACAATACCACATTCACATATGTACACGATATAGAATTTTACAAATTAGGTTTTAATTAACGAAGATAAAACGAAAAATTATCTTATTTTCGTTCCAACAGCAAATTACTTTTTACAGTAATTTAAAAAAGATATATTGTGAGATTATTATAGCACAATCCACTATTCGTTTAGAAAATATTTGCTGTCCTGCGTAACTAAGAAATTCGAGAAAATAACAAATTTTATATCTAGTACAATAATAAACGTTAAAAATAACGTGCTTATAACGGCATTGCTGAACAGCATCGGATACATCTTAAAAGAGATTTCTAACTAAAAAACCATCAACCTTGATGCGTTCCATTTCTATTTCGAAATTCTGTCGATATAGTTGATATACTAAAATGCTCAAACTAGGATTGTCGCTATCCATATTTCTCGAGAAAACAACTCGTAACATGTTATAGCTTATTCTATATTCATAGTTTTCTAAATGTTATGCAACTAAAGAATACCTATTTTAGCAAATCGTATAAATTATTCAATTTCTTAATTTTCTGGTTGCTAAATAAAATAATTGGTATCATTAATATTAGTTGTAACGCAATGCATGAGATAACATAATATTGCTAGGGAATATCTTATTGCGACAACAATTTAATAACATTATTCATTGAAATATCAAAATATTTAGGCGCTTTTGCAATTCCGACCCATGTACAGCTTGGATGTGCAGCAGCGCTTATATGTGTTGAAGAGAAGTTCTGCACTATGGACGGAATGATCAGTCCAGAGCCTGTTATTCTGTCGGAAAAGCAACTTCTTCGACGTGTGCCAATGAGTGTGAGTAAAAATTACCGTGAGTAAAAATTACCGATTAAAAATACCGCGAATAAAAGTAACAAATATTCAAAATGTAGAGTTCACAACGTCCAGTCTTAGGGTGCCCTCAGGCGATAAATAATATTGTCAATATTTCAAGGTTTTCAACGAAAATACAACTTGTCAATAAATATTGACAATATTGTATTGATAATACATGTTGATTTTTTTAGTTCAGAACCTTGAACATATTGACAACATATATCGATAGACCAAGGGCACCTTTGCAGATACAATCGTACTTTCATGACTTCAAGGAGTTATAGAAAAAGATTAAATATCAAATAGAGAAATGTAATACAACATATATAAATATAAATTTTGCATAAAAATTCTCTTGTCGAAATATATCTGTAAATATATTTAAAATTGAAATGTACCGATAGACGCATTGTTTTAAAATTATACATGCAACATAGCGGTACATATGTACTGCTATTATATTTCAGTAAATAGGACGCCGATGTAGTATAAAATTTATACTGATTTTAAAATTATTTTCGAAGGTAAAAATATGTAGCAATATCGTAATAGTTGTATTATAATATAAATAAACAGTGCTCATTTGGATATAAGAACATTGAAAATACAAGTAAAAGATTTACTAAAGAAATAATCTTTACTAAATATAAATGAATAAATCTTTAAGTTTTTAATTTAGGCACAGAATATTTGAAGATAAATATATTTATTGAATTTTCGAAACTCAGCTTACAAGAAACGTTGTTATACTTGTTCATAGAGTTGCAAAAATCCTGATAATGGAATAATTGGCAAATGTTGTCGGGATCCAAACTACGTAGATCCTTGGCCAACAGGGAATCTTCCGGCAAATTACTCCGGTGGATTTGACGAACAAGGATTTCCAACGTTTATGAATATTGTAAAAGTAAAATTACCCAATATACCTGCAAAAACTACTAAAATACCTGCAATCAATCGCAATGTAGAGTATTCCAAAGAAGTTGAGCCCGTGTTAATACCAGAAAATTCCGATATTTCTACGAAAAAAGTATTTTTAGTTCCTCCAAATACGGGCATAGATGACAGGAGTGGTTTTAACACGCCAAAAACAAGATCAAGATGTGGTATTAGAAATAAGGTAAGTATCTTTAAATAAGTGTCAGTAAATGCGACGAATTCTATTTCCTTTGTGCCAATTTTTATTACGAAATTATCAAAACCGACTAAAAAATCAAACAGCCGAAATTTATATAATATAAAAATAAAAAAAAATTGTAGTAACAATGTAAACCGAGTCCCTTTTCATGCCCGGAGGACTGAAAAAATAAACTATTACTAACTATATAAACTATTATTCTTACTATTATTATTATTAAATAGAAACAATAACTGCATATAATTTTATACATATACATATAATTAAATATACAATAACGTTACGACGTTATCATGGAAGGGCAGTGCAGTACGTGTCAGAAACAAGCTATGCTAAACTCACAGAATTTCTTATCAAAAGCTTTTCTTACCGAATTTCTTACGGGAAGACTGTTCACCACAGTAAAATTCGAAATTTCATTTTGAAACACAAATTAATAAGATTTATGAGCTAGATGGCGTCATTTAAATGTCAAGTGACTAAGTGTACACATACATACAAAATTACAAATATTTTTATAAGTACACATTCAGCTTGTTCTTGTAAACAATTAGCAGTAGTTTGTATATTTTTGTGTTTTCAATGTATTTCCACCTTCGACAAAATAATGCATCGCACATAAAAACCATACATTTTTATTTTTATAATTATCAAGCCGCCCCCTTGTCTCTTCTAATTTTGCTATGAACGAAAATCTATTTTGTACATTACAAAATATTTTTATTGAATTATCATTGAATTGTAATATCTACATAAATTATCACAATGTAGAATACTTTTATTAGCATTTTACTTTTAAAAGCAAATACTTTTATAAGCATATGCCATAAAATGTGAAAGCAGTATATGTAGGATGTATTCCTATTTCAATTTCCTGTGAAAATGAAATGAAATAAAAGAAGAAATTTTCTCATTTCTATGCGAACTCTTTTGTAAATGTACAAGTACATATGCATCTATGCATACTACATTAAAGTCATGAAATTCAAACACGTGTAGTACGTGTGATATGTGAAAGAGTCAAAAAATGTTAATTGTTTTTTCGAAATATGCTTCACTTTATTTTCAACGAACATCTCAATTTTATTATATCGCATTTGACTGTAATTATAATGCTTCAATATTTACACATATTAATCAAGTCGTATCTTTTAAAAGAATGTAAATTACGACAATACAGACAATAATCGATGTAATAAAACGTTCGAAAAAAATTAGGATGTCAATAAAACCATTTAACATATTACAAGTACGCTATTTATTAACATAAGAAATTGAAATATGCAACAATATGAAACAATTAACGTTCTGAATATGAGTAAATAAAAAATGTTTTAAAAGGATTGTTCTCTGTTGTCAGGTATTAAAACAATCACAAGAAACGGACTCCAAAACAGTTTTTGCAGAAATTCCATGGCAAGCGATGGTTTTACATTTAAAGGAACGGAAAATTCTCTGTTCTGGTGTTCTAATTGGAAATCAAGATGTATTAACAGCAGCTAATTGCATCTACGGGTAAGCATACTAAATATAAAAACAGGCAATAATAATTAATTACACAGATCAAAATATGCCTGGAAATATTCATATATTTTTCTTGTATTATTTTGCCCAGAAGTTTCAGTTTCACTTAAAAATTTTGTTCACATGGAAAATAGAAGAAATAAAAAAAAATATTTTCATAAACTAATAAATATATATGTATATTCGTTTTACTTGAATTTGAACTCAAATTTATTGATAAAAATGAAATCTGTCAAAAAATCTCAATTTATTTTCTATTTTCGATAATTTAGCGAGAATTTGCTCTTACAGAACAATATCTCAATTAAACACAGGTTAACTTCATCATAACTTACAAATTGCACATTAGAAACGGTACAACGAATAGATACTGTTATATAGGTATATAATATAATAATATTATATAGAGTGGATAAGAGAGGAGGTAGATATATAAGGAAAGGAGAGATAGACAAGGAAAAAAGTATAGATAGATATAAGGGAGGAGGTAATAAGGTGATAACGCCATAAGACTGATAGAATGTAAAAAGCGTAATAGGTAAACGAGATGTAAAACCGAAAGGCACGGACTAAGTAATAATAATAATAATATAATAATATTATATATTATTATATATAATGTATTATATATTATATAATATTTTATTATATAATATATTATATTATTATATTATATAAACTTCTATAGGCCTAAAGTATTAATAGTAGAAAAGGACAAAAAATTTTCCGAAAACGGATTCGTGAAGCTACTCAATAAACAGTAAAAAGTCATCGAAAAAAAAGAAGGTGTATGCATTATTCAATAAAATGCAGATTTTATGAATCATGAAAATATTTTATCTCCAAAATTTTTTTAAATTTCGTAACAAAATTTCCGAATGATCCACCCACAAAATTTAAGCGAAGAATATAGCATAGTCACCATATTTGGAAAGGTGTACGCAACTTCTTATTAAAGTCTCTTAGAATATAACATATGCAAATGATGCAACCTAAGATACTTACGGGCATTTAAAATTCAGATACATTTCTAGAACTATTATCAAAAACATGACCGAATATTACAATATACTTTTATTAAATAAAAAGTATTTTTTCTATTACAAATGATGACCTCTTTCGTGGTACATGGATATCGCGCTTTCTGCTGCAAGTGAAATTTACTTTTTATAGTAATTATATTTATTAAGCTTATTATTATTATATTATAAGCTTATTATTATAATCCTATTATTTTTTGCATTTGATTATTTAATTTTAATATTACCGTTTGTAAGATATATGTAATTAGCTTAGAATAAACTGTTATCATTTTATTTTCTTCATCAAAATATTTTACATTATTATTCAAGTCTGCTGCCGGAAGATATTTTGATAAAATTGGGAGAATGGAAATTGGGGTACGAATTAAAACATGAGGAACCATTGCCTTTCCAAATCATCAATGTATCATCCATAAGTATACATCCTTATTATGAAGGAAAACCTGGAGAATACGACCTCGCAATGTTGCATCTCGAAAATCCCATTACTTTCGATCGTCATATAAGTCCCATATGTCTGCCTGATTCAAAGCATTTACTGCAAAATAATAAATTGTGCATTGCCACTGGTTGGGGAAAGTCCATTCTTCAAGGTAACTAAGCGAGGAATATCGTCTATTATATTTAAATAAATAATTTACACGTAAATAAAAAGTTAAATATTGTTTATCATAATAATGTTACTTCTTTCATAATTCCGATTCTGTTTGCGAGTACAGTCTAACATAAAAATTTTATTATTTTTGTATATATGTTACTGTATACATGTTATTATGATTGTATTTATTTTTGAGAATCAAGATAATCCGGAACTTAAACCAAATTAAATGATTAAATACATAAATATTTCTGTTTTAGCACATTACGCTGGTGCAATCATGCATGCAATTAGCATGAACATACTATCCAGAGAACGTTGCAAAGATGTGTTATTACTAAGCACAAATCTTGGAATTAATGTTACAAATGGGACTATCTGTGCTGCACCCAAAGAAGAAAAAGATAATATTTGTGACACAGATGTTGGGGGACCTCTTGCTTGTCAAAATGAGCATGGTGCTTATGAATTAAGTGGAATTTATAGTCAAGATACAGGATGCTATCCATCAAATCAAGTAAGATAATGATATTATCATATATTACTGGAGATATTACTATTTATATCTACATTAATGTTATTAATTACAATAATAAAGAAATAGAAAAAGATGTTTCGAATACTGTTTTTGTATTTTTGTGTTTGTCGATACAATTACTCATATTAGTTATAGGAATCAATCAATATTCGAATATCGTATGCTACTTTTATATTAAATTAATAAATCAATCTTAATATATTTTATTTATTTCTAAAATTAATAAATTTTAAAATCAGAAATAGATAAATACAAATTCTCTGCTTTATATTTTAGGTTGCTGTGTTTGCTTCATTAGATGTAGCATGGGTAAAGAAAATCATATCCAACTCTGCAGTTGATGGAAACAAAATAAATATCAAATATGATGCAAACAATGAAAATTCAGCGTCAAGTGATTATAGGAAGAGCACTTTGGTTACAGATAATCAATATCTACCTCCACATTAAAAATTTATTGACTAATATTTTTTTTCCTTAATATTTAATACTCTTTATCTTTTTGTATTATATAATAATTATTAATAAAATTGTTATCCTTGGGAAGTATCTTAGCATAAGAATTTACAATTACATTTTATTCTACTTTACAAATTACTGTTAATCTTATATATTGGGTAATAGCTTTAGGAAAAAAATAAAAGATTAATTCTATAGCTGTTTGAATTAATACATTACAATCCTGTCATCAGAATCACCTCTAAATTGATTTACTAGTAACTTAATATATTTCGAATGACTAAGTGGACATTCATTTCTTTGCTTTTTTACAAATTATATAATATGTATGAATTTCTATACAGGATAATAGATATTTCTAATCTTTCAAAAAATAACTTATACCACCACTCAAGAGTTTTTCTCATAAAGGAATATGTTAAACTGCATTGGTCTGCTTAATCAACACCATCCATAAATTTTATGTAATATAGAATATTAGATTTTTCTACAATAATTTTAGTATCATTCCATAGTATCCTTTTGACAGAACTAGTTCCACCATTGTCCCAATTTGCCAACATTACTGTAATCTGCTTATTTTCCAAAACCAGGATCAAAGTATTATTTCCTTAACACTTAGCCAACCGAATGGGGAGATCTCCCCTCTGTGAAGAACATCGCTGGGTGACCCAATGGGAAGATCTCCCTTTTTGACTTTAGCAATGCATTTTCTCTTTTGTTGCTGTTATTATTAGTTATCGTTTGCCTGGAATTGTTCCCAATTAATTGCGTCATTTTTTCTGCTTTTATAAAGTACAGTATATAATAAAATACACCAATTTAGTGGTGTTAAAATTAATTAAAATATTACACTATTAGTTATGACTAAATAAAGTTATAATCGAATGATTTCACACTATAAAAAAATATTAAAATGCATTATGAATTTTTTATTTCACGTTCAAGTCGTGTTATTTATCTTTAGTCATTTTTAATGTTTTTAATTTTACCTATATTTTTTACACTTTTAATATATACTTTTAATTTGATGTTTCGTATAAACAATATATGAAATCGTTAAATAAAATTATTACCGCAAAATATAATTAACCACTTAAATAATTTTTACACCTCTTTGTTTTTAACTAGTGAATATCAGTCCTTGATATTTGCAAAAATGCGCGGTGGACAGCGTATAGGTTAGCTTATCCGAGGGAAATAGCTCGCTATGGCGCGCGCGGTTGGCTAAATGTTAACATGCTACTATATATGTTTCATTCTATTTTATCTTTTATGGCAATCTTTTTCTATTTGTTTGAATATTTTCTTTGAATTTGTTTGGTTAGATAACACTTCATCTTGTATAAATTTTTGGCCAAAGAACAGCTTGTATAATAGTCAATTAACATACGGTGTCCTTGAGAAACTGGGGCTTTATCCAATAGCGTTTTATACAAGAGTAAAGAAATTCTAGTTGACACTGGAAGATCAATTCTTATCAATTGTTCTGTTGACAAAAGACTATTATCAAAGTACCACAATACTGCAAATGTGTCCTGTTTCAGTGCCTATTATTATTTTTATTTCTTATTTTCCATTTGATTGGCTCCTCTGGGTTCTAGGTAATAAAAGAAACTACCTCTTTGTATTTCACAACTACAGAGATATTCTCACCCGGCACAAAATAGAGCAAAAATTTTGAGTTTATGTATTTCAAATAACAACTCAACTCTTTCCTACAAACAAGTTCTCATGCTTCCATCTTCTTTTTGAGACTGTCATCAAATGAAGTATCCAAAAAATTTGGGTAAACCTATCTTAGGTAAATGTATTGGAAGAAAAAATCCGACCGATATCATTTGTTAATCAATATCCTTGAATATTGGAACCGATGGCATTGTACCTATATGTTTAATTACTCCAATGGGAGTCCATAGATAAATCTAACCTAAACCTAAGCCATATCTAACTCACGTCAAAGAGCATATAACAATCCTTATCTCGAAAACTAAAGCCGAGCAGTAGTTATATGTATAGGAAAAAGTTGGCCAAAATCATGATCCTGAGAACATATTTGAAAATCATTGAATGATTAGCATAATAATTATAATAATTTAAAATACAATATTATAATAATAATAGTAATAATATTCATAGAACAATGCTGTACTATGAAATCTAAAAGAAACGACTATTTATTTCAGAGTGTTTTCTCTTTATATACAAAACAGTGACTACTAGTACAAGGTACAATATAACCTATCTGGTACTTATAACAGCTACAAACTACAAGCTGCAACCTATCATTCTTTCCTTCGGTCTTAGTTACAAAACAAAACGTTTGATATCGAACCGTTGCTTTGCCTACAAGAAAACGTAAAACCAGCTATTGTTGCCTCTCGATTCTGGAATGCAAAGAATTAATACCAATCAAATACGTAAAACAGTTTAACAATAAACGACTGAAATTATGATAAGAGACATTGTAACACATTGGTAGTTTAATACATACAGGGTGGTTGGTAATTAGTGGTACAAGCGAAAAGGGTGTGATTCTACGCGAAAAAAGAAGTCGAAAATATAGAAAAAAAATTTTTTTTTTTAATTTTTCCATCGAGACAACGATCTACAGTGAGATCCGTTATAACGCACCGCACGCGTATTGAGCGAAAATTCAAAGTCGATTTTCTCGAAACCAAAGCCTCAAACGAAAAATTTTTATTCTATATTTTCGACTTCTTTTTTGTATGTACTATCTTAAATAAAGCTATATATGTAATCACTATTGTAATTTATCATTGGATATTGATTTTTTAATTTACTAATTTAAACCTTTTTATTATTAAAAAATCTAAATTTTCTTATCTTAACAACATTTCATTTCTTTATAATAATATTTTATTGATTTAGAAACCTGTCTTGTACATATATATGAAAACAAAATTTGCAGATATAGTATTTACAAATAAGTAGCGAATAAGTTAAATATGCAGTTAACCGTGCGTCTAATTGAAATAATATGTACCAATAGTTTCAAACTTCATTTATACTTCTTAAATTCATACTTTCAGTGGCGCCAATTTGGTGCAACTGTGTCCACTTTTGGTACTAAAATATTGAATCCTTTTCCCTGCTATCATCCGACATAACATCTATTCAAAAAGACGTTCATTTAATGACGAAAATCATGTACCTGTAATACAGGACGACGAAAGTTTGAAATACTTAGTGAAAGATTAATTCTACTTTTCGTATCATCGAGTAACGCTACTATTAAACATGGATAAAAGAAAGATGTCGTGAGTACTTTACCACCCTTGTCTAAACTTTTGCGTTTTAAATTATTTCTTTGCTTTAAAAAAATTACGTTGTTTTATTTCAACGAAAATTAACATAAATTTTTCCACTGAATTTGGTGCATTTATTTTAGGAATTGAAAATCTTGCAAAATTAGAAAAATTCTAGGTTATTCTTTTACTCATTCTTGTATGTTTTAATTTCTATTTTTTATTTACTTTTTATTTTAATTTGTTTGCTTTAACGAAAATAAAAAATGATAATTCTATCAATTGACAGTTTATTCTTTAACGATAAAAATATGTATTTACTAGGTTAATTTGTTGATTTGTGCATACCACCTCAACATAAGTTTGAAGATGACTGTCATTAAAATTAATTTAGTATTTTATCTTCAGAAACGTCTTATATCTAACCAAATAAATTCATTTATTTAAATTTTAATATGAAAATTGAACGTTAACTGCAACTGTCAAATTTGCAAAATATTTCTTGTACATTTGTAAAAATCAATATAGTGAAATAAAAATTTTAAACTGTAAAGGAAGTACAGGTTTTCTAGTATCAAGAATAATTATCTGTTTTAAAATAAATTATAACTCATATTTTAATTAATTAAAATCTTTTAAAGTATATGTTAAATATTTTTTTTATAAATTCTTTTATACAATTAGATTATTATATTAATAATAATATGATATTTCTATGACAAGAACCTGGACATTTTTAAATATCTTCTTTATTAAAATTAAATTTCTATTACATAAATATATTATTTTATAAGTAAAAAGACTATATATGTCAGACTCTTTTTTTTATTATTTCATGTTATATATGGACTACAATAAGTTAATCTTATAGTCTAAGTTTAAACATTTTTCAATGTAATTTTGAAAATAATATTTGCTCATTGACAAGTTATGTTTAGGATAAAAATTGATAGTTAATTGATTCATTAACATCTTATTTGTTTTAGGACAGCAGGAGATTCCCTGTATCAAATATTAGAAATTCCAAAAACTGCCACTCCTGAAGAAATTAAAAGGACTTATAGAAAGTTAGCATTAAAATATCATCCTGATAAAAATCCAAATAATCCAGAAGCGGCAGATAAGGTAGAGTTTGATACGATACATTAGAAAAGATTAATATTAATCATATCCATTTTATTTTAATAACAAACATCTGTTTAATACTTATTTTATTTTAATTTGTCAGTAAATTGCAAACTTTCATATTTGTATGAAAACAATTTCTTCTTACTTTTCCTATTATGAGGAGAAATTGCATCTTTTATAGTTTAGTTTGATTTGTTTGCTTCCAATTTCATATAATTTCAATTTTTAGTTGTGAGAATAAGTATGCAATTTAACTTTTGATAGAGATGTATATCTTGTTTTTCATATAATAGTTCTATAATTTTCTTAAAAGAGTTCATGTCTGTTCTATAAATTGAACAATATTTAAATATTTTGTCATAGAACTAAATGTGATAACATTTGTTTCCATCCAACTATATTTTAAAGCCTATTATAATGATGTATGCATATTTAGATAAATCTTATAAATCGGATATGGAAAAAATTTTAATTATTACTTTAATCTAACACAATATAACTATGTAAAGTTCATTTTTTTAAACATAATTATGTTTCAGTTTAAAGAAATAAATAGAGCACATGCTATATTAACAGATTTAACTAAGAGAAATATATATGATAATTATGGATCTCTTGGATTATATGTCGCGGAACAATTTGGTGAAGAAAATGTTAATGCATATTTTGTAGTCACTTCTGGTTGGTGCAAAGTAAGTCTTTATTATAATTTCTAAGTTTTTCTATAAACTAAATATTATTTTAATATTAGCTTTGATTAGAATTTGATAAAATTTTATTAATAGTAATATATAATATACAGATGAGTGAATACAATGAGTTTTATTTGTTCAAATTTATAATATTTTCATTTAATTATGAAATTAATAAACTTACTTTCCAAATGCATAATTTAAATCTTCGATGTCAATATCATGTAACTAATTATATGTTATAAGTTTATAATTATCACATTAATTAAAACTAAAAGAATTTGTTATTTGCAGGCACTCTTCATATTTTGTAGTCTGATAACTGCATGTTATTGCTGTTGTTGCTGCTGTTGTTGTTGCAACTTTTGCTGTGGCAAATTTAAGCCAACACCACCAGAAGATAGTGGAGAATACCACAATTTACAGGTAAGATTATTACTTATGTTTCCATTTCTTAAATATTTTATGCCGTGGACAATTATATTGTTTATACAAAATGAAATTAAAAATATTCTCCATCCGTTCCAATTAATTATCAAATATTGTTGTTTATGTTATCGTATATTTACTAGAAATGTACGAATATAAAAAAGAAAAGGAATTTTTAAAAATCCATAGCATAATCATTATTTTTGATAAATCAAGGAAATTATTTTTAAGTATATTTTATAATACAAAACATTATACTTTTTTAAAATAAATCAACGTTTATCAATTTCTTGAAGTTACTTAAATTAATAGATGTTCAAAATAAAAAATATAATTTAAATGACGTTTTTAATATATTTTAGCTTGAAAGAAAATTATATAAGAATTAAAATTCTATTACATATATAAAAATATAAAACATTTTCAATCTTTTAAGAGATTTGTATCTTTTCATATTTTGTTGATTTGCAAGAATGAATGATTCATATGAATTCCAAAGTAATTTACAAATGTTGATGTACATAAAATTTGTATTTAAAATACCAAATTATATAAAACCTAATATATATATAAACATAAATAATATATATAGTAAAGCCTCATTAATTAATCGTCACAAAATACTACTTAATTGATGAGTCGTTATCCTCATCTCTGGAAAATTCCCCCATGATTCTATCGATTTCAGTTACCGATTTTTTTCGGATTTGTATGACACACCCAGAAGCTAGATAACTGTGTTGTGTAACTTGATACGAAATCAAATGTCTATGAGATAATATATTAATTTAGTAATGAATTTTTTATTTATGATCTTTTTTGAATTACACTTTTATAACGTATATATGAGATCTTCATGATCTTTTCCTACGCTTGGCAAGATAACGGACTTTATCTGTATTTAAAATCAAGTCCTAGTCATGATAATTTGTCGCCAAATGGTGCCAATGTTTGGGACTTTAGTGCATAGACATATGTATATATCTATAAAAAAATAACGAAAATGCGTATATGATAAATAGAAGTGTCGTAAAATTGTGTTGTTATTATGACCAAGCATTCTAGAAAAGATTAATTTTTATTGATCGTATTTCATCTTTGATGTAACATTCTGTATAAACATGAAATCTGAAAATATAATAAAAATATAAATGTTTTGTTTGCATTGCATCAAGTGTCCAAATATATGGTTGCATGATAGTGTACATCTGTAGAGCTATCCTTGGTGATTAAATATTTATACAGGGGTGGGATTAAGTAAAATATTACATAACTTTCTAAAAATTCTTGCAGGTACCGATTACATCTTTCTTTTTTCCTTTGCTTTATCTTTCTTTTTTCTTTTTTTACTTTTTTGATTAAATGAAACTGAACAATTAACAATAAATTTTTTAGTATTAAAGGGACAATTTTATTTAAAATACTTTTATCAACAACATAAATAACATTTAGTTGATGCACTCTTTCTTATTCTGCACAATTTGAATTATGACGAAAAATATTTTATTTAAGAATTTCTTTGAGAAGGCAAACAAAGAAAATATAGGTGAAAAATATGCACAATGTATGTATTCTGAATATTTTTAATTTGATTATTAATAGTAATTCTTTTCTTTTTTCTTTTTCAATCTGTTTGTTACTTCATGTCATTTAACTTCTTTTAGAAAATGATCTGCCATGATTTTAACATACTTATTAATCATATATGAATTATGTGTATACATATATAGTAAGAAAATATTGAGATAATATATAGATAATTTTGAATAAGCTTGTTTGCTCACTATGAATACGTGTTCATTTCAGTTTAATTTATTAGTTTTTTCCTTACATACAATATTGCAAAAATTGCTGAAGGAAGGCGGAGTATGTATTTATGTGGTTAATATGAACGCGACTTTAAAATTATATCCCTTGCTGTCAAACTTTTTCATCTCGCTTAAACAATAGTATTATCATTTTTTACATTTTTCATAAAACTATCTAAAGCTTATTCTAACAAACAAATGTATTTATTTTGGAGAGATGTTAAGTTAAAAAACACTAAAGTTTGCCATTTTATAAGAAGAACCATTAACATGTTTATTTCAGAAATTATTATTACTTTTTATATTATATTAAATTCTGAATGTAATTTTTTTAAAGTTTTATAGTTTTTCTGATTGTAAGTTTGCAAGGTGAAGTCGAATGGGACAACCGTGTAGGGGCTGATTCAACGTGAAAAAAATAAGTCTAAATATACAATAGAATTTTTTCATAAAACGATTTGTTTTTGAGAAAAATAAATTTGGAAATGTATTATGCAGATGTAATCAGACCAGTTCTTAACTAAATATGTTTTCAATTTTTATTCTCTTAAAAATGATGCCATAAACAGAAAATTTTCATTTTATATTTTCAACTTACTTTTGCATGTAGAATAACGCTGATCGTTTACTTACTAGTCGGTACTTAATTAAGTTTAAGTATTATTGACAAATTTCCAATCTTTAGTTTCTCGAAAATAAAACATTATATGAAACAATTTTATTCTATATTTTCGACTTATTTTCCCACGTGGAATTATCATCATCCTGGTTGTATGACCTATCCGGTCTTGCCTTGTAAATTCTAAAACTAAATGTCAATTCAGATTAAAAATGTACGTAGTGAATGTGTTAAACTTAAAAATAACTCTGTTTTTTCTCTAAATACTTTGTATAATTACAAAAAAAAAATACAATGACAACTCATATAGGTACATGATGTTCAAATCCTGTTGTAGATATATGCAAGGATTTTCATTATATACGAACAACAATTTATTAATTAATCTAGAGAATCAATCAATGAATGATCAAGAGAAAATATTATTAATTTATTAATATTTTAAAATTATCATCTGAAATATCTCTATCATATAATATCTGTATAATTAAAACTGTATGAAAATGTTTTTTACAAGAATAACATAGTTTTCTGGAGTAATGGTATGATAGTAATATGGTAGTAATATCTTTACTCTATAAAAATTTATTATCTTGTCCGAAAAGTTTCTTTCGTTTCATAAGGTGATAAAAGATATACAACAATTTCTATTTTATATTATTTTATTGAATTAGGTATGATTCATTTCGTTATATTTCTATTATTATGTTCATGCATAATTCAGTAAACTAATATAAAACAAAAAACATTGTGCATCTATTATTTTCTTACAGAACGAAAGAAACTTTTCGGACAACCTAATAGATTGTATAAAAATATCAAATCTTGATTACTACATATTTAATCCTAAGACTTCTAAGATTTATGCCACTATTTTATTGGAGTTAGGAGCAGTATAATACGTGCCATTAAAAAAATAATATTTATCTTAAACCTGAAAACGTTCTACCCTAGAAATAATTGTCAACCTGTTGTTGTATAATATTTATAAGCAAACATTCTTATATTTTTAAATTGATTAAAGTCAAGTATGTAATAAATGTTAGTCAATTCTTGAACTCTAAGAACAATAAGAAGATAATATTTACAATATTCCTCTCTATATAGTTTATAGCTAACTATCATATTAGTTCTTTAACCAACTTTTCGTATTATTAAAAACAATGAAATATTATTTTTGACGCTCACGTTAAATGGATATTTTGTACAATTATATATGTCGGAGATGAAAGAACAGCGGAGCCTTTGGAATTTTGGATAATCCCGCAACATTGTAACCTAGAGTCTACTATAGCTGTAATTGAACAATTGTAGTTATTCAACCCGATTGTAATTGTTCGAGAGTCGTGATAATGAGCTTGGGCTCGAGGCGACAGTCAGTCGCCGAACGTAGCCGCGGTCACGGGATGAACGTTTTGCCTAACAAGGTATGGAGTAATTCTATAGCTCTCCTTAAAAGAAATATTCGGGGCGACACGAGGCAATAAACATTCCAACGGTTTCTGTCCCGTGGCTCGCCACGTGCAGACCCTATTCTTCGAGTAAGATGATTGCCAGATGTCGATGCGTCTCCGCAGGACATGTTCGGCTAGCCCGAGAGCCCGTTATAAATCTTAAGGTTTAGTTAACTAAAGTCCTTCAAACAGACAAACAGTCTTTGTCCCAACTACGGGAAGATAGGGGAGACATATTTTTCAACTAGTGGCGTCTCCCACTAGCAACTTTCCCTCGAGGGCGGCTAACATCCTTTTCTAACCACCGATATGGAGATTGACCAATTAGCAGCAACGCCAATTTCCCTTACTTTCTGAACGAAGGCTTTTCTCGACGAATCCGATGATCTCGTGTCCTTAGACACACCCCATTATAGTTTTCCTCTGTGGCATCATCGGGACAGGAAAGGCATTCTCGTTCGCGATCTCAATGTTGAGAGGAGTAACCCTTTACGACCAGTGAATATCACGCATCCGACTTAGATTTTGTGAGTACGTTCATCTATCATCCCGTCGACCGCGGATTCGTTATTGAACCTAGGATCATTGTCATTAGTTTCTCGAGTGCCTAACTACCACGGTTACTTGTCCGGCTCTATAATAATCGTATTTGCACTAGCCGATGTCTTCTCTATTGCACAACGACAACGTGTAACCCAAACGAAGATTCGTTTCACGCCCCTAACCCTAATTCTAATGTCCGCTCCGACATATATTTTGTACAATAGTTAATCTTTGATGTAGAGTATGTTCCATCTGGAAATCAATTGATTATTTTGTTTCAATTTAATGGTGCAATATATAATTCTTCAACTATTCTCAATGTTTTTTAATGATGTTTGTATCATTAATAGATTTTACTTAGATTTAAGTATACCCTTGTAAATACATGTTAAAAACTTTTGATCATATTTATTTTAAAAAATCTCAAGGATAGGTGCATTATTTGGCTCTTTAGGTATCTTAGCCCTCTTAAATCCGTGATAATCTAGTAGAAATCATATACTTAGATATCACAATATAATTTAAGCATAGAATATTAGTTTGAGAAGATTCATTGAGGAGAAGGTTCATTAGTGAGAAGGTAAATTTATAAAATAAGCTTACTCTACATGTAAGTTTGCATAAAAATTTCTAAAAATGATTTTTAGAGCTTTATGATTTTTATCCTTAATTACAGAGTAAATTAAATTATTTTATGGCACACAATTTACAATTGCACTAAATATCTCTCATATAGTAATATAAATATAGTGATATAAGTTAAAGAGATGCAAAGATCATTCTACAAAATGTTAGCGTGATTTAGTATCACTTACATCTTTTTTCAATAATTTATAGTATTTAAACAAAATTTATTTTAGATATTCTTCTAGATACAATTCTAAATATGAAACGTAAGAAATTTTTTAAAAACTATAAAAATAGATTTATTATTAAACATCATAATGTATAATGTATTATTAAATTATGGGATAAGTAATGTCGTTTTTAAATTGGTTTTTTTCATGAAAGCTTTTGTTAGATAAGAAAATTTTGCAATATGAAGATTGTTAGTAGATGACAAGAATTTAGTGGATTTCTATGAAAAGGACTTTTTGACTGTTGAGCCAGATAATTCCAGCATTCTTGCATGTGATTTGTTTAATTATTAGCATTAGTTATAATTCGTGATAGTTTAGTACAAATTTATACAAGTTATTTACTAGTATAGTACAAGCCTCTGTTAAAATATATTGTTTCTTATCCAGTTTCCAGAAAAATTTTGCATGGTTTTTTAATCTTGCACGAGATTAGATATTATAATTCTTTAGATTGAAGCTTATTATTGTATAGTACTTATCACTAATGCTTGGCAAAAAGCTTCATTATTTTATTTTGATAATTAGAAGTATGAAAATTGGATATTTACAGAGCTTATGCATTACACAATTGTGCCTTTTCTTTGCTAAGGGACGTATGATATATCTTTTTTCATATAGATTAAATTACATCATCATCTTGCAAAGAAATGTTGGAATAGGGTGATAAAAAGTGATTAGGTGTTTTTGTGGGATGTTTTAATTAAATACGTTTACTAAAGAAAATCTATTTCCTTTAATAAATATTAGGTTATCCCAAAAGTTTCTTTCGTTTTATAAAGAAATAGTAGATGCACAATATTTTTTGTTTTATATTATTTTATCCAATTATGTATGATACATTTTATCTCAATAGGACGATTCAATTAAATAATATAAAACCAAAAATTTTGTGCATCTATTATTTCCTCATAAAACGAAAGGAACTTTTGGGACAACCTAGCACATCTATTTAAAATGTCAGCGAATTTCAATTTAAAGGAATGGTACAACAGTAAAACATACATGCATAGTTATATTTGCAGAAAAAATGTAGTTCTCAAAATATAAATCATTCATATTTTATTCTGGCAGTTTTTATTTTACAATCTGAAAGGTAACTTGTTTTAGTTGTACGGATACTATACTATACCTGGTATACTATAGTATGTAATCTTTCATTAAAAGTTTGAATGTAGCTCATTTTCCTAACTTTTCCATTTCTCGTTTTGATATCTAGAGTATACGTGTTTCAATATTCTTTAATATAATTTAAACCATTGTTATCGAATCCTTCTTTCGAATGGTAGAGTATATAGAAAATATGTGTTAGCCATATTTCTTTCGCTCCTAATAAATTTTTTGTGTAATATGGAAACATTCTTAGCAGTTATTATCTTTTTTCATACTTTTAGCAAGTGATGTTCGTACTTAATCTTTCTGAACCAAAAAAGCGACATTACTTATAACTTATAAGAGCATATAACATTCAGGAATTGTTATTGATTGTTCTTTTAAAGTAGAGCATAACAATTTTTAATACATACGTTTTATTACTATAAAGTCACGGTTTATTTTCAGATTAGCCATATAATGATATATATTTTATTAAATACATATAATATTTCAACTATAATATTATCATTAAATCATTAAATTTAATCTTTAACTTTTATATAAAATAGTATATTATAAAATATCTTTTATTTTTACAAGATAGAATCTCAAACCTAGAGGTTAGGAAGAAACGAAGCTTATGAAAGAGAGACAAGAAAGACAGAAGTTTCGAATCCGTAATTTTTACGAAAATTTATGATATTTATCAGAGGGTTACTATAATGCTTGAATATATATTACTATCATACTTATGATAATTGTAAAATTATGTAGTATTATAAAGTTTTACAGTGAATTTATTGATATTTGAATGTTTCATTAATTATTGTAAGAATTAAAAATTTGTTAATGTTCAGTTCTTAAAATTACTTTGTATAAAAATACAACAGCATAAAAGTACTTGGTTATTTGTTAATATTTGAATATATATGTCGGAGATGAAAGAACACCGGAGCCTTTGGAATTTTGGATAATCCCGCAACATTGTAACCTAGAGTCTACTATAGCTGTAATTGAACAATTGTAGTTATTCAACCCGATTGTAATTGCTCGAGAGTCGTGATAATGAGCTTGGGCTCGAGGCGACAGTCAGTCGCCGAACGTAGCCGCGGTCACGGGATGAACGTTTTGCCTAACAAGGTATGGAGTAATTCTATAGCTCTCCTTAAAAGAAATATTCGGGGCGACACGAGACAATAAACATTCCAACGGTTTCTGTCCCGTGGCTCGCCACGTGCAGACCCTATTCTTCGAGTAAGATGATTGCCAGATGTCGATGCGTCTCCGCAGGACATGTTCGGCTAGCCCGAGAGCCCGTTATAAATCTTAAGGTTTAGTTAACTAAAGTCCTTCAAACAGACAAACAGTCTTTGTCCCAACTACGGGAAGATAGGGGAGACATATTTTTCAACTAGTGGCGTCTCCCACTAGCAACTTTCCCTCGAGGGCGGCTAACATCCTTTTCTAACCACCGATATGGAGATTGACCAATTAGCAGCAACGCCAATTTCCCTTACTTTCTGAACGAAGGCTTTTCTCGACGAATCCGATGATCTCGTATCCTTAGACACACCCCATTATAGTTTTCCTCTGTGGCATCATCGGGACGGGAAAGGCATTCTTTCTCGCGATCTCATTGATGAAAGGAGTAACTCTTTACGACCAGTGAATATTACGCGTCCGACTTAGATTTTGTGAGTACGTTCATCTATCATCCCGTTGACCGCGGATTCGTTATTGAACCTAGGATCCTTGTCACTAGTTTCTCGAGCACCTAACTACCGCGGTTACTTGTCCGGTTCTATAATAATTGTATTTGCACTAGTCAATGTCTTCTCCATTGCATAACGACAACGTGTAACCCAAACGAAGATTCGTTTCACGCCCCTAACCCTAATTCTAATGTAAACCCGACATATATATTAGCAATATTCAAAAAACACTCGTCAAAATCGCAACCCATTCTTGTGAGATCAAGGCTATTTTATAAATACATACACACCTATAATTGGTTGTATGCTTTTCATTTTAGGAAGGGTATAGAAACTATAATAACACGAGAAGTTTTGTTACATATATTCAAATTAAAATATCGTTTCATCCTCCTGCCAAAATTAAGAAGTCGTGCTTCGTTTCAGAAATGTTGCACTTGTTTAGTTTTACAAAATTACGTCTTCTTATTAACACTGGTTTTACAGATTTACGAGGACAAGAAAGTAATATTTCTTTTTCTTTATTTCTCGACAATTCAGTGCACTTTTAATGTAATTGATTATTTCCTTGATCAGTCATTTCATATTTGTCATACATCATCAATCTGTAATTTGTGAAATCTGTCTAATTTAGCCTAGCATGCACATTTTACGTCTGCCTTTTTTTTTTTAGAATACGATAGATTAGCGGTTTTGTTTACGTTGTTGTTGTATTGTAGCGGAACCAGAACCCAGAGGCAAATGTCGTGATGAATCAGCCCAGAGGCCTGGTTAAGGTAAGTTTTTTCCAGTATCAGTGGTTCTTAGTCCTCTAATTTTATTTAAGAAATGTGACTGAATTTTATTTTAGTTGCGACAAATGTTAAGAAATCCTGTTGATAATTATGGAAGTAGTACTAGAATTTTTTAATAGCGAACATATGTTTTCTTCTTTAATCGTTAATAATCGTTTATGCTTGTTAAATGTTATTTTTTAATTAATTTCAATCGTGCAAATTGTTTTTGTCTCATGATACAGAATTATATGTTTCTCATTTTATATTTGCATATAATTTACGGAATTTAAAAATCGCGAGTTCGTTACGAAAACACAATATTTATAATTTCATTTAGTACATTGATATGTTTTTATACTAACTTGTAATTTCTAGTGACTTATACTAGGATTTATAAAGTAGAAATAAAATTACATCATAAAAAGAAAAAAAAATATATTATGTATTATAACAGGAGGAAATGAGAACCATTGAGACAAACATTTACATACAGAATACATATTGTTCGTTTTTCGATCATTTTCATACCAGCTTCTTGAACATTTTCGTTTCTTCTTTCATCATTTTTTTTTCTGGTCTCCATACCGGAATATACAGAACGAGAATTACAGGTTTGTATGCATTAACTAAAGGGAAACATGATGCTTTAAGTTTGATAAACAGAGTTTGTGACTGATATGAGTGTTTTTTTATTTGAACTGACTTTAAAATATAGACTAATATCAATAAAGAAGTTCTAAAACATTAGGCATTTCGCTTTACAAAAGCTGATTTTTATGTAACATTTTAATAATTGATCATAATTTCGTAATAAATGAACTTTAATACTTATGCAAATAGATTACCTTCTCGTAATAATATAATTTATTTAATTATATCAAAGTTCCAGTGATGTTTGTATAAATGCTATATTCTGTACTTTTTGTGTTTCTTGATGAAACTGTAAAAATGTTAATTACCCTACGATTTCAATGATTTTTGAATATGTTATAAAACTCAACATTTTGAACAACTTTTTCCTATATGTATAAGGGGTGTATATGTATATGTATAACTTGCTTAGTTTCCAAAAAAAACTGCCGGCACAATTACGATGTACTTTTGCCTAGATGTGTGTTTGTGGCAGCGTATGCATCAGTTAGTTGGTCGCCGACCACTTATCTTCTGTTTACAAACCAGAATCAGGAAAGCTGAAAAGCCCTAATCACATGTGTGAGACTGCGAAAAATGTGCGTTATAACTCAATTAATTTTTTCGGATGCTTAATCCCTAACCTAAACCCAATACATTGATAATATTTACTTTTAATTGAGTTATAAGCTGTAAAATTATAACAGACTTTTGCAGCCTCGCATATGTACGTTGTGTATAAAGCCTTTAAAATCGCCCAACCTTCGTTTAGAAACAGAAGATAAGTGGCCGGCGGCCGACAGCCGGCAACCAACATTGACGCATACGTTGCCAGAAGTGCACAACTATAGGCAAAATCCACTGTAGTGATACTGACAGTTTATCGCAAATATTTCAAATATATATAGGAAAAATATTATTCAAAATATCGATTTCTACAACTAATCCAAAAATTATCGAAATCGAGTGGAAATTAACGTTTCTATACAATGTATTTCATTTCACATAAGCTACATTTTCGATACATCTTTTTTCTGTTTTTTCAATACCGAAATCCCTTACAATTTATCTACGTAGACACTAGGTAAATTCTTATATTCCGTACGAGGTTAAATATTACATAGACGATTTCTCCATTAAGGAAGCGTCTATGGTGAGCTCTATCGGTTTATCAGATCTGCTTGATGAGTACCTTTCCTTAATCGAACTGTTAAATTGCAACAAGATCTGTTTTAACTTTTTTTTATCACACTAGAGATTGTTGATTTGCGTAAATAAAACTATTTCAATAGAATGAAAGCCGGGTAGTAAACCAGATAACTGATTTTAATTTAAATTGTCTAAGTCTTAATCTGTAATCCGAGATGATTTCTGATTATTTCTCGTAGAAAATGAAACAGGTACCCATAGAAAGAGTTTTAATTAGAATCTAATGGTAAGTGAAATAAATGACTCGCTAATTTATATTAAGTGCCAATTAATTCAAAATATCAATCATTTTATCTAAAACAGTTTTGTGATTATTTCCTCATAAATTATAAACATTTAAATTTTGAAATAGCGTAGTTTGATCGAGTCATGTTGCACGCTATATATAGTTTTTAACGATAGGAAATATCATTTATATCTATATATGATTTCTAATTAAAAAAGTATAATGTATATTCAATTTTTGTGTCTTAAATAAAAAATTTCGCAAATAGTGACTATTCTCTATGAAAACCTACTGCGGTCTGAACAATTTGAAATTTGATATTCGGCGTAAAACCATAGTGACAGCTTCAAATGAACTGTTATTAACATCTCATCTTAGATGATAGATTTATTGTATTTAATTAGTCATAAGTGTCTTAGAGCGTAAAGCGATCTTTATTTATCTTGGAGCATGCCTGTAGACGAGGTCTTATACGTGACAAACTGGGTATCGTGATATCAACTCACAATCAGCAGTTTTAATCCTTTCGTTCTTAACGTTAGCTATAGTCACCAATTATCACACGCTCACTGTATTCTACCAGTGACTTTAGTCACTCGTTCAAATTTTTTATCAATTCACAACTTTAGTTAAGCAGAACATAGCTTGTTTTTTCCCCAAGATTTTCGACATTCTTTTTTTAAAATTGTTTTGTTTATGTCATAACGATTGCGTGAATAACTATTTGAATAAGAAATTGCTAATTTACATGACATAACAAAGTTACACTTCAAATTTTACGCTCTGTCCGCGATGAAGTATTATACATTCGCGTCATGACTGCTCTGTACAGTGATAGCGTGTTCGTCAAATTCGTCCTAGCGGAAGTTTAAAGTAGTAAAATAGCGTTTTAACACCTAGGTGTACGAAAAAAATGCAATTGTTAGGTACAGTGGTAGCTATATATGTATATTAAACAAGGAGAGATACAAGTTAAAAAAGAGACCAAAAAATTAGTTGATTGCTAGAAATAAATATCGATGTGGTATTTAATTTTTATGTTCCACAAACATGGAAAATTCAAATACACTTAGTGTCTGTACGCTTGGTGGATGTTCCACGTTTCAACAAAGAGTCCGACTTAGATTTTGTGAGCATGTTCATCTATCATCCCGTTGACCGCGAATTCGTTATTGAACCTAGGATCATTGTCATTAGTTTCTCGAGTATCTAATTACCACGGTTACTTGTCCAATTCTATAATAATCGTATTTGCACTAGTCAATGTCTTTTCTATTGCATAACGACAATGTGTAATCCAAACGAAGTTTCGTTTCACGCCCCTAACCCTAATTTTAATATAAACCTGACATACATATATATATATGTCGGAGATGAAAGGAAAGCCGAAGCCTTTCCTTGGAAATTTTGGGAACATCCTCTAGTACCTTAGCCTAGATTTTATTATAGTTGTAATTGCTTAAGATTTGTAATAAGCGAGATTGGGTTCGAGGTGACAATCGGTCGCTGAACGTAGCCACGGTCACGGGATGGATGTTTTATCTAACGGAGGTCTGGAGTGGTTGTATGTGTTTTCCGAGAAATGTGGTTGTGGCGGCATGCGGCCTCGAGAGCGGGCCTAGCCACGTGTGATGTTGCCTCGGAGGTGCCGATGCAATGGGACATACATTGTATTAGTAATCAAAACTCCAGGCAGAAACTGCCTAGCAACGGCGTTTGGAACCTTCTCGATGCTTCCAAACGGGTATAGAAAACAAAATGCAATCGTACAGGGAGAAAAATCTCCACGAGGCTGGCATTCTTGCGATTGCCTTGGAGAGTGATACATCGAGCATTTTCGACGATCGCATTTGCGTCTAAGTTAGTTTCACTTAGTAAGGAGTTATCCCGGTGACCGTGGATTCGTTTGAACTCAAACATTGCTAATAGTATTATCTAATTTAATTATTCGTAGATCGTATTATTCATTAGGCTTAGTGTTTGTTAGACTTATTATTAGTTGTACTTATTATTTGTTAAGCTTAGTGATAGACCTGTATATACGTGTAAATAAAATCTCGGCTTTGTGAAACGATGGCTAGTCCACATGAAGAGTCGTCGCGCGCCCAAAATTCGAATCGTGATCCGACATATATATATATATATATATATATATATATATATATAGTTACTAGGATTTCAGCCGACGTCAATGCCCAGGTACCAATTGTTGAGACTGGGGTTAGGTTGGAGTTACCTGTTAGAGTCACTTATCTAAACCTCAATCAGACTGTGACTCTCAATAAAGAGACTTATGCAATGCCAGTCAGAATTGGATGGTCCATCAAGTATAAACGATACTCGTTATCAGTTGTCCGAGACCACAAAGAATCTGCTCAAATCCATCGAAGTGAACAAGTTTCTGACTCTAGCACAAATTATGATTTAATATACGAAGCGACAGTTAGAATGACCAACCATTGTATGATTATGTAATATCGTCCGTTAATACCTTTTAACACATGGTCTTAATACTATTGCAATATTGTACTGATTAATAGTGCTGTCAACCAAGACTTGATGAATTTTGGACTGTAAAATATGTGTAGGTGGTTTCAATGTAATCGAGTTTTGAGATACTGAGCAGTACGAAAGTACCAAGATTTTATTAGTAAAATTAACTAGTGCAATTCCTTTTGAAAATAGTTCGCGGACAGTTGAATATAAGAAAAACATATAGTTTAATCCGTCCTGACGTATATACAGGATGGTCCACATAAAGTGTTACAGTTGTTTTTTTTGGAAATCATAGCTGATATCGATTAATTTTCTTTTTAATTTCAATGATACGAAAGGGTTGATTATTAACTTAGTAAACAAGAGATTTTTCTGAGATGACTGCTAGTGTACTAAGGGGAGACACCTTTTTTTTTTAAATAAAATGCGATATGTTTCTATCGTCTATTTAGATAGTTCTTATAAAACTGAATAAATTTATGAGGCGTAAAAGTGTTGTTCGTGATATAACTCTTGTAGAATGCTGGCTGTAGATGTCGCTGATGGGGTACTACTTTTTTTCTTCTAATTTAGGTGCTTCTAATTAGGTTCCGGGATTTGAACCCGGGTTGCGAAGTTTGTAACCTAAGGCGCTAATCACTGTGCTACCGTCATCTTACGCTAGTTAGTGTCGAGTGATGGTATTTGTTGTTGAGTGCCGCCACATTTACTTGAAGCATTTTTCGTTATTCTGTATAATTAGAGAGCTATGACGGGAAGAAGTAAAATTTATTTTATTAAGTGATCGAAATGATGATTGTTCACTTCTAAGCATTTATTTATTCCTTGTATGACATTATTTCGTACATCTGAGAATATTGTTGCAGTTATGGTTTTACAAGTATATTATATTCTTCTCTTTATATCTTCTTTTGTGATAAATGTTATACTTATAACTTATAAATGTTTAAAAGTAAACGGTAACTTTTATTTCGAACACTTAATAAAATGAATTTTATCTCGGAATAAGTCTACTTAAGTTTAAATTACGCTTCGATGCCTCCGCGTAGTCCTCCTTTAGATCTTCCCTCCGTCATAACTCTTTAATTACGCAAAATAATGAAAAATACTTCAACTAAACATTATTTAATTCCTTAAGAGCTATCTGAATGGACAGAAATTATTATTGCATTACATTTAAAAAAATGAGGAAAAAACAATGTCCTCTTGATATATTAGCAATCTTCTCGGAAAAACCTGTTGTTCTCCAAATAATAATCAACCCTTTCGTACCATTGAAATTAAAAAGAAAATTAGTCGATGTCAGTTACGGTTTTCGAAAAACCGGCTTCTAATGTTTTATGTTGACCACCTGTATATAGGTCTACTAGTGGAAATTATGATTGCTATAGAAGACTAAATATTTCTTACTGATTGTTGTTTTACAGGAAGAGGAGAGTGATGACGATGCGATTACAGCACAGCCACAGGGTGGTCCGCAAAATAATTCGACGAATCAACAACCCATTTTCGCCATGCCTCCACCAGCCATGAGCCAACCGATCACTACCGTCGATGAAAATACAAATTTGAACAGGGGTGCTGAAAGAGTTATTTACACAACTGGTATTACAAGTACTTAAAATATTAATGCACGTTACCCAGCTGGTCACAATTTTTCTTATTCAGTTTTAGCTCTATTTAAGTACTTTCCTTTTGTCTTTTGTCTTATTATTTCTATGCTTCTAGTGAAGCGTATTATCGCATAATATGCAACAGAAATATAAATATATTAATTTTATAAAATATTGCTTGAATTCATAACTTAATTGCTGTGCAATTTGCAAAAATTTTTATATTGTTATGAATCTTTCATCGCTAACACAAATTTA